>NC_061120.1:11854439-11855515 GCF_002878395.1 Capsicum annuum | reverse complement strand
ATATGAGATAATTCTAATTTCTAGATGTACTACCCTTAATATTAAATGACTAAACAAAGTGCATTTATTTAAATTTATATTTTCAAAGCATAATTAATAAGGCTAATTTGGTAAAATAAACCCCTAATTAATATTTTCTTAATGGGTGTGCCAAGTCAATAGGGGCCAAATAATATGAAACAAAGGAAGTATTAGGGGTTTCAATATTCATTAATAATTTGAGGGGCACGAGGAAGAAAATGGGTGACATTAAAAAGACAAGACAAGATTACTCAATGAGATTTTTGAGTTATCCAAGAAACATTTTTAACGTCTTTAGTAGTACTACTTTATCTACTCGGACAAAAGCTTTCTTTAAAACTAAAAGAAAAAATATTTTCAAAAGATATGTCGTCTGTTGCAACAGATATAAATATCTATTTGAAAAATCCCAACAGCTCAGTCATCTATAACAACAGATGCAAATGTCCATTTGATAACTAAATCATATATATCATCTGTTACAACAGATATCAATATCTGTTTGAAAATTTTCAACAACTCAGTTATTTGTCACAATAGATGCAAATGTTTATTTGATAATTAAATCAGATATGTCATCTGTTGCAACATATATGATTATCTATTTGAAAAATATCCAACAACTCAGTCGTTTGTTGCAATAGATTTTATTATAATTTATTTAGGTGGAACTAGGGATGAATGAATGATCTCACAGGGTCAAAAACAACTTCAATTGAGTCATAACTTTTGCATAGTGTTAGTATTGCGTTCATCCTGACCCAACTCGTTGATCGATCACTCTAAGTTGACATGAGTTCTCATTAACTTAATGTTAAGATTAATAATAGTACCTACGTTGATTTAGGTGGAACTAGGAATGAATAAATGAGCTCATAGGGTCAACAATGAATAAATGAGCTCACAGGGTCAACAACAACTTTAAGTAAGTCGTTGCATTTACATGGTGTTGGTACTGAGTTCATCTCGACCCGAGTTGTCGATCGATCACTCTGAGTTTAAATGAGTTCTCATTAACTTAATGTTAAGATTAATAATAGTACCTACATTGATTT
>NC_061120.1:11832759-11854339 GCF_002878395.1 Capsicum annuum | reverse complement strand
AAAATTACAAATCAATACATACAAATCATCTATTTTTGAGAAAAACTTTTCCTCATTTCAAATCTAAAGTTCTCGCTCCTCTCTCTCTCTGTCTCTCTCTCTCTCAATAATACAGACAATAACTACTCAATATATTGCTCAATCCTTCAAAACAGATCAATTTTCTTCCCATTTCTGACCATATCGTTGTTATTTTTACTCCATTCTCACTTGTATCCATCGTTTTCTCTCTTTGTAGGTAAAAAAGTTTGATAAGAGTTCTACATTTGTTCTTTATTCTAAAAATTAGGGCTTTTTAGTTAATTATGAAAAAAAAAGACTTTTAGTTGTATTATCTTCGAGAATGTTTAACAATTTTGTGGTTTGATGCTAAAAAAGTAGAAATCACCCGAGAAAATCCTAGATTTTGTCTCAGTGTTTTATTGACTGTCGTGGTATTGTTGGATGGTATTTATGGTGTTGTTGTTGGTGTCGGTATTTGTATTTTTGGTGGTGGTGTCGATGGTCTTGGTGTTGGTATTAGTGGCATTAGCGGTGGTCTTGGGGCATTAATCGTGGCATTGGTTGTGGTAGTGGTGGTCCATCTGTTGCAACGGGTGGAAGATCTGTTGGGAGATATTAAATTGGTCTTCAAACAGATTCCCCATCTGTTCCAACTAATGGGTTATCCGTTGGAGTATTTTTTTTGTAATGTGGCATAGGATAATTTATTGAAATTTATCTTACCTTTTTTTTAAAAAATTATACAGATATCAAATGCAATGTATTTTTTATTTTTCTCTTATTTGTAGCTAAAGTATGTCTTCCAAACGAAAAGAAACTAAAAGTGGAGAAAGTGGATCAACTTCTGATCACCAAACAAAAAAGGATAGAGTACAGATAGATTCGGAGGAACTTCCAGAACAATCTCATTCAGGGAAAAATGAATCTGAGGAAAGTGATAACTCCTTCTCATCAATGGGGCATGAAATAATATCGAATTCCCAGCATAATTCTGGCAAAACCATTAGTATTGACAAGTTTCGATGCGGATGAATAGCCCTAACACAGTATTTGGTGATTTTGTACTTAAATGTCAGTTGGGGAAACCTTTTGATGAACATAGGAGTATTATGAAGAATGAAAACATAGATGGACTTTTAAGAAGAGTTGCTTTCCATACTTTCTTGAGCTGTCTGAGGAACGCACTATCCGTTTCCCAATGAGCATGGTATATGGCCTTCTCAAGCATAGGATCAAGTATGCGAGGAAGGAGGCCGAAAAAAAGATGGATGAAGTCTAGATCAACTACTGTGGCATGCCGATTTATTTTGGATTGAAAGAGTTTACTATAGTGACGGGCTTGAGATGCGATCGTCCAGAAGAACCTCTCATTAAGAAAACACCCTCCAACAAGCACAAGGTAAACAAGATGGGTTGTTGGGTATTGTTGGACCTAGATACAAATGGGAGAATTTTATGGTGGATCTCGAGAATAAAAACATACAAAATTACTTCAGGGAGAAATTATGCCGAGTTTGGTTTGTCCATTCCGTTTTATTGGCAAGAGACGCCAGGAAATTCATAGAACATGATTTATTGGTACTTGCTGATGATTTTAGGAAATTCAACGATTATCCCTGGGGATATGACAACTATTACTTGACTGTCGAATATTTACTGGCAAAGTTATCCCCAAAGACAACCACGTTACATGGCTTTCCCTGGGCTTTCATTGTAAAATTAATCACTATTTTTACTCATCCATCAATTTATATTGAATATAGTTATTATGACTTTTTTTGGCTTGCTTTCTATTTATATTTTTTAGGCTTGGGCATGTGAAGCCATTCCTCCCCTACAAAAGCAGTTCAAGGATTACCCGGATAAGGTTTCTCATCCAAGGATCCTTAGGTGGCTGGCTGTAACAAAGAGCAGCAAAAATTATATTAAGGAGGTTGATCTCTTTAACCCTCTTGATGATGCAGTACGTCTTCTCTTAACTAAAATAATTTGCCTCAAAGAAAGATATTGAAATAGATGTTCCATCTGTTGCGATAGATGGGTCGTCTATGGCAACAGATTACCTGTCAGCGGCAACTGGTGCAACATTTGAGTAATTTGTTGCGGTAGATGATCCATATTTCGTAATAGATTAACCATCTGTTGCTCTGTTTCTCTGAATCGACTCAAAAGATTACCCATCTGATGTAAATTATGCAACATATGTGTAATCTGATGTAAATTATGCAACAGATGTGTAATCTAATGCAATATATTGTCAATCTGTTGCAATATACATATCAACTGTTACGGCAGCTAGATCGTCTGTTGCATAAGTTGGTTGTGTTAACATCCATTTAACTCAACTGACTGCAAATTATTATTATATGATTTAAATATCTCCTGTCTTTTTTATAGGTTGTGCATCCTTGGATCGTGCCTACCATTGAAGAGCTGGGGATGACTTCTTTTCTTACTCTGGGTCTTATTTATACAAAAGAAAACCCAACGGTGGATTTAATAAAGAAGGAATTGGATGGAGCAACATCTATAAGAAGAGCAGTTAGGCAAGGTCATCCTAATATTGAAGCTCTTCACGACCAACCTCAAACTACAACAGATCAGGTGCTTCTTCAGGGGGTGTTGCTGGTGGAGTTGTTTGTGATGGTGGCAGCTATCCTTATGCTGCTATTGCTGCCAGTCAGGATTATGAGCATGTTGTTACTTAGTAAAAAATAAATACTTTTGAAAACACCCCTTGCACAGGTCCCTCTCAACCCTACACCGGTCCCTTCCACCCTTACAGTGTTCCCTCTAACCCTTCCCCACCCTCATGTTCTCATTGCAAATGCAAAGTATGTAAGGACAGAGAGGATAAACTCCTTAAAAAGATAGAGGCTAGTTCTTAAGCTACCGAGGAGTTACAATCTAGGAGGGGTGTCATAGAATCCAACGAGGTGAGGGAGCCATGCTCTCCTACAGTGGTGGTTAGAAGGAAGAGAAAAAAATTAGACAAATTCTCTCCATTATGAAAACAGCAAAAACTGTAACTCCTCCTGCTCCAAGAGTTGTTAAAGTTCAGGGGACACTAAAGAAGGTGGACATATTCATGACGCCTGGCAAAGAGAAGAAGAAGGAACTGCAAGAAATCATGAATGGTAGGACGAAGGTTCAAAAAAAATACACCATGCATTCATTTGCCACCAAAGACTTAACGAATATGACAAATATGCGTGTCTGGTATGAGGACAATGTATGTTTAATTTTGTTAACCTAGCCTTCCAATCTACTCCACAAAGAAGAATCCATGCAACAAATGTGTAATTTGTTGCAAAAACTTGGTATTCTGTTGCAACATAATACATATTTGTTGCATAAGTTGCGTTGGCTGGGTAATTTGTGAACTGATTCAGAGAACCCTCTGCATCGGATTCTTTCCACTGTGTTTTTATTCTTTACAATTACTAACCTATTGATATATTACCTTCTTATACCACAGTATGTTGATGAAATTCTCTGCCTCATGAGGGGCAGACAATTAGCTTACCCAGATGCTTATGATGCTGCCGATAGGATAATGGACCTCAACTTCTACAAAATTTCAAGGATAGGTACACTGATCTCCATGAGCTAGCTAATTTTGGTGTCCCGGTATTTGATAAGTTAGTTTCTGCATTCCAATGGGATGAAGAAGGATTAAATATTTTAGGGGGAAGAGGACATATCCATAAGGCAAGAACTAGACTAAGGCAAAGAAAATCCTTGCAGTCATGAACGTGGAAGTCAAACATTTTCTCAATGTTGAGATACTACTATACAAAGGAAAGATTAAGGTTTATGACTGCAACTTACCTGTCTTCAGTGAGAACACGTTTTTAGCCCATATGCAGCCACTCTTGAAGTTAATGCCCAAGTTGTTGACGCATACTAAGCTGATGGATCATTTGTTGGGTAAAGTTTTGATGAAAGAATCATGGTATTTTGAAGGTCAAAGTAATAACATCGAGCTCTAGAGAAATAAAACTGATGCAGCGTGCGAGCCGTACTCGCGTACATACATCGAGTATTTGTTGACTAGCACAGAAATGACCGGTATGTGCGACGCCGATGTAGGAAAGATGCAATGGGACTAGGCTTATGGGTACTAACTAAATGGTTGGAACCCGTGTATAAAGAAGAATATGTACAAATACAGAAATGAAAATAATAATAATTTTTCATTTCAAGCCACTTCAATTTACTTTACATGTAGTGACAATAATTTTTTTGTCTGGCGAAATTTGAATTTTTATAATGCAACAGATTTTATATCTGTTGTAATAGATATAATACCTGTTGTGACAGATTGATTATCTATTGGAACAGGTTGGTCATCTGTTGCATTATACAGATGTTCCCAGTCTGTCTGTCGCAACAGATATACAATCTATTGGAACATATAATCTATCTGTTGTAACTGATAGGTAATCTGTTTCAATAAATCAAGAAAGTAGGAAGACCTGTTACATAATTTCCAGCAGATGACCTAACTAAATGGTTGGAGCCCCAGTATAAAGAAGAATATGTACAAAGACGGAGATCAAAATGATAACAATTGTTTATTTCAATCCACTTCACTCTACATGTAGTGGCAATAATTTCTCTATCTGGTGAAAGTTGAATTTTTATAATACAACAGATTGTATATCTGTTGTAACAGATATAGTACCTATTGTGGTAGATATAGTACCTATTGTGATAGATTGATTATTTGTTGGAATAGGTTGGTCATCTGTTGTATTATGCAGATGTTTCCAGTCTGTCTGTCACAATAGATATATAATCTGTTGCAACATATAATCTATCTATTGAAACTGATCGATAATCTGTTGGAGAAAATAAAAAACAAGGAAAATCTATTATATAATTTCAAGCAGATGACCTATGTGTTGCATCTCATGTTGCAACACATGTCTAAATTTGTTTGATAAGATATGTTATCTATTGTAGCAAATGTATTATCTGTTGCAATATTTGAATCTATTATTCTATTTCCATTAACATGTTCAAAACTAAGGATTAAATTATATTCATAGACAGCATAAAATAAATCGAAGCCTTCAAAAATTACATGAAATAACTCAACAAATAAATGAAGTGTAAAAAAAATTATTATGGGTACAAATGATCTACTCTAAAAATAAATCAACAAGTTAAATTAAGGAGGATAGGTTATTACATTAACGTACTCAAGCTTTATAAATCTAATCAATATGGACAAGTTGTTCTTCATCCGGTATTACGAAATTCGTCTTTGATCATCGTGGATATTTAATGTCGCTTGGGTACGACTTCTGAGCTTTCACTTCTCCGTATTTTCATAAAAGAGCATCATATTTTTTGTGGAGTAATCCAGCATCAAGTCCATCATTTGGTACTTGTAATCCTTTGCTCAAATACTCAGTGTAAGCGGCAACAAAAGGACCGCAACTTTTGCGTTTAACAAAAAAAGATAATGCATATCTTGTAGTTCATGCAAGCATTGTGAAATTTATGAAATAAAACTTAATCATGATTACCCATTTTATCCTAGTATGCTTCAATTGTCGACCAATCAGTACGAACCTTTTGGTCCAAAAAGCCACTCATATCAAAGTAAGTAGGCAATGTTTTGGCCAACTTTTGTATCTCAGATGACAGCCCGAAACGTCTCCTTCGCAACATTGAGTCATAAACTCGGATGCGCCTCTCTTTTAGAACGACAATAGCCAAAACCCAATGGAATTCATCACCACAATTTATTGAGATGTACACTTCGTCGATCAAATGCCAAGGTAAGCCAGCCGGAATGCTAAAACCTTTGATGATGTTGATTAAGCATTCCTCATTTCGAAAAACTTTTGGTTGGTGTTGACAATACCTATCATAGGCATTATTGATGTAAACTTTGTACAAATAATTACCTGTCGTGTATCTGTATTATTATTATGTTTGCAACTTGGCCTTCTTTCGGAGGTAGTAAAAAATGACATCGATGTGTTGTGCATATTATCAAACATTTCAAATTATATGACAAAAAATTAATATGCAAATGCAATTAGATAAAGTATTAATTAATAGTAATATGTATGGCATTCAAACCTCATCATTCCAGCAAGTTTGGGGCAGTACATCAAATAGAACCAATTCTTCATTTCGAAATATGCAACAACAAAGTAGAACATATCAAACCAAAAATCGATTCGTTCACTTTGTAGCGTTTGTCATTTTATTTTCTACATGATTTATATGTGTTAATGTCACGTTCTTACAATAAGAATAGTACAAACCAATATCTTTAAAAATTAATTTATGTACCTGCCAGCATGATGCTTTAACAGCCCATCGACAATCCATTCTGAATAGTCATTGATCAACTATGTTAGTTTTTCTGGAGACTCGTCCGAGATATTGAACCCTTCAAAAGGGTAATTCTTTCATTTTCCCGAATTGACAGGCTTCACTTTTTCTTCTTCTTTAGAAGAAGTTGATGGATTATCAACTGTGATATTATGCTCTTCAGTAGTGGCTTCTACTGTGACATCCACCTTGAAAGCCAGAATTGTCAATGCTAATTACAAATACACAACAGATTATCCATCTGTTGCAACAGAAGAGCCTTATGTTGTAACAGATGAATCATCTGTTGGGCTAAATTCAAATAGGTAAATCAAAGCAGTACAATAATTTCAAATAGATGATCCATCTATTGTAACATAAGACTTATCTGTTGCAACATATAACACATCTGATGCAACAGGTTAGACAACAGTTATAACAAATGTATATATCTGTTTAATAATTTTCAGCAGATGTATTATCCATTGAAACAGATATGTGCCTGTTTGTTTGTTGGAACAGGTGATGTACATTTACCTTATTCGGCTCATGCTGCTCTCCTATGACCCTTGCACACTGAACACAGGTACAAGACAAAGACGGAGGCATTGCAATTTTGCTTTTTTTTATGCTTGATGATGCCTTGGAAGTATCTTTCCTTCTCTTAGCCGCCTTGATCTCTAGTAAAGTGTATAGATATGAAATCCTCTTTGTTGGAATAACACCTTTCTTAGATTCCATTTCCTTTACAAAAGTAGTTAGTGCATTAATAACATTAATCACTCTATGATGTTTCGCCTTGTAGTCTTGACATTTGCATGCAGAACATTTCCTATATGTGGAAAAATCTGGAGAAAAATCTGTAAAACCAGTATGATCATAAATATAATGGCTTGTTGTTTCAAAAATGGTAAGAGGAGCATCATTATCCCCAACAGCAGCACCATTACCACTACCACTACGACTACATTTGTCAACAACAACAAGCCCACCCTCTAAAATTTTTTTTCTTGTGATGGTTGTTTCTCCAAACAATTCCATTTTTATTCCATCAAGGACCTTAGGGTCCAATAAAGTTTGCACAGACCGTAAAGTAAGAAAAATAGCATCTTCAACTCTCGATTGGTCAGAACAAGTCGCGGATGGACAATCTAAAATAAATCGGTACATATATTAGAATGATGATGAAATCATTTAAAATAATCATTAATTAAAGCAAAAACTTGATTAGAATTTGACTTACTGCTTTCTTGGGGGGATTGAAAAGATCAAGAAATTTTGCATTTTTATCATTTTTGGCCAACAACCATCTCAGGATTCTTGGACAGAAAGCTTCTTCCTAGTAGTTCACTTGTTGTCTCAAATAAGGAATGGCTTTAAATTCCCAAGCCTATAACATAACGCCAATAAATCCAAAGCATTATTGAATAAAAAAATGATGAATCATATCATGATAAAGGAAATATTTACCATGAGGCCCATGGAAAGCCATATAAGTTGACTGTCTTTGGCGTCAATGGAGTCAACAAATATTGGACAGTCATTTTAAACCTTTCATAACCCCAAGGATAGCTGTTAAATGCCTCAATATCCTTAGAGAGATTTATTAAACCGGGGCATATGTTGTTGTTAACGTCTCTCTCCCAAAGAATATTATGTAAAACCAACCCAAGAACAATGATTTCTTGTGCTTCTTTGAGAGTCCTTTACCTTTCAATGCTTCTACCAAATTTTTGTTTTTGAAGCTTGGACCAATAATGGACACCATGTCCTCGCGATAACTCTACTTGTCTTTGCCTTTTTTGGGTGTGTGGAGTGCTTTTTTGAGAAGGAGAAGGAGGATAACATTATTAGTCCGGTAACTATGGAAAACTCCTTCCAACCAAAACAAACAGGCATGCCACAATAATTTATCCATAACTCATCCATCTTGTCTCTGTTTTCATACATAAACCTACACTTGAGAAGATCGTATACCATTTTCATCTGGAAACGAGAATTGTTGTCCTCCGAAAAATCAAGATATTGCCCAAAGAAGCTTTCCCTGAAAGAAGCATCTAATTTTTGTTCTCAAAGTATTTTTCTAAAGGCGTCAAAAGATTTTCCCATGGCTGAATTAACCACAAAATCACCCGTTAAATTTGTGGCACCATCGTACTGCATTCTCATAGGATAACGATCAATGCTAAAGGTTTTGACCAAATATTCGGTGAAAGGGCTATTAGCATTTGGATCATCTCTTTTGAGACATTCCTCCTCCTCGTGTTCATTATCTTCTGCTCCTGATTGAGATAACACTTGTAAAGTAAGCTCGTAGAGTGGTGGGTGTATCCAAGCTGCTGGACTTGTTCCTTTACTTGGAATTAATTCGATTTCTTTTCTTTTGGGAGCCATATTATCTTAAATTAACAGGAACATAAAATAGATTATAATTAATTAATGCATCATTAAAAAAGGATAACAGTAAATCTAACATGTACAATAGTAAAATAACAGTTCCAACAGACCACACATCTGTTGCACCAGGTATTTTGTCTAATGGAACATATAACCGACCTGTTGTAATGAATGAGTAAATCGTTGAAAATCATAAAAATAGATCACTAATCTGTTGCACCAGGAAGTTTATCTGTTGCAACATATAACCAACTTGTTGCAACAGATGAGTAATCTGTTGGAAATCATAAAATAGATCACTAATATGTTGCACCGGGTATGATATCTGTTGTAATATATAACAAACCTGTTGCAAAGGATGAGTAATCCGTTGGAAACCATAAAAAAGATCACTAATCTATTGCAACATATAACTGATCTATTGCAACGGATGAATAATTTGTTGGAAACCATAAAAATAGATCACTAATCTGTTACACCAAGTATGTTATTTGTTGCAAAATATAACTGACCTATTTCAACGAATGAGTAAACCGTTGGAGACAATAAAAATAGATCACTGAACTATTGAATCATATCACTCATCTATTACAAAATGAGTTATTTGTTAGATTAATATTGTTTAGATTTCTTCTAAACAGAAGATTATTCTGTTGCATCAGATGTTTCATCTATTGTAACACCATTTTTACCAAGACAAACAACAAATCAACCCAGCAGCACCAACACATCACACACACACACACTAAGAATATCAACTTTGAACAAAAATCACCAACAAATCCAAATTAACAGTATGACAACAAGAAGAAGAAATGCCAGAAATTAGGATTTTATTCAGTCCATATTTCAATACTAGTAGAGTAGTTGGCTCAAGTTCCTTTGTTTCTTCATAATTTTTTATCTATGGAAAAGGAAATGGGACAACGAAGAACTCGAAGTTGTTGTCATCGAAGAAGTCTTCACGTTGATTCACGATTGAAAGTCGAATGGAAACTCGCCCGACTATTTCTCATCGGAGGTTGAAGTTGTCGGGGATTAAAGGGAGAATTTTGCAGAACTGTTGGTTGGGAGAGAGTTGAGAGAAGCTATCGAGAGAGAGAGACGAGAGAGACTGGTTGATTTGGATTTAAGAGGGGTGTGGATTGATTTGTATTTTTGAAAAGATTAGAAAATTTTAAAAATATTAATCAAGTTCATAATTAACTTAATCAAGTTTCCTAATGATGTTTGACCCTTTAAGTTGGTCATTTGACCCTTTAAGTTGGTCAATGTCACTAATCCTTCATTCAAGACTTAAAAGACACCTTTTCATCAATTTATTCCTGTAGTCGTAGGTTTCTATTCCTTAATTATGTATATTTTATTTCATCTTACATTATTGAAGCAGTGAATAATGTATATACACACCATTGAAGTAATTGTATTGGGTAAAAGATAGCTTGGGTATACGTGGCTAGATATGTTGGGTGAACGTGTGGCACTTAAGACAGATAGTGAAGTCGGCATTTGCACAAATCGATTCAAATCTATTTTAGCCATTTTTGAATTGAAATTGTAATCTTTTAATTTGTTAAAATTCTTATCCTAACTCGATTCATTTTAGGTCTAATTCGGTTCATTTTTTATTATTTCGAATTAAGTTGCTTAATTTTGAAATTTCAACAAGCAACGATTTTCACTTCAATTTTAGAGCAACCATAATAAATAAATTATGGCATTTTCAAAAAACGCTACAATATGCCTTGCCAAGAGCGATTTTGTGGCAGTTTCTTAAAACCTCCCTGACGCCCGCCACAAAATAAAGTTTTATTTTGTGGCAGTTTTAAAGCAATTAATGACAATTTTTAACGCGCACAATATAATCCTAATATGTTAAAAATAATAAGTTTTGGGGATTTATGACCCCCTCAATTTACCCAAAACCTTTTTTTAAAAAATAATAATGGCAGTTTATAACTGCCATTATTTCTTTGCTGAAAATCATCTTTTTCTATTTGAAAATTTTTATTCTGAAATTCATTAAATAAGTAAAATAACATAAATCCCAACCTTATTAGAACTATTTACACTCTCTCCCACTTTCTTAATTACTTTAGTCTCTGTCCCGATTCATATACATAACAAGGCCGACATATACATAAAAACCTTTGTATATGACAAGGCCGACATATACATAACAAGATCGATTCATACATATAACAAGTATGACAAGACCGACATATACATAACAAGGCCGATTCATACACATAATAAGTGTGAAAAAGCTGACATACACATAACAAAGCCGATTCATATACATAATGTAACACCCCAAATCTGGTACCCAGAACGCTACAAGGTGCTCATGATCCCGAAGGACCACAAGGTAACCCATGACTGATATCTGTACATGTATACTGCATAATATACTTTATAACACAGAAACATGAACTGAAAGGCCTTAAGGTTCAAAATTGAGACATAATATCTGATAAAATGTAACATCTAGGTGGGGTATGAAATACCTAAAACAAAACTAAAATAAACTATCTGAACATATTGTAGTCTGAAAAGCCTCTAAAATATAGTTGTCTGAATAAGGAGTTGATGGGATATGTCCCCAACTAACTCCAACTAATAAATTAATTAATGGAATAATAAAGTAATGATAACATCCTAAAAAGATGAGGACTCACTTCTAACTCAAACTGTTGAGACTGGGATGCTACTGGTGCTCTGGAGCTCGTGCCTCTGAACCTATAGTATAAAATACCATAGCACGAATGTGTCAGTACGATTGAATGCACTGGTATGTATGTGAAGTAGGCTAAATGCATGGGATTCATATGCATGAACAATAATAATAACAGACTGACTATCATGAGCATGAGAATACATGTATGAGATATAATAACTGACACTGATACCGTGATAACATGATTACTGAATCTGAATACTGATAACATAAGTGACTGTATCTGACAGTCCTGATTCTGATGAAACTATTTGAGTTTCGAACTAAGCTGAGTTGACTGTATCTGACAGTCCTGAAATCTGAAGAACTATCTAATTTCTTGACTGATACTGTTACTAAAACTGTGGAAAGTAGTTATCTAACCGAAATGCCCTAGATGACGCATTATAGCTGAACTGGGGTCCAATTTGTGCCCTAATTGGAAGGGCGTCGATATCGCACCACTGGTAAGGACAACATGTGAGTAACCCTCAACTAGCAGGTTACTCTAATGAGAATGGTGGGAACCCTTGACTAGCAGGTTAAGCCACCTCATCTACCCTCAACTATTAGGTATGATGTCTTAACCTATGCTGGCTATGTAGTTCTAGAATGCAAAGATTGCTTCTAAGAATCACACCCTCTACTGGCAGGTGAGTTCCCATCCTTGGGTTCACTCGGTGCTAATTTTTATTCCCATATGGATAGAAAGAACGTGGATTATTGAACTGAACTAGAATGAGTTAACTAAGTTCCGTTGACTGACGTAATATTACTAAGATTACTGAGTTTTCCTGAGTCATGAGATTGACTGAATTCTACTGAACATGGCTTGACTGAGAGTATCTTGAAAACATGACATTGGCTTTAGGAATACAACTAAATTATCGGGTACAAGTACCCCCAGGACTCGATGGAAGGAGACTGACAATGCATGACTTTCTTGAATACATGACACACATCAACAATACATAATATAATAAGTTCAGAATTTCATGAAGTACATGGTTATCATACTATCTAACATGGACTGGAATGCTTATAATAATATTATAATCTCATGTTCTAATATCATGGGCATTCCGACAACATACACATTTCACAATGATAGCATGGAAACCATTTAAACATAAGAGGATGACAAACATGTCACATTTAGTTTATGTTTTGAGCTATAAGACATGATTTCTACTCTTTCAAGCATTTTATCAAACACCTTGCATGCACAATTAGGGCATAGGTGAAATCATCAAATTACACATCATAAGCAACTAAATTCATGGATTTTATCTTGCATGTTAACATAATATTGTGAAAAACACACAAATATTCCAACTTTCAAATCAATCAACCTCAACAATATGATTACAAATAATCCACAACATAAACATCATGATTTACAATTTGAAATAGGGTTCTTGAGCTTTATGGATGAAAAGTATCCATAAATCAACACTATGCATACCTTGGTTCATAAATACATAAAGATTAACGGAGGAAATTCTTGATTTTGAATCTTCTATGAAAAGCCCTAGGTTGTTCTTGAGAGGTTTTTGAGAGAAGAGAGTATATTTTGGGTTCCCAATAGCTGAATCTCATGTTAAAGGGCTTAAATAGGGGTGAGAAATTGACCCTTTTAACCATGGACGTATTTTGTAATTTCAGTAAAAATTTCCCGAACTAGACCCCTGGCGCGACGCAGTGCTATCGTGTCATGTCATTGGAATTTGATAATTGGGAAGCTGAGGGATGGTGCGACGCGGAGCCATCGCGTTGCCACTTTCTTTGTGACCTGGAAGTTTGGCGCGATGCGCCACTATCGCAGACCCTAACTGGAATTTGACAAATGATATTTTCTCTTGTGGCGCAGCGCACCACTGACTAATATGGCGCTGTTTTACAACAGAAACTTGAAATAGTCATAACTCTCTACCCGGTTATCTGATTTAGAAAAATCTTATATCGATGGAAAGCTTATCGAATTTCCCACATGAAAAAAAAGTGAAAATCTTGAAAATTCCTCATGAAATAAACATCATTCAATTTAGAAGATAATACTTGACATTCTTGGGATGAAATTAGTTAGGAAACTTTAGGGTATTACAATATCTCCCCCTTGGGTACATTCTTCCTCGAATAATACTTACTGAGGTGGAAAAAACGATGAGCTGAAGTATATACTGAACATGAACAACTGAAACATGATTGACATTTCTGAGATTTACGTGAGCATGCATATCTGATGCATGATTTCATGACTTAACTGACTCATGAACACATGACTGAGATTTCAGATAATTGAGTTTCTCACAAGGAGAATGCATGTCTGATGCATGAAAACATGGCTAATCTGATGCATGAACACATGATTAGAATATACAATGGTACTTAGTACCAAGTTTTTAATGGAATTCCAAACATAAAATGGATACCAAGATTGTAACTGAAGTTTGAACATGAAAATTGAAAAGCTTAAGGAGAACTATTACCTTGAGCTTGATTTGAGTTGGCGAAGAAGAGGTGAGGATATTTAGTTCGCATGTCTGCTTCTTCTTCCCAATTAGCTCCCTCAACAGACTTATTTCGCCAAAGGACTTTGACTAGAGGGACTTCTTTGTTCCTCAGTCTCCGAGTCTGATAGTCTAGGATTTCAACTGGAATCTCCTCATAAGAGAGGCTGTTCTGAACATCTATCCTATGAATAGGGACTACAACTGCTAGGTTACCTATACACTTCTTAAGCAAAGAGACATAAAAGACTGGATGGACTGTAGCTAGATCTAAAGGCAATTCGAGCTCATAAACTACTTTGCCGAAGCGACTGATAATTTTGAAGGGACCAACATATTGGGGACTTAGCTTTCCCTTCTTGACGAACCTCTTCACTCTTTTAATGGGAGAGATCTTGAGGTAGGCATAGTCACCAATCTCAAACTCGAGATCTTTTCTATGAACATCTGCATAAGACTTCTGTCGGCTCTGAGCAACCCGATGTCTTTCTCTAATCAACTGGACATTTTTGAAGGTGTCGAATACCTAAATACCTAGTCAGGCCCTATGACTGAGGCCTCACTAACTTCAAACCAACCAATTGGAGATCTGCATCTTCTTTCATAAAGATCTTCGAATAGAGCCATCTTAATACTGGAATAATAGTTGTAGTTGTATACAAACTCAATCAAAGGTAAGTTGTCATCCCAACAACCCTTGAAATCAATTGCACACACTCACAGCATATCTAATAAAGTCTGAATGGTCCTTTTTCCTTGACCATTTATCTGCAGATGGAAGGTTGTACTGAGATAAATTTGGGTACCAAAACCCTTTTGGAATGGTTTCCAGAGGTAAGAGGTGAACTGGGTACCTCTGTCTAAGATAATGGATAACGGAACACCGTGCAATCTGACCAACTCTCTGATATAGAGTTTGGCATAATCCTCGGCTAAATAAGAGGTATGCTCATCCTGTCTACAATGACCCAAACTGAATCATGCTGATGACGAGTTTGAGGTAAACCCATCACGAAGTCTATGTTCACTTCTTTCCACTTCCAAGTAGGAATACTGAACTCTTGTATAGGACCACTAGGCTTATGATGCTCTATCTTAACCAGCTAACATGTAGAGCACTTAGCCACAAACTCTGCAATATCTCTCTTCATCCCACTCCACCAATAGATTTCCCGCAAGTTATGGTACATCTTTGTGGCCCCTAGATGAATAGAGTAGCATGCACCATGCGTTTCTGCAAGAATTCACTACCTTAATTCATCTACACTTGGAACACAGAGACGACCCTGACAACACAAAACACTATCTCCCCCTTAGGAGAAAACCTCAACTTTCTGACCCTTGACTGACTCTTTTAACTTGACAAGGCTGGGATCTCTATCTTACTTTTTCTTTTCACCTCAGAAACTAGAGATAATTCTGAACTACTATGAACCTATATATCACCCTCCTCTTTATCGACTAAGCGAACGCCTAGTCTGGCAAGATGATAGATTTCCTGAGCTAACTTCTTCTTACTGACCTAGACATGAGCAACACTACCTATAGACAGTCTATTGAGAGCGTCTGCCACTACATTGTCCTTGTTCGGATAATAAAGGACACTCATGTTATAATCTTTCAAGAGCTCTAACCACCTTCTCTAACAAATATTGAGATCTTTCTGAGAAAATACATACTAAAGGCTCTTATGATTTGTGAACACATATACATGAACACCGTATTGATAATGCCTCCAAATCTTCATGGCAAATACTATGGCTGCTAACTCAAGATCATGAGTAGGATAATTCTTTTTATGAGGTTTAAGTTGTCTGGAGGTGTAGGCTATGACCTTAACATGTTGCATAAGGACACAACTCAAACCTACTCTGGATGCATCACAATACACTATGAACCCATCTGGACCATCTGGAAGAGCTAAGACTGGAACTGAGTCGAGGAGAGTGTTCAACTCCTGAAAAATCTTCTCACAAGGATCTGACCACTGAAACTTGACTTTCTTTTGAGTCAATCTGGACATAGGGGATGCAATAGAAGAAAATACCTTAACAAACCATCTATAATATCCTTCCATACCCAAGAAAGTCCTAATATCTAATGGAGAGATAGGGCGAGGCCAGTTTTTTACTACTTTGGTATTTTAAGGATCAACCCTAATGCCATCATCGAAAATAATATGACCAAGGAATGCTACTAACCTTATCCAAAATTCACACTTACTGAATTTGATGAATAGCTGATGATCTTTGAGAGTCTGAAGTACAATTCTGAGATGGTCTGCATGATCATACTCACTGCGGAAATAGACAAGGATATCATCTATGAAAACTATAACGAATATATCCAAGTACTTCTTGAACACATGGTTTATCAAGTCCATGAAAGCTTCTGGGGCATTATTAAGACCAAAGGACATGACTAAGAATTCGAAGTGACCATATCGAGCATGAAAAGCTATTTTTGGAATGTCACATTCTCTGACTTTGACCCTGAACTTGGTCAAACAATTCATCGATTTGGGAAAGAGGATACTTGTTCTTGACTGTGACTTTATTGAGTTGGCGGTAGTCTATGCACATCCTAAGAGAACTATCTTTCTTTCGCATGAACAAAACTGGAGCACCCCACGAAGATATGTTGGGTCTGATGAATCCCTTATCTAAGAGATCCATTAATTTCTCTTTCAGTTCTTTGAGTTCTGCAGGTGCCATTCTGTATGGCGGACTAAATATAGGCTGAGTATCTGGAAGAATATCAATGTCGAAGTCTATTTCTCTTTCAGGAAAAATTCCTAAAAGACATCTGGGTATTCATTCACGACTGCGATTGAATCAAGATTGGGAGTTTTAGAACTAGTGTCCTTAACTCGAACAAGGTGATAGATACATCCCTTAGAAATTATTTTCCTTTCCCAAAGTAAGAAATAAGCTGACCTCTGAAAGTGGATATACTACACTTCCACTTAAGGATGGGTTTATTCTGGAACTAAAATTGGGCTATCCTATTTCTGCAGTCACCTCTGGCATAGCAGGAATGAAGCCAATCCATGCCGATAATGACTTCAAAATCAGTCATCTCTAATTCGACTAAGTTTACCGAAGTAATTTTCTGAAATATCATAATCGGGCAGTTTCTGTATACCCACTGGGCTATGATGGTTTTACCCACTGGGGTAAAGATTGAAAAGGGCTCTGCTAGAATTTTGGGACTGACTCCAAAATCAACTGCTATGTAGAGAGTAACGAAAGACAAAGAAGCTCCTAGGTCTAGCAAAGCGTAAACATGTACATGAAAGATCTATAACGTACTAGTAACCACACCAGGAGAATTTTCCTGATCTTTTTGGTACTGGAGAGCACAGAGTCTATTTAGGTTTTGCCCACTAGTAGCGCTAGAGGTGGCACCTTGCTGATTCAAGAAACCGAACTTAGCAGAGGAACGGTTCTGTTGACCCTGCGGACCTGAATGCGGACAATATCTAACTTTGTGGCATAGCTTGCCATATCCAAAATAAGTATCACTGCCAGCTCTACAAGTACCTTGGTGGTGCTTGCCACAAATCTGGTAAAGAGGATAGGTACGGGCACTGCTAAAACTGTCCTGAGACTTAGAGCCTGGCGCTCTCTCTTTGTTACCCTTTCTGAATTTAGGAACTGAAGCACTGGCTAAAAAAGGAGATGGAAATGATGACTTAGGATAAAACTGAGAATGGTTTTCTCCCTCTGATTTAGGCTGAGCAAAGTTGAAACTACCTGTCCTTTCTCTCTTATCCTGCCTCTCCCTCATCTTAATTTTTTGCTCCTCTATCTGCTGAGCATGACTCATGATTCTGGCTAAAGTCATGTCACTATTTAGCATGGCGGATTGGCACTCATTAACCATGCTATCATTCACCCCTAAAATGAACTTACTTATCTTGGCCCTGCTATCTACAACCACATGAGGGGCATATATGGCTAATTGAGTAAACTTAAGAGAATACTCTTTCACCGTCACATTGCTCTACTTGAGATTGGTGAATTTTAACACCTTAGCATCTCTAAGCTCTAGGGGAAAGAATCTATCAAGGAAAGCAGAAGCAAACTCCTCCCACTCAACTGACCCTGCATCAACTGCCTTCTCTGACTTCCACTGCTTGATCCAAGTGTGAGCAACATCCTGCAACTGATTGCAGCTAGCTCAGCACTCTTACTAGAAGTAACCCCCATTATGTCTATAACCTTTTACACCTGATCTAGGAATTCCTGAGGGTCCTCATCTGCCTTAGACCCGAGAAAGGATGGAGGATTTATTCGGGCGAAGTCCCAAATTCTGGCTGCAGGTGAATTGGCCATTGGGTTGGCCGGAATGACAATTGGTCATTCATTCTGAGCAGCAACTGACTGAGCAAAAGTAGTGAATGCAGCCCTGAACTCTGCATAAGAAACATGTTCTCCCAAAGGTTCTTCAGGCTGAGGGGCTTACTGATTCCCATTTCTTTTTTTGGGAGGCATGTTCTGTAGAAGAAAGGGAGAAACAGATTAGACTAAGAAATTGACTTGAGATTATGCTCACTGGCACGACATGAATACTGAAAGAGAGGAAACTGGTCCTAAAACATCTCATAGCCTCCTGTACATAAATGTGGCACGCAACACACCTATGTAAAAGACTCTACTAGATGCGGGTTTCAGACTTCCTAGGACTCTATTGAACCTTAGGCTCTGATACCAAGTTTGAAATTCCCCGAATCTGGTACCCAGAATGCTAACGATGCTCATGACCCCGAATGACCACAAGCTAACCCATGACTGATATATGTACTTGTATATATTGCATAATATACTGAATAATGCGGAAACATGAACTAAAAGGACTTAAGGTTCAAAACTATGACATAATATCTGATAAAATTTAACATCTAGGTGAGGTATGAAATACCCTAAACAAAACTAAAATAAACTATTTGAACGTACTGTAGTCTGAAAATCCTCTAAAATATGACTGTCTAAATAAGGAGTTGATGGGATATGTCCCCAACTAACTCCAACTAATAAATCAATTAATGACATAATAAAGTAATGATCATGTCCTAGAAAGATGAGGAATCACTTCAAACTCTGACTACTGATACTGGGATGCTACTGGTGCTCTGGAGCTCGTGTCACTGAACTTATGGTATAAAACACCATAGCGCGAATGCGTCAGTACGATTGAATATATTGGTATGCATGTGAGGTAGGCTAAATGCACGGGATTCATATGCATAAACAATAATAATAATAGACTGACTATCATGAGCGTGAGAATACATGCATGAGATTTAATAACTGACACTGATACCGTGATAACATGATTACTAAATATGAATACTGATAACATGAGTAACTGTATCTGACTATCCTAATTCTGATGGAACAATCTGAGTTCCAAATTAAGCTGAGTTGACTGTATCTGACAGTCCAAAAATCTGAAGAACTATCTGGGTTCTTGACTGATACTGTTACTGAAACTATGGGAAGTAGTTATCTAACCGACATGCCCCAAATGATGCATTATAGCTGAACTGGGGTCCAATCTGTGCCCTGATCTGAAGGGTGTCGATATCAGGCCACCGGTAAGGACAACATGTGAGTGACCCTCAACTAGCAAGCTACTCTAATGAGAACGATGAAAACCCTCGACTAGCAGGTTAAGCCATCTCATCTACCTTCAACTAGCGGGTATGATGTCTCAACCTAAGCAGGCTACGTAGCTTTAGAACGCAAGGATTACTTCTAAGAATCACACCCTCTACTGGCAGGTGAGTTCCTATTCTTGGGTTCACTCGATGCTAATTTCTACTCCCATCTAGATAGATACTGAACATGGATTACTGAACTGAACTAGACTGAGTTAACTGAGTTCTGTTGACTGATGGAATATTACTGAGATTACTGAGTTTTCCTGAGTCATGAGACTGACTGAATTCTACTAAATATAGCTTGACTGAGAGTATCTTAAAAACATGACATTGGCTCTAGGAATAAAGCTAAATTATCAAGTATAAGTACTTCCAAGACTCAATGAAAGGAGACTGACAACGCATGACTTTCTTGAATACATGACCCACATCAACAATAAATAATATAAAAAGTTGGGGATTTCACGAAGTACATGGTTATCATACTCTCTAACATGGACGGGAATACTTATAATCATATCATAATCTCATGTTCTAATATCATGGGCATTCCGACAATATACATATTTCACAATGATAGCATGGAAACCGTTTAAACATAAGAGGTAACAAGCATGTCATATTTAGTTTATGTTTTGAGCTATAATACATGATTTCTACTCTTTCAAGCATTTTATCAAACACCTTCCATTCACACTTTAGGGCATAAGTGAAATCATCAAATTACACATCATAAGCAACTAAATTCATGGATTTTATCTTGCATGTTAACATAATATTGTGAAAAACACACAAATATTCCAACTTTCAAATCAATCAACCTCAACAACATAATTAGAAATAACCCACAACATAAACATCATGATTTACAATTTAAAATAGTGTTCTTGAGCTTTATGGATGAAAGGGATCCATAAATCAACACTATGCATACCTTGGTTCGTAAATACACGAAGATTGACGGAGGAAATTCTTGATTTTGAATCTTCTATGAAAAGCCCTAGGTTGTTCTTGAGAGGTTTTTGAGAGAAGAGAGTATATTTTGGGTTCCCAATAGCTAAATCTCGTGTTAAAAGGGCTTAAATAAGGGTGAAAAATTTACCCTTTTAACCTTGAACGTGTCTTGTAATTTCAGTAAAAATTTCTCAAACTGGACCCCTAGTACGACGTGGCGCTATCGCGCCGTGTCACTGGAATTTGACAATTGGGAAATTGAGGGATGGCGCGATGCGGAGCCATCGCGTTGCCACTTCCTTTATGACCTGGAAGTTTGGCGCGATGCGCCACTATTGCAGACCCCAACTGGAATTTGGAAAATGTCATTTTCTCTTGTGGCGCGGCACGCCACTGACTAATATGACGTTGTTTTACGATGGGAACTTGAAATAGTCACTACCAGTTATCGGATTTAGGAGAATCTTATATTGATGGAAAGCTTATCGAATTTCCCACACGACAAAAAGTGAAAATCTTAGAAATTCCTCATAGAATAAACATCATTCAATTTAAAAGCTAATACTTGACATTCTTAGGACGAAATTAGTTAGGAAACTTTGGGGTATTACACATCACAGGGACGACATATACATAGAAAGCTATGTATGTGTATTTTTAGAGAAAATAAGATTTTTGCAATATGTTTGGAGACATGAGATTTTTTTGTAATATATGAAACTTAAGTTGTGGATTTAAGTAATTTTTAGTAAATGATTTTACTAGATGACTCATATGACATGAATTAAATTTCAATATCAATATCCATAGCAACAAACATTACCAATTCAGATCTACATCAAGCTAACGTTATACAACCACATATATGATGACTTAAAACATTACATAATATAGTAGGTAGCTGTGTGGTAATTAAGTAAATATACAAAAGTGTTGAGTAGTTGTTTGTCGCTTTGTATTTATATCGCTTGATAATAGGCTTGTATCCACGTGAAACAA
>NC_061120.1:11818615-11829759 GCF_002878395.1 Capsicum annuum | reverse complement strand
TATCGTTTATTTATATTATAAATAATTAACTCATTTAAATTAATTATATTGCTTGTAACCTCATTCAAATATATTTGACTCACTGACCTAATAATCATATTTTAGATTAAATAATTAATAATTTTAAAATTTTGTAATTTTATCTAGTTTATGATATTTTGCAACTTAAATATCAAAAGAATTATTTTAACAAATTTTGTTAGTTTTCCTTTATTTTACTTTATTATTTGTTTGGATATTTTTTTTCATTGCTTACCATATTCTTAGAGAATATATATTGATTATGTTTAAGAAGCAGTATTTTTATTAACTAGTCTAATTGTACGTGCCTCGCACGTATAACATTTGATTATTTAAAATCAAATGATTTTTCATATTGTGATAAAGTTCAAATCACTTTTCAAAAATCTTTCACACTTTACTACAATAATGTAAATATAAACATATACATTTATATATTTTACTACCAGAAGTTTCAACTAGTTGATGGAACATCACATTTGTGTTTGTCATATAGTACCTCTTTTCTTTGTTGCCACATGCTAAGAGAGACACATCAATTTGATACATATTTGTGTTATGATTATTTTTCTTTTTGTTTATACTTAAAATCTTTCCTATTATTAATGTCAGATCTTTACAAAATCATTGATTACACTCTTATTATATACTTAAACTTTTAAAAATATGGTACTTCTTAAATTTTTCTAATTCTAATGATTTTATATTTATTTCTATATTTTTCAAATTTTCTTAAAATCAATTTTTGTTGATTTGAAAATTTTAAACTAATGAAAAAGAATTAGTTGTCATTAATTTTGATGACTTCTAATAAAAAAATGTTTTACCATAAATATATTTAATTAATTTTCAACTCTTAATTTAGAAAAAAATAGTGAAATTCTAATGACTTCTAATAAGAAATGGTTTTATCATAAATATATTTAATTAATTTTTAACTCTTAAATATTAGAAAAATAATGAAAAAGACATTTTTGTCTAAGGCAAAAACTTTTAATGTAGAGCAAAAAGTTCAAACAATATTTTCAAAGCCCTTCACACTTTTAATATATTATAGATATAGATTATAGATATAGATTATAAACTGTAGATAGATTATAGATAAGTTAGTTCCATTTAAAAAGAAACCTTTATTTAAATATTAAAATAAAAGAGAAAAATAGGAAAAAGAATTAAGATGTCATAAAAGACAAAAATGTACACCATCTTTCTAGATTTTAATATTCATTAGGAGGATAATTAGTAAATTAGACTAAAAATTATACGTGGCAAAATTTCCCTCTTCCCTCGCCTTTTCCTTCTACAAAGGGCACGATTTTCCTTATCCACAATTCGTTTGTTCAACTCTCATTTTTCATCGTCTTCTCTACACCAGGGAAAAAGTGCAATTGGGATAGTGAAGGTTCATACTTCGTCACACTCTTTCACTTTTTATGTGATTTATTTGTTCTTTATCTACTTTCTGCTATAGAATTTATATCTGAGTTCAGTATGTTGTTCGATCTATATTTTCTTACATATATTCGGTTAGTTTTGTTTGATGCCCTTGTTTTCGAGGTATGATTGCAAAGCCTACCGTTTTAAGAATTATTGTTGTGGGGAACATAAGTGATTGCAAAATTTCTTTGATCGATCTTTGAATTTTACAGTTAATTGGGATTTTTGCATTTGGGTTATTTTATGGGTTGTATTTCAGATCATAAACTATAAAGAACAACTCAATGCATATTTTTAGTTGTCCAACTAGTTTAGTCACTAGCAAGTTTTTGTTCTGATCTTTGAGTTGCTTGCAAGTTGGTCTCGCGTAAACTAAATTAATATCACCCTATATATCATTAAATATGATTGATCATATCAATTAACTATCATTTAACTCAATTTTAGTGATTTTAATGCAACAATTGCTATGAAACGTTCAACAATTAATGTACTTGTTGTAGCATAATGCAACAACTGCTGTGAAACATTTAGCAACTAACGTATTTATTGTAGCATATTTCAGTAATGCAATTAAGATCACAATCAAATCAAAATTACATTCTTAAATTAGACTAATATCATTCTATTTATCATTAAATATGATTGATCCAATCAATTAATGGTCATTTAACTTGGGTTTAATTGATTACATTTGTAATCATTTAATTAATCGTCTGGTATATCTCAAATTACTATCTCATTGTGTTAGATAACTATAAAATCTAAATTACACTCTTAAATTAGACTAATATCATGCTATTTATCATTAAATATGGTTGATCCAGATAATTAGTGGTTATTTAATTCAGTTTTAATTGATTACATTTGCAATAGTTTAATTGATCGTCTGATATATCTCAAATTAATATCTCATTGTATTTGATAACTATAAAATCTAAATTACGCTCTTAAATTATACTAATATCACTCTATTTATCATTAAATATGGTTGATCCAATCAATTAGCGATCATTTAGTTCAATTTTAATTAATACATTTGCAATCATTTAATTGATCGTTTGATATATCTCAAATTAATAGCTCATTGTATTTTATAACTATAAAATTTGAATTACACTCTTAAATTAGACTAATATCATCCTATTTATCACTAAATATAATTGATCCAATCAATTAACGGTCAGTTAACTCAGTTTTAGTTGTTTTAATGCAGCAATTGCTGTGAAAACGTTCAACAACTAACATAGTTGTTGTAGCATAATGCAGCAATTGCTATAAAATATTCAGCAACTAATGCACTTGTTGTAGCATATTTAAGCAATTGCTGGGAAATTTCTAACAACTAACTTAAGCAATTGCTGGGAAATTTCTAACAACTAACTTACTTGTTGTAGAATATTTCAGCAATTGTTATAAAATTACTAGAAACTAACTTACTTGTTGTAGCAATTCAATTAAAATCTCAAGCAAATTTAAATTCGACTCTTAGATTAGATCAATATCACCCCATTTAGCATTAAATATGATTGATCCAAGTGGTCATTAAACTCAGTTTTAGTTGGTTATATTTGCAATCGTTTAATTGTTGTCTGATATATCTCAAATTACTATCTCACTGTATTTGATAACTATAAAATCTAAATTATAGTATGGTTGAACCAATCAATTTAGCGGTCATTTAACTCAATTTTAGTTGATTACATTTACAATCGTTTAATTGATCGTATGATATATCTCAAATTATTATAGCATTGTATTTGATAACTATAAAATCTAAGTTACGCTCTTAAATTAAACTAACGTCACTCTATTTATCATTAAATATGGTTTATCCAATCAATTAGCGATCATTTAGCTCAATTTTAATACATTTGCAATCGTTTAATTGATACATTTGCAATCGTTTAATTGATCATCTGATATATCTCAAACTAATATCTCATTATATTTGATAGATAAAAAAATTAAATTACACTCTTAAATTAGACTAATATCACCCTATTTATCATTAAATATCATTGATCCAATCAATTAGCACATAACTCGATTTTAGTTGATTACATTTGCAATCATTAATTAATCATCCAGTATATCTCAAATTACTATCTCATTATGCTTGATAGCTATAAAATCTAAATTGTACTCTTAAATGAGATTAACATCATCCTATTTATCATTAAATATGATTAATCCAATCACTTAGCGGTCATTTAACTCATTTTTAATTATTTTATTGCAGCAATTGTTATGAAACATTCAGCAACTAACGTATTTGTTGTAGCATAATGCAACAATTGCTATGAAAAATTCAACAACTACTGTACTTGTTGTAGCATATTTCAGCAGTTGCTATGAAACTTTCAGTAACAAACACACTTATTGTATTGCTATGAAACATTCGACAACAAACGTACTTGTTGTAACATATTTCATCAATTGTTATGAAACATCCAACAACTAACGTACTTGTTCCAATATAGTTCAGCGATTATTAAGAAATATTTAAAACTAACGTACTTGTTGTAGCATATTTCAACAATTATTATGAAATTTTTAGCAACTAGCTTACTTGTTGTAGCATATTTCAGTAACTGCTATGAAATTTCTATCAACTTAAAACAATTGCTGAAACAAAAGGCTAATTTATATCAATAGCTACTGTTGCAACAAACAACATTTATACTTATAACAATATTTATGAATTCTAACTCCCACACACTACAAAGTTCTTTAAATCCAAGATAACCAATTCATATATGAGTCTCATCACCACTATAAAAGTTCAACAAAAGATAATAAAAAAATTCAACAAAACATAACAAATCAACTAGAAAAAACTCAAAATAAATTATCTTTGAATCAACTAGGACATCAATTTCTTCTCGATGATAGACTCAATCTGTCTCTTTGCCTTTTTTTTTTTTTACACTTGATAATGCCTTCGAAATTTATTTTTTTCTTCTTTTAACAACATCAGGAGTAAACGAATCCGATATCTTTGATGATGGTCCTAATACCCCTCTTAGTAGCAATTGTTTCTCTTTTTTTCTTGGAGCTATTTTATCTACCTCACACAAAACAAAACAGAAATCATTAGCTTATTTATTCTCACTATGTTATATATTCTCCACATAAATAAAATCACTATGTTAAGTATATCTCACAACTTAAAGACAAGACAAATATAAAAACCTCAAGCACAGCTCAATCTAACACCACGATCTCCATTTTCGGAAGAGCAAGCTCATCAAAATTCAAACTTTGAAAAAAATTTTGATCTTGATTATGCTTTACATATATTCTCCAACAACAATAATAAGAATAGTGGGGTGTACAGAAATCTTAGTGCTACCTCAGAAGTAGAGAGATTATTTCTCATAGATCCTTGACACAAGAAAGTTATATATCTTCCACATAAATAGTCATTGTGTTAAGTATATCTCACTACTTAAAGACAAGACAAATAAACTCAATACACCACAACTCCCTTGATATGACATTAGTAACCGCTCTCTTTCTCTCCAATCCAAAAAAGAAGTAACATTAATAGCACCAACATCACTCCAAACTCCACTTCAAACACCATAAATCTATACAATTTTTCTCGTTCTAAAGAATATTTTTTACCATTTTATTGACACCAAGTTTCAAAAAGATCAAAAATTGATGAACAAGTGCAAAATAATTCTTGAAACATCATAAAAACAAGAAACAAACTAGGTAATAACCAACTCATGGTTAAAAGTTATGCAGTAATACGTATAAAAATATTTCGCTATAAATTTTGAATTAGAAAATCCAACTTTAGATATTTATTTGGCCATATATTTTGAATCGCAGTTTGAAAATTTATCTTGTAAGTTTTAAAAATTGATTTTGATTTTTTGAAATTCTAACCAAAACTTTATTTTTTTCAAGCATATTGTATATCTTCATTGTACAAAATTCAAATGTATTGTATATCTTTAATGTACAAAATATTTCTTTTCACTTCTAAAAAAAATTATTTTTGTTCTAAATTCTGATAAGTGAGCTTTCAAGAAACAACATTGTTGGGGATTTCATAATTAATGAGGCTACAAATTTTTCATTTCAAAAAGAAAAAATTCAAATAGAATCGAAACTCATAAAGCTAAATTCATATTTTTAAAATCAAAAAAATCTTTCTTGAAAATGGATAAAATCCTAACTGTGAGAGTACAGAAATTTTTTTTTTTACCTTTGAGAATCGAAATTCTTATTTAAGGTTGGAAATGACGAGGGCGACAACAACACAAGATGATGAAAACTTGAGGTCGGATGTGGCGATAAGACAACGACAGCGACGGCGACACTATTGATTGTTTGAGAGAAAGGGTGTTATTTGTAGAAATTAGTGAAGTGAACATATATTTTGGTTTAGTGAAGTGAGGAAAATGAGAAATTAGTAAAGTGAGGAGGGGTCTGTGGGTGGGTGGATGGTTTTGGGTTAGTTTTGTATTTGTTTAAAAGTTTTAAAAATTATATTTTACCCTCAATTTAATTTAATGATTAATTAAAAAAGATTTGACTTAGAATAGTCAAATTTGTCACCAATTTTAATTTCAAGACTTATTTGTCACCCTAAACTTAATTTTCTCAACTTATAGTTAAGTAAACCAACTCTATAGAGAAACTTGATCTAACTTCCAACATCTAGAATCTAACATTCTGAACTTATTAAATTAAAAAAAATTACTATAACAACAACAACATACCCAGTGTATTTTCACATAGTGGGACCTGAAAAACAAATTATTATAACAGACGAGGCCAGGCACTAAGAAAAAAATTGAAAAGACCGACCACCAAAAATCGACCACGCATTGTGGTCGGAAAAAAAGATCACATGTGATCGATTTTTCAATTTAAAAAAATAAATTAAAAAGCGATCACATGAGGTCGCTTTTATATTTTAAAATATCAAAATAATTTTAAAATATCAAAATAATAATTTCAGTATTTTTTGTATTAGTTATTATTTCTTTTAAAAATAAAAATTTTAAAAAATAACAAAACCGACCACTTGTGGTAGGTTTTATTTTAAAAAAATAATTAAAAAATATTTTAAAAATCGACCACAAGTGGTCGATTTTTAAAAATTCTTTTTTAATTAGCTTTTTCGAAAATACCGACCACTAGTGGTCGGTTTTTATTTTTTTAAAAAAAATATTTTTAAAAAAATCGACCACTTGTGGTCAGTTTTTAATTAAAATAAAAATAAAAACAGACTACTTGTGGTCGATTTTTAATTAAAATAAAAAAAGAAATTAATTTTAAAAAATGGACCACTTGTGATGGTTTTTTTATTAAAATAAAAAAAAATAATTTTTATAAACCGACCACTTGTGGTCGATTTTTTGAAATTATTTCCTTTTAATTTTTTTTTAATTAAAAACCGACCACTTGTGGTCGGTATTGCTTTAAAAATTAAATTTAAAATATTTTAAAAAAGCAATCACTTGTGGTTGGTTTTTAATTAAAAAAAAAAAAATTCAAAATCCGACCACTTGTGGTCGGTTTTTATTACAAAAATAATTATTTGTAAAATCAAATATATTAATTTTTGAAATGTCTTAGTGATCACACGTAGTCAATAACCAATATAATAATAACAAAAATCAATCAATCTTAGATTTTGTAAAAAAATTATATTAAAAAATATATCAAATAATATAAATAATTTACATTAAACATAATCTTTATCTTTTATTTATATTTCAATAAATCAAATAAATATTTTTCTTTGTATATACGTTAAATGACGTTAAACATGCATAATCATTGTATAATGAATATGTGTATATATATGTCATACCATTGAGATAATGATATTAATTTACTATTCCAGTCATAATTAATAATGTAATATACAAATGATAAGTCATCAGAATATAATGAATGTGTTCTATTATGAGGTAATACAGTACGCATTCAAGAGTTCATATATATATATATATATATATATATATATCTGTCTCTCTCTCTCTGTCTCTCTCTCTCTATATATATATATATGATGTAGTGATCAATCGATGAACGATGTAGTAAAAAACTAGTAGAATCTATCCAAATATATTATTGAATACCTTGATTTGAAGCAATAGAAGTAATAATATACCGTACGTTGAAGTTATATTAATGTAAGCTAATCAAAATAATCGATAACTCATCAAAGTATGTATATGAAATACGTCGCATTATGTTATTGGATAATATACTCGTGTACGTATGTGATGTATATAGTACGTATTAATATAGTCGATAGTGTGTATATGTGTGTGTATGTATAGGTATATATATAGTATATAAATATTATATAGTGAAGGTGTATTAATGACATAAGATAAACCAACCGATGATTCATCTGAGTATTTGTGAAATGCGTTGTATATTATTATGGGGTAGTAAAATCAGGTATGTGATGTATATAGTACGTATTTGAAACTGATAGCCAATTGAATATATTTATATATACGTATATCTCGTGAGTGGCGTATGCAGTAATCGAAAACTAGATAACTGAATCTATATATCAAAATATTTGCAAAATTTCATTGATATTATTATATGATTGAGGAAATATACTACTCGTGTCAATGTGACGATAAAATAACTAATTATATGATTTATATATATACGCATTGTATTAAATTATTTGGATGTTGTTATAAATATTATAGAAATTATTAACATTTTAATTTATTAAAAATTAATTTTAATTTATTAATATATTTTTAATTTATTTTAATTTATTAAACATTAATTTGGAATTAATTTTGATTGAAAACTGACCACATGTGGTTGTTTTTTTAAAAAAATTCCACAAAACCGACCACATATGGTCGATTTTATATAAATTAATTAAAAAAAATTGTTAAATAAATTAAAACTGACCCGACTCCACTTGACCCCCACCTGACCCAACCCGAGAAAATTTATTTACACAGTTTAATCCCCCAATGCACACACAAAATCCCCAAAATCACGACATACACACACAAAATCACGACCTTTCTCAGTGCAATCACTGCCGTCGGTACTCGAAATCACACACACACACACAAAGTCTTCAATTTGTGCTCGAAATCAACGTTAATTGGAAGAATACCAGTGTGCTCTTTCTATATAGATTGATCCTTTCTCACTGCAATCCAGTCCATCCTTTGGGATTTCGAGGAGTACTACTGTTAGGATTCTATGTGTTGGATTCATTTAAGGTAGTTTAAAAATATTTTTTACGTTTCTCTTGTCTACATATTTTCTTTTTTCGCCTGTTTGGTTGATGTGGATTGAGGAAGTTCAGTTTCTTCTAATCTTTGTTTATTATAAGAATTTTGAAGTTGGCATGTGAATATATATATATATGTTAAACATGCCTTCAGTATGATCATCATATCGTTTGTAATTTATATGTGCCTTAAATACAAAATGTGATTGTGTTCGGGTCAGCTTGTGCTCTTTTGTTTAGATACTTGCTATCCTTGTTGTTGCTAGTCTGTTGAAGGTGAGACAAACTTGTTAAGTTATGGACATGTATGAACAGATTCAAGCTGTAAGAAGTATTGTATGCAATTTATTTCAGCGCGAATGTCTGCAATTTGAATGCCAACGTTTGACAAGAATTTTAGGGACTGTAAGGGTAACATGGTAGGTTGAAAGTGGATAAGTTTAGGGACTTTAAAGGTCTTTTTTTTGTTTTGAATGTGGTTTTGTTGGTGACTTACTTACTTGAAAATGGTTAAGTGTAGGTACTTTAAAAGGGGATTTTGTGTTTTGAATATGATTTTGTTTTGATAGTTAGTCACTTGAAGATGGTTAAGTGTAGGGACTTTAAAGGGGATTTTCTGTTTTGAATGTGATTTTAATAGTTAGTCACTTGAAAATGGTTTAGTGTAGTGACTGTAAAGGGGATTTTGTGTTTTGAATGTGGTTTGGTAGGTGACTTGTTGGTTGAAAAAGGTTTAGTGTAGGGACTTTAAAGGGAATTTTTTAATTTTAAATGTGGTTTGGTAGGTGACGTAGTTGGTTGAAAATGGTTAAGTGTGAGGACTTTAAAGGAGATTTTTTTGTTTTAAATGTGGTTTGGTAGGTGACTTAATTGGTTGAAAATGGTTAAGTGTGAGGAATTTAAAGGAATTTTTTTTGTTTTGAATGTGGTATGGTAGGTGACTTAGTTGAAAAAATTGAAGTAAAGGTGTCTTTTAAGTCTAGAATGAAGGATTGGTGACATTGACCAATTCAAAGGGTCAAACATAATTAAAAACTTGATTAGGTTAATTGGGGACTTGATTAATATATTCTAAACTTTTTAATCTTTTCAAAAATATAAATTAACCCACACCCACAAAACTTCCCTCCCTCTGCAAATCAATTTCTCTCTCTTCTCTCTTTCTCTCGATAGTTTCTCTCTCTAACTTCTTTCAAACAACAACTTTTCAAATTTCTCCCTTCAATTTTGTGCAACTTCAACCTCTGGCAATAAATAGTTTTGAGTTCTTGCCCGTTCCTTTTTTACTTTCAACCGTCAGTCGACGTGACAACATTCTCCTGCGAAAACAACTTCGAGTTCTTCATCGTTTCTTTTTGATTTTCACAAGTAAAAAATTAGGGCTTTTAAGTTATGACGAAAATGAGGAACTTGATTTGTTGGTTTTTGTTATTTTTTTATGTTTTTTGTTAATTTTTTTGTTATTTTTTAGTTGATTTTTCATCTGGATATATCTGCTACTGCTATTTTTTTATAATGGATAAAACATGTAACGTGAATCCAACAGATGAGTATTTGTTACAACATATATGACTAATCTGTTGCACAAATTAGTAGTCTGTTGCAATATATATGACTAATATGTTGCACAAATTAGTAATCTGTTGCAACATATATGACTAATTTGTTGCAACAAATGAGTAATCTGTTGCAACATAATGACTAATTTGTTGCAACAGATTACTCATCTATTGGATTCGTTTTATAGTGTTGTAATATGAATCCAACATATGGGTCATCTGTTGCAACAGATTAGTCATATTGCAACAGATTACTCACTTGTTGCAATAGATGACTCATATGTTGGATTCATATTGCAGGTTCTATCCATTGTAGCAGTAGCAGATACACCAAATAAGAAATTCAACAAAAATTATAATTTTACTTACAAAATAAGCTATGACATAATGTCCAAGTGATATATGAACAAAATTTGACCTAAAAATTTTAAATAAAATTTCAACAGTGGCACAACGAATAAGTAAAACACCTGAAAAATTTCATGAAACAGGTAAAGAAGACAAAAATAATATACCATACATCAAATGCAAAAGGATCAAGGGGACAAATATTTGAGTTCTCCTAAAAACGTTTAAGTTCCCTAATATTTTAATTGCTTTCTAATAGTTGACCTATCTGTTACAACAGATTTTCTATCTGTTTGATAATTTTCAATAGATGAATCATTTGATGCAACATGCTAGTCGTCTGTTGATTCAAATTAAGCAATTATTAGTAATAACTAAATTGATTTAGCTAAAATTAATGACGTCTCTACGACAATGAGACAAACATTTGTGTTTTTCTAAAAATATTTGAGTTTCCTAGTATTTTAATTATTTTTCAATAGATTATCTATTTGTTGCAACAAGTTAGTCATCTATTGCAACAGATG
>NC_061120.1:11776566-11815615 GCF_002878395.1 Capsicum annuum | reverse complement strand
AACGATAACACAATAACTAAATATGTGATAATTAAGTAAATAATTATTGAAATAACACATACACACATAAAGATTCTCTTGTTGGTTCTCCTAGATTGGATGATGACTATTGTTGAGGAGCATAGATGAGCAATTTTATTTTCATAGACAAGTAGTAAAATTGTGATTACTTCAATGAAAAATTAGAGAGTACGATTGTGGAAAAGTGGGAATTTTATAGGATATTTAAAAATATTTTTTTTTCTTTTGGGGTGAGGTGGGTATGGGGTGTGGGGGTTGGGATGTGGCAGAGGGTTTTCTCTAGTTTCAGGGCTTATATACAAATCTCTAAAATTTTATATTTGCACACAATGTAAATTTTGGGGATCATTCAAATCTCCTAGTGAATTTGTATTCGTATATACGTAATACAATCTCTAATTTATATACTTAGCTAGTAAAGTATAGCTATGTCCTATAATTAGGCAAACTTTAGCTATGTTGCCTCATTTTTTTGCCTAAATATTAGTTCTGTCTGAATTTTTTTCTATATAAAATGTGCATTTTATGGCGATTTAAAGTTATCGAAGCCATTATCAAGCGTACACATTTTATTGTGAGTTTTTTTAAAAAAATGTCTATTAGTACTAATTGCGAAAGGAATTGTAGTGACATCGAAACACGTCATTTAAGCTCATTATGATGATTATAAATGACTAGTTTACTTAAAACAAATCATGGAGATCATTCCATTATAGTGCAACTATAAAAACCTGCACAAGAAAATTGCCACAAATGGAATAATTTTGAGGAAGTTGAAGCACATGTCACAAATTGAATATGTAGTGAGGTTTTTTTACAACCTCCACAATTAAACTGGCACAGGAAAAATTATTTTGCGGGGGTTGACACAAATGCCACAAATTGAATATGTAGTGGGGGTTTCATATGACCCCTATAAATAAACCACCATAATTTAACAGTTTTTTTTGTAGTGTTATTTTCTTCACTTTGTTCATTTTATTTTCAACTATAATCATTTATTGTAATTGTGGTATATTACTGTAGTACCTCATACTTTTTCTAGCTAAATTTAGCTCCTAGAATGTCAAGGATTAGATTTAAAAAAGAATAACTCTTGATACATGTAGAATTTTCAAGTTCTAGACCCACCAATGTGTAGATAATTGTCTTAGCTTTCCAACGATACCAATTTCGCCTCAATCCGATACTCGGTTGAGAAGTTATGATTTTTTAGTAATACAACATGACATTTTTACAAGTACTGCGTCGTGGTGACGGAACATTTCATAATTGTCAAAATCCAGTGGAGCACCGCGATTACGTTACTGTGAAAGTCCAGTTTCCACTCGTTCTTTTTCCAGTGAGGCGACACGATTTCAGCACGTCGTGACAATGGACAAAATGGGACTCGTCCCTTTTCCAGTAGCTCAACACGATAGCCTCGCATCGCGTTGATGGGAAAAACCGGGCTCATCTCTTTTCCAGTAAGCCACCGCGATAGTGGCGCGTCGCGGTGGATGGCTAAATATAGATTTTTCAGTTACCGAGTTAAATTTTAAAAGGGCAATTTAGTCAATTTCCAAGTCCCCAAGTCCCCAAGTCGTGAATAACATAGAAGTAAACCTATTCTAAGCATTCTATGCTAACTTTTCATCAATTCTCTCTCAATAAAACCCTAGAACCTCAAAACTTTACTTCCAAGAAATCAAATTTCCTCCATTCTTTTTCCAAGATAACTCAAAATTAAGGAGTCCCAATTCAAGAGATTTAAGAATTCATCTTCAAAAGCACAATTAGGAATTCAAGATCAAGCTTTTAATTCAATTCATCAATTAAAGTATGTGGAGTTTTGAACAAGGATAAATTTTTATCCTTGTGCCTAAAACTAGTTTTTATTTATAAATTCACATGATTTTACATGAATTTCAAGTTAGGGTTCGTATCTATTTATTGTTAATTGAAGGATTTTGAGATTTCAAGTAAATTGAGTGTTGAATTACATGTCTACTTTCGTAAATTCATGTGTGTGACCATATTTTTCAGATTTTAAGTTGAATTAGGAATATTTTCAGTATAAAGCATGAACTTTATGATGATTTAACATAAAATTGATGCATGGGTTATTCAGCTCTAGTTGAATGTTGTTATTTCAAGAATGATTATACTTTTAATCATCTTATGATATGTTTATTGACAACTTTGAACAAAGATTTGATCTTTTGATCTTTAGCCAAGATATGAAATCCACTTTACAGCTTAAACTCAGTTTTGAATTAACATATACATAGTTAGCTTTCAGTATGAAATATTATGACTTTTAAAAGTGGATTTCCTACATAATGAGCATACAAATTAAAGGGAGTAGTATTTAGCACTGAGCGGAAAGTGTGGGTTTAGCGCATCCTACTTTCCTAGAACTACGAGCCAATGTAGGCACAGATTCAGTATTCCTATTTCTGTATGGATGACATTTACAGATGTGATCACTTAGCGCAGGTTATACTCCATGGCAAGAGTATGAAACCTCTCCCCAACGTGAGGTTTTCCCATTAGGAAAACGAGACGTTGGACTCCATGATAGCTCACATGGTTTATGCTGGTTAGAAGAACCTCCCTAACAGTAAAGATTTTCAGAATAGTTTTTAAAAGTATTTTCCCTACAGTTTAATAGAAAATAATGATAGATAACAGTTTAGATTTTAGACTTTAAATGTGATGGCTCACTAGATATACGCAGTATGTTTTACTATTCATGATTTATGATTTTCAGATTTCATTTATTACAGCCAAGTGAGTTATTACATACACCATGCATATTCTATTAATTTTAATAACATTGAGATATTACTTTTACTTATGCATTCACCTCCATATACTCAGTATATCCTTAAAATACTGATCCACATATACGTTTATGTGCTACATTGTCTCATAATGTAGGTTCGGTGCTCAGTCTCAGCACGTGAGTGATTTCGGGCATCTCTATCTACATCCTGACAGTTGGTGAGTCCTCATGGTTCGAGGGTCCATTTATCCAGATTTTTTGTTTTTTCTAGTATTTTATTAGTTACTTTCAGTTTATTCCGAGTCAGTTGAGGGTTTGTTCCAATGACTATCTAGTTTCTTAGTAATAGAGGCTTGTCGGACTACTAGCTATTATATTCAGACTTTCAGTATTAGTTATCCAGACAGTATATTCAACTAATCTCAGACAGTTTTGATAATATTCACTATTTTAGCATTTCTATCTAATTAAGTTACTTTAATATGAGTTATAAACTTAGTAGCAGGCTTACAAGGTTAGCTTGAGACTACTCATAGTCTTGAGCACCGTGTGACGTCTCGAGACTAGGTTTCAGGGCGTTACAATTATACCAACAATTTTAAGGAGATTCATGTTTTGTTATAGTCTGAAAAATTACAGATATCGAGATGAAAGGAGAGAGATGAAGGGTAAAACATTTTCTGCTTCCTCAACTCAGCATCACCTTATAATATGTAATTAACAATTTATTTTCTAATTAAATTATAGAGTAATTATTATATTGTAGTTCTTTATAGCTTTTCTGTTTTCTCCTTTGAGGATATGTCTTATGAATTTATCTTGGTAAAAAAAAAGTGATTTATCTCTTTATGTTGGGATGTATTGAAACAACTTATGTTTCAATACAGTTTAATTCATGAAAAAAAAATCTATTCATTTGTATTTTTATTTCAAAATACCAAAAACATAATCACACAATTGACTAAGTAGGCAGTATAATTTACTATAAAGAGAAATAATCTAAGTTATAATCATTTTTATCCTACTCCTAATCTTTAAAAAAAAAATTGCATATAAATTTTTAAAAAATGAATTGAAATCATATGAATTACGTGTTTAGATAATTAATAAATTTCTCAAAGAAAAGTTGAGGGTGAATGTCAATGTATTGATGAAGTTTGGGAGAATGTGGTTTATTTAAAAGAAAAGTTCATAGAAAATTTCTGCTTCGCCCATAAAAATTACTATGTTATGATCTCGAGCAATATATTAAATACAAATAGTAATGAAATTCACATATGTTAAGGTACTGACAAGAAATTCTAGCACTATATCTATCTTCAGCCTTTTCAAAATTTCATAAAGACTTAGTTATTAAATATACTTTATGTTGAAACTACAATTTGAATTTTTGTTAATATAATATGATCCAAGGCAATATAGTAATTATTATAATTTATTAAAATTATAATCTTTAAATTTTTAGTGCAACGTGCAGGTATAAATACTAGTGTAATGTAGTTTTAACGAAGGGATCCTAAATGAAATTATAGTTGAACGTGGATTCTCCTCCATCACATAAATTCACATAAATAATCTATATATGATAATTTATACTATGTAATTTTTCAATGACGGAGTTTGAATTAACACTCTCAGGATGAAGCTAGGATTTTACTTTTTCAATATTTATGTTATATATAATATAGTAATATATTCAGTATAATCTCACAAGTAAAGTCTAAAAAATATGGTGTATGCAAGACCAACTGATGGGTGAAGCTGCTAAAGCACATGCTTTAGGCCTCACCTTTATATAGACTCATATTAGAATATCTATATCTATATCTATATTATATTATATTAAAAGTGTGAAGGATCTTCTAAATGTTGTTTGAATTTTTTGTCCTTCATTAAACGCCTTTGCTATACATAAAATTATTTTTTCACTCTTTTTCTTAAAAAAAAAAACAAAAATTGAGGAATTGTAAAATATATGGTAATAAAAAAAAGGAAAAAGGGCCAAATATGCCCCTAAATTTTGTGAAATTATCCGGATTTACCGTCCGTTATAAGTTTAGTTCACCAATTCCCTTGCCATCCAAATTTTGACCCATATATACCCTTGTTGTCAAGTGTTGACTCATATACTCGTGTTGTCGTTAATTATTTTGCTGAAATTTTTCAACCCCCTTTTTCTTTATTTTTTAAGAAACTATATATGCCACGTCACTTTTTAATTGCCACATCACATATAATTAAATCCACCTCTTCTTCTACACATTAAATATCCACCAAATGATCTCATGTACCTCACAATATCCTTAAATATCTACCAAATGCTCTTTGTTGTATTTTCAGATTCTTTCATAACCTCAAGAATCATCAAGTAAAAAATTTAAAAAATCAAGAACACTCCATAAAAACTCAATGCACAGTTATGATAAAAATCAAGAATTAAAGTACTTACCAACTACAAATTATTTTGAGCATCATCAGTCGACTTCATCTTTTGCACCATTGTCAATTCCAACAACAAGAATAAGAAAAATAAGGAAAACTTAAGTGTGAATTTGGGATATAGAAGTGTAAAAGAGGAAGTCCATATAGAGACAACAAAAGCAAGTTGTCAATTAAGAGAACATCTTTTATATGTATGTATGAGAGGACCGGTTACGCAAGAATCTAAAAATACAGCATAGGAGTTTCGGCCCAAAGAGATTGTGAGGTAGATGAGAGCATTTGACGGTTGTTTAGTGTGGAGAAAAAGGGGTGAGTTTAATTATATGTGATGTGCCAATTAAAAAGTGACATGACAAATATAATTTCTAAAAAAATGAAAAGGGGTTGAAAAATTTCAGTAAAACAATTAACGGAAACAGGAGCATATATGGATTAAAATTTAACAGCTGGGGTATATATGAGCTAAAACTTGAACGGTAAGGACATTGACGAGCTAAACTTGTAGCGGACGGTATATCTAGACATTTTCGCTAAGTTTAAGTGCATATTTAACCCTTTTTCCTTAAAATAATATGATAATATATGTCAAGAGCATTAATAATTAACAAGTTCTAAAATATTTAAGAAAAGAAAAATTTATAGTAACGATTCCAAAATTCTCCACAAATAGATATTAACTAACAAACTAACATGCCACAATCTCAATAAGAAAAAAAACACCCACACGGGGAGGGGAGAGGGAGGAGGGGGGCGGGGAATTACCTACGTCTCAAAAATTCAATAAAATAGGTTTGCAAAACACCTCTATTTGTAAACAATGAAAAAAATAATATCCTACTTCAAATAGAAAAACACACATATATAAAAATATCTGTGCATAGGTGTGCATAAATGAACAAACATGTTTATTCATCTCCATCTTTCTCTATTTTTATATTGATAATATATACCTTCTCATTTCTTTCTATGTTAATCTATTTACATTACATTATGAAGTACCTGTTTTGATGTGAAAAACTAATATCATAGAATAAACAAAAGGTGAGTGTATTTTTTTTTCCGTTTAATTTCTTTTAGAATGTATAAATCATATTGTCTAATGTATGGAAATTTTTCTTTCACAAAATTCGTATATGATAAGACCAAAATTATGCAATTTATGTTAGGAAGATCTTTCAGATCCCCACATTAGAGATACATTGTGTAATTAAATTTGAATTCGTGCTGAAAAGTTTCAAGTTAAACACTCACTAATAAATTGTCCCAGTGATATAGGGTTATATTTCACACTTACTCAATATCTTTTATTTTTCTGTAGATGTCTATGTACGTATTACTTTGTATAGACTTAGGACTTTTCTCTTCTTTTATAAACAATCGGTTTATTGTGCTTTCAAGATTTCTTTTTATTTTGAATTTAAATTTAGCGTTATTGCTTTTTTGTATTGTTTTGATTTTTATTTTGTAAAAATATATGTACCATTTAAAATGTATTATTAGCAATGCATGTTTTGTATTAAATAACTTGGGATAAACATGCAATGCATGTATCCATAGACTAGTAATTAATAAATTTATATTGAGTATTTTAAGTAAACTAATATGTCATTCTTTCTAATTTATTTGATATAATTTTTGTAATTAATCTATTTTAAAAAGCATGTCATATTTTTATATTCATTTGATTCTGGAAATCAAAATGGTATCATATAAATTACATCAGAAAGAATATTTAGAAACAGTTTAATTTCCTTATTTTTGTTTTCAAAAGTTTAAAGCCTCTATTTAACCTTTGACTTTAAGCCACCAAACTTATTGAGATGCTCCTGAGTGTATGCAGACCTTACTATTACCTCGTGCAGGTAGATCGAGATGTTATTTTTAATAGACCTCAGTCCAAATATCAATATTTAATTTAAGTTTACAAATAAGATAATAAGTAGTAGAAGGTAACTTGGTCTACAATCTATTGTTATTATTCTACTCAAACTATAAAGGATTCCTGTATTCTTAGTTTTCTATTCCTCGGTTATGTATATTTATTTCATCTAACATTATTGAAGCAGTGAATAATGTATATATACACCATTGAAGTAATTGTATTGGGTAAAAGATAGCTTGGATATACGTGGCTAGATATTTTGGGTGAACGTGTGGCACTTAAGACAGATAGTGAAGTAGGCATTTGCACAAATCGATTCAGATCTATTTTAGCCATTTTTGAATTGAAATTTTAATTTTTTAATTTGTTAAAATTTTTATTTTAACTCGTTCATTTTAGGTCTAATTCAATTCATTTTTTATTATTTTGAATCGAGTTATTTGATTTTGAAATTTCAACAAACAACTATTTTCATTTCAATTTTAGAGCAACCATAACAAATAAAAAAAAAAACTTAAAATTAGGCCTTAATAACCTAATGTAACATTGCATTGAAATTTTAATGTAAAATTAAAATTCAATCACAATGGCTCAAAACAAAAAAGTACTACTATTTAATAATATAATGATAGTAGCAATAAAAGCAAAAAGAAAAAAAGTCTGGCAGTTGGTAGCAACCATCTCCTTTCCAACCAGCAAGCAACCATCTCATCAACCATGTCGATGAGAGATCTGAGCTGTAACTTTAGAAGTTGAGGTTTTAAGATTTAGATTTGTACACCGTAAAATGAAAATAGTAAAGGGAGACATAGATTTTGAGATTTTTACATTAAATATTCTAAATGTGGGTCGGGGTTATGGTATAAGTACCTACTATATATAAAAAATACATTAGGTTTTAGTTTAGTAAGTAATTAATTAATAAATACTAAATATCATATATGTGGGTGTATATTGGGTGTGTATGTGTATATATATTAATTTAGTGTACGTACTTTGCACGTGAATATCGCGTTAATTAATAATAAATTGTTATTTATACATTATTATTATTAAGTATAGAACTTTAAATAAACCATTCGTACACTATTAAATCTACATATTAATACTTATTAGTAACAAAAATTAAATATCAAACAATTCTTAAACCATCTATAAGATGAGAAAACAGAGCATACTGCCACTATTATTATGGAGTTTAAATTTTGTGCTTATCATATACTAAATTATTTGTACCATAAAATAATTTTAAAGTGATAAACTTTTGACCTTTTTTTCTATGAGCAAGTAAATTCTAGTTGTATTGTAACCAAATTATTTCTTACTTGTCTCTCAACATTATCATCAAAATGTTGCCTTGCATTGCTCTCTTTTACAAGATTTACACTTTGAACATAACAAATTAAGTTAGTTAACTCTTCAAAGTTCACACTTAATGGCCGTTGGTTAAAGGATGATCCTTGATCGTTGATGTCGAATTCATGAAAAAGATCATATGTAAGAATAAGTGGATCCTTCGATTCTATTTCAACAATAGATGCAGGATCATCCCATACAAATGCATTTATTGGTGCCGATCTCCATTTTCTAGCAGATCATACAGGAAAAATTTAATTAGGAGATTTTTAATTAATATTAAATTCTTAAATATTTGAAAAATAATGATCGACAATGTTATCTTTTGTAGAGTGTTAGTGACAATTTTATTAGAATTTAATTAATGAAGCACAAAAAATTCAATAACATTTATGCTTAATTTCAAACTGGAACAAAAAAGAATTAATTTTTATTTTTTATAACGGAAAAAAAAAGGAAGCTAATTTCAACAACAAAATTATAAGGTATTGCAAATAAACATCTTTTGAACAAGAATTTGTAATTATGTAAACAATCATAAATTGTAAAAATATAAACAAATAAGATGAAAAAAGATCAATAGAAAATTTACCTGTTGATGGTTTTTATTTATCCTTCGACGTCCGGAGTTAAATTCTCAAATTGAAACTTCAATCACAACAATCCAATGCATTCTCTGCAATAGGAGATTGAAAGAAAATATGACTTTGTGATCTATAAATTAGCGTAGTAAATCATAAAATACAATATAAATTTTTTACCAAAATAAAGAACCAAAATTAAAATACATCAAAATATCAGAATTTAGCATTTGAATTTTTCTTTTAAAATCATAGTGCTATCTTTGAGAACTCTCAAATCTCCAAACTTATACTCATGACACATGTCGAATACATAATTTTAAAAACTAGTCTATTGTACGTGCTTTGCACGTATATATTGCGTCAGTTAATATATGTTAGAGTTGTGACTCGAATTTTGTTGATCCGGGGCAGAAAGTTTCGTGGTGCGACCTATGTTTGTGATTTTCAATGGGGTCTGTGGTGGTATTGGCCTGATCCCGAAGCCAACCACTGATCTCGATGGGGGTACGGGGGCGAATTCCCCGCGGTATGGACCTTTATATTTTCTTGGGCCTATGACTTATTTGTATACACATATCATATAAGTGCATTTAGTGGGTTGTTTTGTGTATTTAGAAATTACGTCTCTCCACATTGTACTCCTCTCCTTTCATAGTAAAATTCCTCTGCCTCTGTCCGTAGTTTTTTCCGCAAGGATTTTCACGTAAATCTGTGTGTTCTTGTTTTCTTTCTGCTTGTGGTTTGCCTTATTTCTGCCCGATTCATAACAAATTGGTATCAGATCTTATTCGATTATTTTCTCAGGGATGGCAATCATGAAGTATGATATTTCGTTGTTGGATCGCAACACTAGATTTTCGTTATGACAGGTTAAGATGCGGATTATGCTCGCGTAGATGGATTTGGACGATGCTTTATTAGGTTTGAGAAGATGCCTTAATCATGGATGGATGAGGACAAACAAAGTAAGGATTGGAAGGCTCTATCACAGATCCACCTTCACCTATCCAATCAGATTCTAGATGATGTTTTAAAAGAGACCACTGCCGCTGCATTGTGGTAGAAACTGGAATTTTTATGCATGATGAAGAGCCTAACAAGTAAGTTGCATCTCAAACAGTGACTTTATTTCCATCATATGTCTGAGGGTGCGTCTTTGGAAGATCACCTATCTATCTTTAAAGAAATCGTCTCTGATTTAGAGACTCTGAAGGTTAAGTACAATGACAAAGATTTAGAGTTGATTTTGTTGTGTTTGCTTCCTGCATCATACACGACCTTTAGGGATATTGTAATACCCTGTAAAATCCTATGTCTGAAATTCAGCTCGTTAGGCTTTACAAGCTCCAAGACTTAGAAATTTTTTTCTAAGTGTTCAACACTTAGTCTCATTTTAGACCTCTGAACTTCGGAGATTTATTTGATGACCTTTCCGATCTCCGTTTTCTAATTTTCAAGTTGTGGTGTGATGGGACAAGGTCGTAGTACATCTCGGTTAAATTTTGAAATTTTTTGGATAGTGTAAGGGCACGTTTGGGTGCCGAAAATAGTAGCTCAGGGCGATAGAAGGGCATCGCCCAGGCTTTAGCACCACTATAAGTAGGGTGCCGCCCTGGTTCCCTGGCGCTATAGGCAGGGCGATGCCATGGAAGTCCGGTGGGTACCCAGTTTTCAAGATTTAACCTCCGGATTTTGAGGGGTATTTTGGTCATTCTCCCACCTCTATATAAGCTCCCAAACATAGGATTTAGCCTTAATTCATCCAAAATATTGATGTTTCTCTAAAAAGCTCTCAAGAACGCAAGCTAGGGTTTTCATATAAGATCTAATTTCAAGAAAATTTCTTCGTCAACTATCGTAGATTCACGAAATAAGGTATGCGTAGTGTTCATCCATGGATTCCTTTCATTTGTGGAGCTCAAGAATCAAGTTTTAAATAACAAATTATGATTTTTATGTGTTGTATGATTATGTTTATGTTGATGGTTGTTATTGGTGATTCAAGATTGTATCTTTATGTGTTTCTATGAAGTATGTGAGCATATTAGTTGAAACCATGAGTTTTGGGGTGGTTTAAGATGATTAAATTAATGATTTTACCTATGCCATAAAGTGTGCATGTAAGGTGTTTGATGAAATGCCTAGAATGATTATGACTCAATAGTACTTAAATGACAAGTCCATGCTACCCCTTATGATTTAACATGAATTCCATGCTTTTGTTGAGTATTGATTGTTGTGATGTGGAATGCCCATGACATTGAAGTTATGCATGTATTTATATGTTATATGCATTCCCTTTCATGTATAAGATGTTGAGAACCATGTGTAGTATGAAATCCCCTATTTATAGTATTATGAATTGTGGATTCTATTCCTATGATCAAGAAGTGTCATGTGTGTCAGTTTCCTTCCATCGAGTCCTGGGGGTACTTGTACCCGAAAAAAATATAGTTGTGTGCCTAGAGCCATGTTATGTTATGACGATACTCTCATTCAAGCCATGATCTATAGAATTCAGTTAGTCATGTGACTCAGGAAAAACTCAGAAATCTCAGCAGTCTCAGTAATATCAGTGATCTCAGTACTCAATAATCTCCGTAACCTCAGTGTTTCCATTAGTCTTAGAAATCTTATGAACTCAGTTAGCTATCAGATATCAATAGTATTCCATCAGTCACGAAACTCAGTAAACTCAGTCCAATTCAGTTCAGTTCAGTGTCTTTTAGATGGGAGTAGGATTCAGTACCGAGCGAACCTAGGGATGGGGGCTCACCCGATAGATAGGACTGAGATCCCTAGAAAAAATTCCTAAGTTCCAGAACTACGTAGCCAGTGTAGGTACGAGATGTCACCCATTAGATAGAACTGACATACTCAGGGATCACCCGTTAGAACATTTAAATATATAGGACTGGTTCCAGGGGTCACTCGTTAGATTAGGACTGAATCCACATCAATTTTCTTTACTAGTGGGGCGGTACTAACACCCTTCCAACTGGGGTTACAGGTTGAACCCCAGTTAGCTTAGAATTGGCCATATCGGTTAGATGAATACATCCCATAGTTTTAGTTACGGAAGTAATATAGATTTAGGACTGTTAGATACAGTAAATCCTTATCATTATAAATAGACTTCGGGATCACCCATTAGATAGGACTGATCTCAACTATGGTCAATTAGTATCAGTATTATCAGATTTAGAGATCACCCGCTAGGTAGGACTGATCTCAGATTTAGTTACTCTAGATAGAATGGAACTCAGATAGTTCCATCAGAACCTAGACTGTCAGATACAGTTGCTTAGTATCAGTTACATTGGTTAGGCCGATCATCACAGTTATATCAGTTATAATAGTAATCATAACTTATGTTATTAGTATTCAGTTTTAGAACTGTTAGACATAGCCAATCAGACTAGTTCTTCATAATTCGAACTTACAAAAATAGCTATTCCTCTATTCAATATCTCAGTATCAGTCGACTCATGTTGTCAGCATTCAGACTCAGCAGTTAGTATCACCACTAGTTCAGTTTTTGTTACTTATGCATGTATATATATTCTCACGTTCATATTAGTCAGCATTATTCATACATATAAGCCTTTGCATTTATCCTACCTCACTTGTATACTCAATACATTCAGACGTACTGATGTATTTGCATATGGTGTTTTATTTTATGCCATAGATTCAGAGGCACGAGTTTCAGAGCAACAGTAGCATTGCAAATTTTAGCAGTCAGAGTTAGAAGTGAGTCCTTATCCTCCGAGGACATAATTGTTTCTTTTATTTTCTTGTTGATCAGTTCAGTAGCTAGAGTTAGTTGGGGACATGTCCCATCAGCTCCTTATTCAGATTATTCAGATAGTAGAGGCTTTCAGACTAGATGCAGACTAGATTTCAGACTAGATTTAGACTTCAATATTTTAGTTTTGTCTTGGTATTATGATACCACGTTATTCATAAATTATTATTATTCAGATTCTATTTAGTATTGAACCTTATGGCCTTTCAATTTATGTTTCCACATTTATATTCATATATTATGCAGTATACAGGTACAGATATCAGTCATGGGTTAGCCTATGGTCCTTCAGGGTCATGAGCATCGTGTAGCATTCTGATTTAGAATATCGAGGCTTTATAAACTTGGTATCAGAGCCTAAGGTTCATTAATGTCCTAGGAAGTCTGAAAGCCACATATAGTAGAGTTTTGTACATGGGTGTGATGTTCACCACACTTATGTGCATGAGGCTATTAGATGTTTTATGAATAGTTTCCCTTCTTTCAGGATTCGTCGTGCCAGTGAGCATAATCTCAAGTCAATCTCTCTATCTAACCTATTTCTCCCTTTCTTCTACAGAATATGCCTCCTAAAAGAAGAAATGAGAATCAGTCAGCCCCCCAACTCGAAGACCCTTTAGGTGATCATATTTCTCATGCGGAGTTTAGGACCATATTCACCACTCTTGCTCAACCAGTTGCCACCCAGAATGAGCGACCAGCTGTCATTCCAACTAACCCAGTGGCCAATTCAGCTGCAGCTTGAATTCGAGACTTCACTCGAATGAATCCTCTTTTTTTCATAGGGTCTAAGTCAGATAAGAACCCTCAATAATTCTTAAATTAGGTTCAGAAGGTGACAAATATCATGAGGGTGACTACTGTAAAGAGTGTTGAGTTAGCCGTATATCATTTACAAGATGTGGCTTATACCTAGTACAAACAGTGGAAGTCAGAAAGGTTAGATGATACAGGTTCTATAGAGTGGGAGAAGTTTGCCTTTGCTTTCCTTGATAGATTCTTTCTGCTAGAGCTTAGCGAAGCTAAGGTGCTAGAGTTCATCAATCTCAGGTAGGGAAATATGACGGTGAAAGGGTATTCTCTCAGGTTTACTCAATTATCCAGATATGCCCCTCATGTGTTTGCAGACAACAAAGCAAAGATGAGTAAGTTCATTTCAGGGGTAAATGACAGCATGGTAAATGAGTGTAGGTCTGCAATGCTGAACAGTGATATGACTTTAGCCAGGCCTATGACTCATGCTCAACAGATAGAGGAGCAGAAGATTAGGATGAGGGAGAGACAGAGTAAGAGAGCAAGGACAGGTAGTTTTATCTTTGCTCAACATAAGTCACAGGGTGGTAACCGTTCACAGCATAGTTAGAAGTTTTCATTCCCAGCCCCATCCTCATCTAGTACACCAGTACCCAAGTCCAGAAATGACCGTCATGATGGGGCGCCAGGCTTCGAGGCCCAGGGTAGTGAGAATAGGAGTATTACTTATCCGCTTTTCAAAAAGAGTGGTAAGAATCACCTAGGTGCACGTAGGGAAGGTAATGATGTATGATTTGGGTATGGCACGCCAAACCACAGGATGCGAGAGTGTAGAGTTCTAGCACAGAGGGGTAAAGATTTGTGTCAGTAAGGCACCAAGAGTGGTCAGCGTCAGAATAGACTTTATGTACTCCAGACCCGTCATGATATGAAAAGTTTCCCTGACCTAGATTCGGGTATGTTACAAGTTTTTCATGTTCATGGTATGCATTGTTAGATCTCTTTCTCTCTTTGAGCTTATGTTTCAACACGAGTTAGCTAGTAAAACTAGCAAGTCAGTTTAGCAATCAAGCAGTCAGATCGTATAGTTTATTTTTCTTATCCTTGCATATATTCATGCTATCCGAGATATCAGGGAATGTAACTATTCCAAGGTAGAATCTTCTAGTAGTTGCAATTTCAGTTCAGTTCATGCATCATGCATTAGTTTTAGACTCTCTAGAATCAATTATAATCTAGTTTGTAGATGCCTTGTGCATCGCCCCAGTGTCTCAGCAAGGTGAGCATTCTTAGAGGGACATAGTATACCAAGGGGGAGATACCCCATAAACCCTTAACGCTCTCGTGTCTTAACTCATTCAATTTTTCTTCGCATAACGAATCCAGTTTAGAGTATAGAGTACTCATAAGTTGACCCTTAAAAATTCTAGCCTCAGCTATAAGCCAAGTATACTGAAGCTCAGCTCAATTTATGTTGTTCAGTTCATATGTCACGTGTCATACTCAGTTATTCTCTCCTGTTTCCGCTCATGCATGTTTAGTAAACGATCTCAGGTTCATTAGCATTTCCGCTTAAAGTAACAGTCCTCTTTGAACTTATGCAGCTTCATGCTCAGTTTTCAGTACAAACTTGGTATTCAATTTCTCGCTCATGTTTCTGTTATAAAATTGTTATAAAATACCATTGCATAATCAGTCATGCTTACAAGAGCCAGTTCAGTCACGCACCCATGCATTAGATATACATATCCATTATGAGAATTCAGCTTACGAATAGCTTCAGATCTTATATGTATCAGACATACATTCTCATTGTGAGAACCTCAGCTCATCAGAATGCTCAGTTATGCATTCATAAATCAGTTAAACATGCATCAGATGTACATGTTCAGTATGAATCAGTTTATCAGTCATGTCAGTCTTAAGATCACGTTTCAGTTAATTCATGTCCAACTTATTATTTTCTTTCTTAGTTAGTCTCATTCGAGGACAAATGTTCTCAAGGGGGAGATATTGTAATACCCCATAAAATCCTAAGTCTGGAATTTATCTCGTTACGCTTTACAAGCTCCAAGACTTAGAATTTTATTTTTCAAGTGTTCAATACTTAGTCTCATTTTAGACCTCCAAACTTTGAGGATTTATTTGACGACCTTCCCGACCTTCATTTTCTAATTTTCAAGTTGCGTTGTGGGACAAGGTCATAGTACATCTCGAGTAAGTTTTGGAATTTTTTGGATAGCGTAAGGGCATGTTTAGGTGCCCAAAATAGTATCTCACGGCAATAGCAGGGCGCCGCCCAGGCTTTAGCACTGCTATAAGCAGGGTGCCGCCCTGGGTTCCCGACTCTATAGGCAGGGCGAGGCCTTGGAAGTCTGGTGGGTACCTAATTTTTAGCATTCAACCTCTGCGTTTTGAGGGGTATTTTGGTCATCCTCCCACCCTTATATAAGCTCCCAAACACGAGATTTAGCCTTAATTCATCCAAAATATTAATGTTTCTCTCAAAAACTCTCAGGAACACAAGCTAGGACTTTCATAGAAGATTCAATTTCAAGAAAATTTCTTCGTTAACCATCATAGATTCACGAAATAAGGTATGCATAGTGTTCATCCACGGCTTTCTTTCATTTGTGGAGCTCAAGAATCAAGTTTTACATAACAAATTCTAATTTTTATGTGTTGTATGATTATGTTTGTGTTGATGGTTGTTATTGGTGATTCAAGATTGTATCTTTTTGTGTTTCTATGAAGTATGTGAGCATGTTAGTTGAAACCACGAGTTTTGGGGTGGTTTAAGATGATTAAATTGATGATTTCACCTATGCCATAAAGTGTGCATGTAAGATGTTTAGTGAAATGCCTAGAATGATAAAATCATGTTTCTTATGACTTAATAGTACTTAAATGACAAGTCCATGCTACCCCTTATAATTTAACATAAATTCCATGCTTTTGTTGAGTATTGATTATTGTGATGTGGAATGCCCATGACATTGAAGTTATGCAAGTATTTACATGTTATACGCATTCCCTTTCATGTATAAGATGTTGAGAACCATGTGTAGTATGAAATCCTTTATTTATGGTATCATGATTTATGGATTCTATTCCTATGATCAAGAAGTATCATGTGTGTCATTTTTCTTCCATCGAGTCCTGGGGGTACTTGTACCCGAAAAAAATATAGCTGTATGCCTAGAGCCATGTCATGTTATCACGATACTCTCAGTCAAGCCATGATCTATAGAATTTAGTTAGTGATGTGACTCAAGAAAAACTTAGAAATCTTAGCAGTCTCAGTAGTTCAGCAATCTCAGTGATCTCAGTACTCAGTAATCTTAGTAAGCTCAGTGTTCCCATTAATCTCAGAAATCTCATGAACTCAGTTAGCTATCAGATTTCAGTAGTATTCTATCAGTCATGGAACCTAGTAAACTTAGTCCAATTCAGTTCAGTTTAGTTAATCAGTTCAGTGTCTTTCAGATGGGACTAGGATTCAGCACCGAGCAAACCTAGGGATAGGGGCTTACCCGATAGATAGGACTGAGATCCCTAAAAATAATTCCTAAGTTCAAAAACTACGTAGCCAGCGTAGGTACGAGATGACACCTGTTAGATAGGACTGACATACTTAGGGATCACCCATTAGTACATTTAAATGTATAGGACTGGTCCCAGGGGTCACCCGCTAGATTAGGACTGACTCCACAGCAGTTGTCTTTACCAGTGGCGCGGTACTGACACCCTTCCAACTGGGGTTACAGGTTGGACCCCAGTTAGCTTAACATGGGGCATGTCGGTTAGATGAGTACATCCCACAGTTTCAGTTACGAAATTAGGACTATCAGATACAGTCATTTCAGCTTAGTAACATAGATTCAGAACTATTAGATACGGTTAATCCTTATCATTATAAATAGACTTCGGGATCACCCATTAGATAGAATTGATCTCAACTATGGTTAATTAATATCAGTATTATCAGATTTAGAGATCACCCACTAGGTAGGAGTTATCTTAGATTTAGTTACTCCAGACAGAATGAAACTTAGATAGTTCCATCAAAACCTAGACTGTCAAATACAGTCGCTCAGTATCAGTTACATCGGTTAGGCCGATCATCACAGTTATATTAGTTATACCAGTAATAATAACTTACGTTATTAGTATTCAGTTTCAAGACTATTAGACACACTCAATTAGACTAGTTCTTCATAATTTGAACTGTCAGAAATAGTTGTTTCTCTATTTAGTATCTCAGTATCAGTAAACTCATGTTGTCAGCATTCAGACTCAGTAGTTAATATCACTACGAGTTCAGTTTCTGTTACTTATGCATGTATGTATTCTCACGTTCATATTAGTCAGCATTAATCATGCATATAACCCTTTACATTTAGCCTACATCACTTGCATACTCAGTACATTCAGACGTACTGATGCATTCGCGCTATGGGGTTTTATTTTACGCCATAGGTTCAGAGGCATGATTTCCAAAGCAGCATAACATTGCAGATTTTAGCAGTTAGAGTTAGATGTGAGTCCTCATCCTCTAAGGACATGATTATTTCTTTATTTTCTCATTGATTAGTTCATTAGCTGGGGATATGTCCCATCTACTCCTTATTCAGATTATTCAGATAGTAGAGGCTTTTAGACTAGATGCAGACTAGATTACAGACTAGATTCAAACTTCAGTATTTTAGTTTTTTCTTGGTATTGTGATACCACATTATTCAGACATTGTTATTATTTAGATTATATTTAGTATTGAACCTTATGGCCTTTCAGTTCATGTTTCTGCATTTATATTCATATATTATGTAGTGTACAGGTACAGATATCATTCATGGGTTAGCTTATGGTCCTTCGGGGTCATGAGCACCATGTAGCATTTCGGTTCAAAAAATCAAGGTGTTACAGATATGATTTTATATAGTTGTGATACCCTGACCATAGATAAAGTCTATGATGCATTGTTCTCTAAGAAGAAGATGAAACATCTTGTGAATAGGTCGGAGACTCAATGAGATGGTCTCATTATTCGAGAAAGAACTCATGAGAGAAATTTTGGGGGTGATGATAGGTTTAGGTACAAATCCCAAAATAGAAATAAAACCTGTAATTACTGCTAGAAGAAGGGCCATATCAAATCTGAGTACTGGAAGCTAAAGAATAGAGAGAAAAAAAAAGCTCCAAAACTGAAGAAAAACCAACCAGAAAAGTTTGGTGAAGCCAATTTTATGGAAGATTGTGGTAGTGATGGAGAACTATTGGTAGTTTTGATGGTAACTCGAAACTCTTTTAGGATTGATTCTTGATTCAGCTTAAATATTTCATATGTGTTGCAATTAAGATTGGTTTACAGCATATGAAACAGTCTCCAAAGGTTCCGTGTTGATGGGAAATAACACACCTTATGAAATAGCTGGTATTGGAACAATCAGGATTAATATGTTTGATGGGGTTGTGATGACACTTGGTGATGTACGGTATATCCCAGACCTAAAGAGAAATCTTATTTCCTTAAGTACCCTTATTTCGAATGGTTATAGGTACACTTGTGAAGGTGGAGTCCTGAAGGTTACTAAAGGTTCTCTTATTATAATGAAGGGATAGAGAAAGTATGGAAATTAGTATATCCTACAAAGCTCCACTATTACAGGTGATGCAACTATTTTTACCTTCTCTCTATTAGAAAGTGACGTTGCTAAATTTTGGCATATGTGCCTGGGGCATATGAGTTAAAAAGGGATGCCTGAACTAAGAAAGAAAAGAATTCTTGATGGGTAGAGTACCAAAAAATTAGATTTCTAAGACCACTACATTTTCGAGAAGTAGAAGAGAGTTAGATTTACTAAAGGCATCCACTCAACTAAGGGCACAATTGATTACATTCATTTTGATATATAGGGTCCTGCTAGAGTAACTTCTAGAAGAGGCTCTAATTACTTGTTGACTATTATTGATGACTATTCTAAAAAAGTTTGGGTGTTCTATCTAAAATAAAAGAATGATGTGTTACCTACTTTCAAGAAGTGGAAGACTATGATTGAAAAGTAGATAGGGAAACAGGTAAAACACCTTCGAACCGATAATGCTTTAGAGCTCTGTTCTAATGAATTAAATGCTTTGTGTAAGTCAAAAGAAATTGTAAGGCATTTGGCAGTTCATCATACAATTAAATGCTTTGTGTAAGTCAAAAGAAATTGTAAGGCATTTGGCAGTTCATCATACTCCACAGTAGAATGGTGTGGCTGAATGAATGAATAGGACTATAAAGGAGAAGGTGCGTTCTATGCTCTCTAATGCTGGTTTACCCAAGTCTTTTTGGGTTGAAGCTACTTCCACAGCTTGTCTTCTTATTAACCACTCTTCCTCATTCACGATTGATAAAAAGACTCCACAAGAGGTATGGTCTAGTACTCCTGTTAGTTATTCTTATTTGAGGATATTTGGATATCCTGTGTATACTCATGTTGATAATGGAAGTTGGAACCTAGATCTATCAAATTCTTATCTATGGTTGTGTCCAGAAAGCAAAAAGGTTATAATTAGCAGGGATGTTAAGTTTGATAAAGATACCATACTTCGGGCTCCCTCCGAATCTAGTGCTTCGCCCCCAGATGAGCTTAGTGACATGAACCAGCAAAAGTCAAGAACCCATGTTGAATTGTAGATTGGAGCAGAGTCTACACCAGTGCCTAATTTTTAGTCTAGCCTGGAGATATAGAGGATACTATTTCTTCTCCACCACCAGTGACGCCATAATATTCTATTGCTAAAGACAGGCCTAGAAGAGATATTAGACCTCCTTAGGAGTATGTTGAAGCTGATTTGGTTACTTATGCATTGAGTGTAGCAGAAGGCATTGATTCCAGTAAAGATCCTTCTTCTTACTCAGAGGCAATTAGTTGTGATAATTTTGGTCAATGGATGATTGCTATGTAGGAGGAGATGGAATCACTTCATCAGAATGAAACTGGGATCTGGTGAGATTGTCTAAAGATAAGAAAACTATCCATTGCAAGTGGGTACTAAAAAAGAATAAAGGAATATCGGGAGTTAAAGATGCTAGGTACAAAGAAAGAATAGTTGCTAAAGGTTACAGTCAGGTTCCAGGTATTGAATTCACAGATGTGTTTTTTCTAGTTGTAAAGCATAGTGTGATTCGAGCATTGCTTGTTATTGTGGCATGCATAATCTTGAGCTTGAGCAGTTGGATGTCAAAACTATATTCTTACATGGAGAACTTGAGAAGGAAATCTATATGCAGCAACTAAAGGGCTTTGTAGTCTCAGAGGAAGACTATGTATGCTTGCTGAAAAAGTCTCTTTATGGCTTAAAGTAGTCACCTAGCCAGTGGTATAGGAGATTTGAATCTTGTATGATCTCACATATGTTTCAGAGGAGCAACTATAATAGTTGTGTCTACTTCAAGGAGGTAAGTGATAGTTCATTCGTGTATCTTCTCTTGTATATTGATGATATATTGATTGCAACAAAGGATATGAGAGAGATAATAAAAGTCAAAGCCTAACTCAGTAAGCAGTTTGATGTGAAGGATCTAGGAGGAGCAAAGAAGATTCTTGTCATGGAGATTCTGAGGGATAGAAAGAATTGTAAGTTATACTTGAGTCAGAAAAGATATATTTAAAAAGTGCTTCGCAGGTTCAATATGCAAAAAGCTAATCCTGTAAGTACCCCATTGGCAGCTCACTTCAAACTCTCAGCCATTTTATCTCCAAAGACAGATGATGAGCGTGACTATATGTCTTGAGTTCTATATTCTAGTACCGTCGGGTCTCTTATGTATGTGATGTTGTGTTCCCGGCCAAATTTATCTTATGCTATCAGTGCAGTTAGTAGATACATGACAAATCCTGGCAAAGAACATTAGAAAGTAGTTCAGTGGATTTTTAGATGCTTTCATGGTTCTGCTGATGTTTGTTTGCAGTTTGAGCGAAATAGAGATGGAGTAATCGGGGATGTTGATTCTGATTTCGCAGGATATCAAGATAAAAGGAGATCCCTTACAGGATATGTTTTCACCATTAGTGTTTGTGCTATTATTTGAAAGCTACCTTACAGACTACGATTGCTATGTCAACTTCTAAGGAAGAATATATGGCTATTACAGAGGCGTTCAAGGAAGATATTTAGTTGAAGGGTCCGTTTGGTGAACTTAGCAAAGACTTACAGATTACTATAGTCTTTTACGACATTTAGAGTGCTATCTTCCTTACAAAAAATTAGATGTTTCATGAGAGGACAAATCACATCGTTGTTCGGTATCATTTTATATGTAAAACTATTGGTCGTGGTGATATTGTGGTGAGCAAGATTAGTACTCATGATAATCCTGGTGATATGATGACCAAGACACTACCAAGTGCCAAGTTTGAGCATTATTTGGACTTGGTTAGTGTTAGCTGTTAAGATATGCCCTTTGGGGCTTTTATGGAAGAGGTGTAGAGTTTGTCTTGAAATGGATTTGAGTTCTGAATAAGAATTTATGTCAAAGTATAGATTGTTAGAGTTGTGACCCAAATTTTGTTGATCCAGCCCCAAAAGTTTCATGGTGCGAACCATGTTTGTGATTTTCAATGGGGTCAATAGTGGTATCGGCCTGATCTCAGAGCCCACCACTGATCCCGATAGGGGTGCAAGAGCAAATCCCCCGCGGTATTTACCCTTATGTTTTTTGGGCCTAGGACTTATTTGTATTCACATTTTATATAAGTGCATTTAGTGGGTTGTTTTGTGTATTCAGAAAGTACGTCTCTCCACATTGTACTCCTCTCCTTTCATAGTGAAATTCCTCTGGCTCTGTCCTTGGTTTTTCCTGCAAGGGTTTCCACGTAAATTTGTGTGTTCTTATTTTCTTTCTGCTTGTGGTTTGCCTTATTTCTGCCTGATTCATAACACTAAAGATTTTAAGATGTTGAAGGATTAAAAGATGGAAAAAAATAATGAAAAAACTTACCTCAATAAAGGACTTTCACCTTAAGATTTGTGAAATCATCTTTCTAGGGTTGGATAATGAAACTTGAGATTTTTAGACCTAAAATACGACTGAATTTGATTTAAATACCATCAGAATTTTCGCTATAGCGAAATCCCATTTCAGCCCGGATAGTGCTTAGTAAAATAGTCATAATTTTTTACTCCGAATTCAAATTGGTGAACGGTTTATTGTGTTGGAAACATGACTAAGAGATCTTTAATTTAATAGGTATTGGATCCCTTAAATCTTTATATTCTATGAGATATGATCATTTTAATTTAGCCTTAATAGAAACCCATGTCGAAGCTGTATCGGAAAGAAAGTTTTAAACTTAACTTTGTGTTAGGGATATTGTACGACCTTAATTCTTAACTAAAGAACTTTCAAACTAAATTGTTGATATTAGCACTCATGAATAATTAAATTCATCGATCTTGAGTCTATGTAGACATATCCGAAGGCTAGAATCTTCGCTGAAAAATTCAAGGCGACATAATAAATAGAATATTGGCTATTTTGAACCCGAGTTAATATTGAGGATTAATTTTCATGAATTTATTATGAATAATTTAGTAATGACAAAATGGATCATTACATTTTCATCTCAAAAAGCTATAGAAATAAACTTCAAACTAAAAAAAGCTACACAAAAATCTTTTTTTCCTTTAAGGGATCATTTTGAATTTTTACTTTAGGCAACCAAGAATATTGAGCCCTCCCTGCCCAAAACCGACATTATACTATGTAGAGATTTCATACCTTATATGTACCTTTCAGGCTTTTCAGTTACTAATGCGGGACTTTTATTCGCATAATCAACTATGTCCTCCACGAACTAAGTTCCACGTAGCCCATCACCACAACCCACGGGTCACCAAAATTCACTATGTACCACTACATCGTTTGAATATTTTTATGAAAACCGAATTAAGCCCGCAACTAGCTTCTCCATGTGTGTGTATCTTCAATCTTGTAAGGGTAACCAAACTGATCCCAAACCCCATCATTTTTCCACAATCACCATACCCATCCCACCAGACTCAGGCTTTGATACTAGTTATTATTCTTAATCAGCCCTAAAATACTCTTACATGGTGTGCTATCGTGCTCTTTGGGCCAATCCTGCATCAATTTTTCCCTAAAGGTTTCTTATCATTAACAGATCCTACATAGTATAATTTTTGGGTAATTTTCCCAAAAGGTCTCATATCGTATCACAAATGGGGTAATGTTGAACCCACAATACCACCCCTGAGTATATATATAGTATAAACTTAGGGCAAATTTGGGAGTCGGGGTCTCAATTGAAACCTTTTGGATAAGGGTTTAGCTCCTCCCTTGATTATCCATCACGTTTAGCTCCTCCCTTGATTATCCATCACACAAATTATCTTAGATATAATAATCTAAAAACAATATAATGATATATTTTTCCTCAATAAATAGTTACTTATGACAAGTTTATTTTCACACCAGCCAAAAAAAAGGAACAACTATATCTCTCTTAATGGCAATGAAAGTTGTTGTAGTGTTATTCCTTGCAATGCTATTTTGAAAGCACAATGCTATGGCTTGTACATTAACATGTCTGATAGTATGCGCAGTTATAGATAGTTCCCCTCTAGAAAAGTTTCTTAAGTGTATGATTGGTTATGGTACACCATGTTTGATACAATGTGCAGTTAAAATCAAAGACCCGAAGGACTTAACTAAGTGCCTCTTGGGATGTGGTACACCATGTCCGACAAAATGTGTACTGGATTACGAAACTGTTCCAAAACTTTTTGTGTGCCTCATTGGTTGATTTTCGCCAATTGTAAATGAGGAGTTTGTAACTCCAAACCGTACTACTACTTTTTGTACTATTTCATGTTCTCTCAGAATTTGTTCTGAATTTTGCTAGGGTAACTCACTAACACTTCTTGTCTTTCTAGCCACTTGCATGTATTGTGTGCTTTTATTTTATCTTCCATCATGGATGGACTATTCAATGAAGTTAATGCCCTCAAATGAAATATCGATATAAGAAGCTTGCTATCTTCTTATTAGTCCTGAAACATCTTACCATATTTACTTATTCTTCTTTACTTTAACTTAATTACATGATATTCCACTTCTTAATAATAACCCCTAGATACATGCGGATACATGCATGTCGTAATCCCCCAGGTACATGCGAATCTATGTAATATATCTGAGAGTGAACAATATATATGTATATCGGGACACCTCAACCAGGTATCTGGACGTCTTAACATGCGCATCTGCATATATCTGAAAGGCTATTTGTTTACAATGTATCCACAACAACACAATATATTAGTGTCAGTTTTAATAGTACATTATGTAAATAATGAAAACTTATGGGAGAGGGAGTTATTAGTTTATTTAATAATGTGATGTATATTACCTACCTTTTATTTTATCTTCTATAAGTTATAAACTGGGGTGACTCAATAAAATTAATGAACCTGTGTATAAACAAGGATTACGTTTGCATTGAAAGGATTACATTTGCATACATGTTCTATTTTCAAGGTTGCTTCTTCCGGTCTCTAGAGTTGCTTGTTGGAACCTCAGTTTTATCATCAAGTAATTTCTAATCTTGCTTGGTATTAGATTATGTTAAAAGAGTTTCAGGCACTAGAGGCGAATCATACATGGGACGTTACTGACTTACCTCCTAGGAAGAAGCAGATTCACTCTAAATGGGTCTATAAAATTAAACAAAAGGAAGATGGAAGTATTGAGAGATATAAGACTAGATTAGTCATTTGGGATGAGAAAGTTGAATTTAATGAATATTTTCTCCTATTGTCAAACTTACTACCATTAAGTTCCTTCTTAGTGTAGCTATTAAAAGGAATTGAGATATTTTTCAAATTGAATGTGAACAATGCCTTTGTATATGCTGATCTAAATGAGGAAGTCTATATGAAGATTCCTCTTGGGTTACATGTTTATCCTTCTAATCCTATTGTATCATCTCTTGTTCGTAAGATTAATAAATCACTATATGATCTTTGTTAAGCCTCTGGGCAATGGTATGCAAAGTTGTCCATTTCTCTTCAATCCAATGGTTATACCTTTTCCCTTATAAAATAGATTATTCCCTTTATACTAAGTTTTCTAATTCTTCTCTTACTAATGTGGTTGTGTATTTTGATGACAGAAATTTCTGTCATTGGTGATGACCTTTTTGAGATTTATGCTCTCAAATATTTTTTGAATGACCAATTTAAGGTTAAGGATTTGGGGCTTGCTCACTATTTTTTGGGGCTTCAAATCCTTACAAAAACTCAGGGGTTGCTAGTCAATCAACAAAAGTTTCTTTCGGATCTCCATTCTGAATTTAATTGTGTTGATTCTAACCCTATGGTATCTCATTTGGACATTCATTTCAAATTGTCCATTGAATCTAGAGATCTCCTTCAAGATCCTTCTCTATTTCGAAAGTTGGTCAAAAAATTAAATTTTCTTCAACATACATGACATGATATCCCATATTAGTCAATTTTTGTCTCAACCTCACATTCCTTATTTTGAAGCTGGTTTATATGTTTTGAGGTACTTGACTAGTATTTTGTCATTTGGGGTTATTGTTTACCAATTCTCCTATCTTGATCTCGTTGGATATTATGATTCCAATTGGACTTGTTATTCTAGCTCCCGTAAATCTCTCAAGGTTATATTTTACTGTTAGGTTATTATCCCATTTTCTAGACGTGTAAGAAATATGCCAATATTACTTTGTCTTTGGCTACGGCAGAATATAGAGCTTTGTGGCAGTTGGTTATTGAAGTAGATTGGGTGGTTCACCTTCTTGAAGAGTTTGGTGTTCACTCTTGCCCCATTTTTTTTTTTATCTTTTTTGACAATCATTCCACCATCCACATTACTAAGAATCTGATTTTCTATAAGCATACAAAACACATCAAGGCGAATTGTCATTTTATTTAGGATATGCTTTAAGCTAGTCTCATTTCTTTACATATTGCTTCCAGTGCATTACAGGTGGCTGATGTGTTCACGAAGGCTTTATGATACAAGTTAAATGGGCACCCAAATTTTTGAAGACATAATTAGAGACCATCACTTAAAGGCTCAAGACTTGGTCACCCTGAGGGCACAAGAATATGCAAGGAAGACCCATTTTGAGCCTGCCATTGAGCATACCATTCATCAAGGCCGTGAGTAGAATATTTCTTAGAGCATTAAAGACTTGAGGATTCATGATTTTGGACACGTAATAGCTCACAATTTTTGGGCCATCTTCATTGAGGGCATTTTGGTCACTTCACTTTGCCTAAAATGTACTCCATGACCACTCCTCTCATTAAGGGTAGTATAGTCATTTGTCTTCTTTTGTAATATAATATAAATAGAATAAGATAGGATTTTTAGGACTTAGTTGTTTATTGATGTAAGACAAACTCTCTCTCTAGTGTGAGGAGTGTAACACCCCTTAGTTGTAGGGCTTGGAAAAGCCACCAATCCGTAACTAGGGCTGCCCAAGTGTGGATATCACTTGTGTTGCATTGTTGGCTTCATATGTTGGTGTTTAGAGGAGGTAACGTCCCTCCTGTGTCAACGTTAGAGTTAGGTTTGTGTCATGGGTAGTGTTAAGTGTCCAAGAGTCTCACAATTCTTGGGTTCTTAATATTGTTCCTTCATTTGGTCTATAACTATCTATCTTGTATTGTTGTTGTAAGTTTCGAATTTCTTGTTGTTATTAGTGTAACCCGTGAGTTTCTTGTTGATGTAATATTGTTGTTCTCATATTGTGTTGATAATATAGTTTGTGGATCACTGGAAATTAGGTGTTAAACACCACAATACTTTGTGTTCTTGTTATTGTTCTTAAATTCGAGAGGGGTCACTCAAAGGGTCCTCGGTTCTCTTGAACTTGTGGACTATTTTTGGGTGTTTTTTTTTGTGTTTACTTGGTTGTTCTTGTATCATTTGGTATCATATCATGACTTTATTTTGTTCCCACAAGATCAATTTTAGGCTAGCTTGCTTGAAAAATTTGAAAAACAAAAAATTATTGTTGAAAACTGAAAATTCCAGTAAAAAGAGCAATCTGTCCATCTTGTGTTCTTGGCCACTTGTTGTGTATTGGCCAAGATTTTTACTTGTATTTGTTGTCTCTAAGTGTTTGTTTTGTTCTTCACTTACACATTGAGTCTATATCTAAGTGTGAGCTTTAAGTGTTAGTGTTGTTGTTGTGAACATAAGACTTGGCCACTTCTTGTTGAACATTGTTATGGCAGACTATTTTGGACGTGTGGTGTTCAAATTGTTGTTGTTCTAAACTTTACCACGTGATATTGTTGTTAGTTGGTGTCCTAAGAACATCTTTGTTGAAGTTATAGTTGTTTTGGCCAAGTGTCGAAGATATTGTTGTTGTGGATTTGGGAGGAGCCATATGGAAATTGTTGGTTCTTCTTGAGATTGTTGTTGTTGTTCTCGGTGAATGTTGTTAAAGTTCTTGATGTTTTTCACAACCTTCATACCTTGTTAAAAATAAAGTGCTTATTTGATCCAAAAAGGTGAAGAAAAAGGTGTATGAATTTGTTAGTCTTGCAAGACTTCTCAACCACCAAAGACTTTAACAATCACTATCCAACGACTTTCCATGATACAAGGGGCCATGTTTTAAGGGTGTACAAAAAAGTCAAGTCTTGAAACTTGAAGTTGAAAAAGACTCCTAGACTTGTTTGAATTTCCCTCCTTAAACAAATTCCCCAATTCCCAAATTGAAAATTGACCACGACTTCCCAATTGGAAAATAACAACTTGTCTAAAATCGCAACCATTATGTGCTGCCATGTCATCACATTTTACTATTCACGCAACATATTTAAGTTCAAATTTTAGATTTCTTAGTTTTTTATTTGTTGATCCTTCATTTCGTTTAATTGATTCTAGTACTAATTAACAAACTAGTAAACTCCTACTAGATTGTCAATTAGTCCTTTGAATCCATTGTTTATGTCTACGTTTCTTTTGTGCTTTTGTCGTTTTTAAATCATAGTACTTCTTGGTTCAACTTCGGACATTACTTTCCTTGAGTCTTCAAATAAAGAATACATTTCGACCAAGGAGTAGACTCACCCCTAAACTCATCACGAACTTCAAGCCGACTTACAACACTTGTGAATTCAAGTGTGAGACGATCAAGTGTGAGAGTGTGGTGAGGTTGTTTCAAACTAACTAGTGTTTTACTTTGTAGGCTTGCTCTTTTTTTTTAGGAACAATTGCAACCGAACCCACGACTTCAACCTCTCAACCCATGGACAATAATGCCACTAATGTCATTTTGGCCTACCTTGACACTATGTCCCAAGATCTAGCTATAGCAAATGAAAGGTTGGATCATATGGTAGATCAAAGGGTGAAATTAGGCTTCTCGGACACACTACAAGAGGAAGGTCGTAGCTCATGTGAGCTACGAGGTAAAAACGCTATTCCTTACACTGCTATGGACTTAGAATGTTGTGTTGTGGCTAGTAGAAGCCAAGTGGGTATAGTTGCAGCTTTTCCTAGGGTAGAGGTGCTTCAGTCTCCCTTTTGTGATACTCTTGGTATTGTTAGGTTGCATGAGGACCAAACTCTTTTTGTAGGTACGCAAACACTAGTTGATCCTTTAGATGATGAAATTGCTTCTCCACATGAGAATGATTTGTGTCCATCTAGTGCTAGCACTTATAACTTGACTAAGGTTCCATTACCAAGTGGCGAGAGTATTCACACACTAGTTGACCCTTGTAAAAAACAAGGTGAGTCTACGTTGGTCTATAAGTTTCCAACAACTAGTGAGAATATGGATAATGATCAATCGGGTGGAAAAGGCCTCGATGTCCTTGATTGTTTAGGAAACATGAATTGTGATTGTCTTGGTAAAGATGGGTTTGCTTGTGATCCCTTGGCCGCCCGTAGTAGTTTATGTCAAAGTGAGGATTGCTCATTTGAAAGAGAAGGTGATGTGTTCTTAGAAATTCTATCTACTTTTTTTTTTTTTTTCAAAATATGTACTTCTTCTTTAAGTGTTTTTTATGTTGGGCATATTCGTAGTGGAGATTTTGAAACTAGTAGTAAGTGCATGCATGAGAACCCTTTATTTGAAGTTGTCTTGTGGAATACTTTTCTCAACCCTCTTTTTGTGCATGATATTTCCAATGGTGATAAAGATGGCTTGCTTAACCTTGAGAATGGCACCCTAGGGGAGAATAAGAGTAGCCGAGACCTAAGTCCTTGGTTACATCTTCAATTTAACCCCAGTAACTTCTTAGGATGTGGATGGATAGTTGTTGGTCGGTCCACTTGTTTGAGTGATATTGCTATATGTATTGCGTGGACTTTACTTTCAATTAAGGCACCACCCTTTTGTATTATTTTTGCTAAGCCCCTCGTGATTAAAGTCAAGGATGTGTGGCTATATCTCAAGTGTGTACTTCCTTGGCATGTTGATGTTGTTTAGTGTACTAACTTTAACCCTCATGTCATGAGGATGTTGTGCTTGTTTGTCTTCTCTTCGTTCTTGCAAATTTTGGATTCGAGGTCGAATCCTTTTCAAGAAGGGGAGAATGATACAAGTCAAATGACCACCCTAATTTTTGAAGGCATAATTGGAGACCATCACTTAAAGGCTCAAGACTTGGTCACCCCGAGGGCACAAAAATATGCAAGGAAGACCTATTTTGAGCCTACCATTGAGCATACCATTCATCAAGGCTGTGAGTGAAAGATTGCTTGGAGCATTGAAGACTTGAGGATTAACGGTTTTGGACACTTAATAGCTTATGGTTTTTGGGCCATATTCATTGAGGGCATTTTGGTCACTTTACTCTGCCCAAAATGCACTTCATGGCCACCCCTCTCATTAAGGGTAGTGTAGTTATTTGTCTTCTTTTGTAATGTAATATAAATAGAACAAGATAGGGTTTTTAGAACTTAGTTGTTTATTGATGTAAGACAAACTCTCTCTCTAGTGTGAGGAGTGTAACACCCCTTAGTTGTAGGGCTTGGAAGAGCCATCAATCCGTAAATAGGGCTGCCCAAGTGTGGATATCACTTGTGTTGCATCATTGGCTTGATACATTGGTATTTAGAGGAGGTAACATCCCTCTTGTGTCAATTTTAGAGTTAGGTTTGTGTCGTGGGTAGTGTTAAGGGTCCAAGATTCTCACAATTCTTGAGTTCTCAATATTATCTCTTTATTTGGTCTAACTATCTATCTCGTATTGTTGTTGTAAGTTTCAGATTTTTTGTTGTTGTTAGTGTAACCCATGAGTTTCTTGTTGATGTAATATTGTTGTTCTCATATTGTGTTGATAATATAATTTGTGGATCACTGAAAATTAGGTGTTAAACACCACAATACTTTGTGTTCTTGTTATTGTTCTTAAATCTGAGAGGGGTGACTCAAAGGGTCCTCGATTCTCTTGAACTTGTGGACTGTTTTGGGTGTTTGTTTTGTGCGTTATTGGTTGTTCTTGTATCACTTTATTAGGTATTTACCATCGAACCTTCTATCCCAAGCTTGGTCTAGTGTCCCATCCCAACATTTAGAGGGATGGTGGTTGGACCTTCTTACTCAGTCCAACATAACCTATCAGCCCAATGTAGCCCCACAAAGATAGAGTTCATGCTTTTTATAGTAGTCTTATATTATATAATGTATAAAGAGTGAATCTATAAGATTCCAAAGTGTACAGATTACTATGCAAAGTGGGTTTAGTTCCAAAAATAAGAATTGCTTTATCCATTTTTCTCTTTTATGGAACCTAATATTTTTTCCTGTTGAGAAGATGATTTCTTCTTGATATTTGACCATACCACGAAATAATCAAAATCTAAGTTAAAAGATTGGGAATTTTGATTGATGGAGTTCTTTGCATTGTATAACTTAGCATAGACATTATTTTGTGATTTTCATTTTAGCTTTATTTGTTTTACTTATTTACACCCTAATCTCTTTATTTACTTATAGAACCATGAAAAGTTCCTTGTTTGACTATTTTGAGAGGACACTTTAGAAAAATTATAATTTAAACGGAAAAAACATAACAAAATTAATGAAATTAAAAATTACTCCCTCTTTCTCATTTTATGTGCCACATTTTTTTTAGTCTGCCCAAAAATGACTGTCACCTTACTAACTAGAAACAACTTAACTTTAAAATTGACCTTTCACCTCTAATGAAATTATTGAAATGATTGATAGTCACACAAATATCAATGAGTGTTATAGGTTAAAAGTTTCAAAAAATTTTCTTTTTCTCTTAAATAGCATGCCAAATAAAAGACCACCAATTTTATTGAGTCACCCTAACCTACTCCAAAAACACAAGTAGCAAGGTAAGAGAAGAGTGATAGTTACTATAACACCCCTCATTTTTGGGCTAAGGTTTTAACCGTTGTTCCTCCGTATATAGACCCGAACCCTATGATTTCTACTTAGAAATAGGTGTGAATAATGATTCTTTAGGGTGGTAACTTCATTGAAGAAGGATTTAAGTCTTAAATGTCACCAAACTCAAAGTTAAGTTGAGCATTTTCCAAAATATCTAATTTTAGCATATAATTTTTCTTGAGACAACTTCCAGAGATCATTACTCCTAGAATATAAGGAGTTATATTTCTTATTATTCATTAAATTAAATCTCTTCGAGTCTTCTTTTCAATGCAGCTGGCCGTTCATCAATCCAATTTCTGAATCAAAAGTTATGAGAGTTTTAGTAAGACACTGTCTCAGGTCCGCGTAGGTCCGCGCCAAGAACCTTGAGGTTTGCTTTGGTTCCACACTGCAAACCCTCAAGTTCGTGATGGGGCCGTGCTGCACACCCCTTTTTGTGTGTCAAAAAGTATTCCGTCTTGATTTATTTTAAGGGAATTGAGGTCCATTCACATCCCTAAACTATTTCCAACCCCATTTGGACGAAAATAAGGTCTTAAAACATGTTATATCACCTCACAAAAATCCCTAATCATCTTTCCTTAAGCAAGAGAGGAGAAACTACCTAGGATTAAGGATTTTAAGCTTTAAGGGTCAATTTCTCAACGTTCTCTTCAATTTTTCTCCATCAAAAGGTATGCGGGACTATCCTAAACCTCATGGGCTTAAGGTTATCATTTTAACAAGATTTAAATATATATAATTATGCATATGTAATGGATTTTGAAATTTATTTAAAGCTCATGTATCATGAATCCATTTTGATGAAAGTATGTATTTATTTTTGGTTTTTTCCATGAACTTAAATTATCTTCACGTGTATGAATCCTGAGAAATTGAAATGAGATAATAACTTACGAAATTTCCCTTCTTATTACGAAATATATTGTCTTAACATGTTGGGGGTTGTTGATATGAATAGTTAAAAGCTGAAATTCAAGTTTTTTGTTAATCTATAAATGCTCTTTTGTCCTAATGAAGGATTGAATGTATTTTATATAAGAATTTACCACCAAGTGTTAAAGTATTGAAAGAGAGTGTTTGGCATAAATTCATGTGCTTTTGAAATAATAACCATCTTGAAGTGTTTAAATGTTTTGGTAGTCCAATAACACACTTTGAATGAAAATACTAAGACATGATATGATATGACTTATATGACTTTCAAGTCTTGGCATGACGATACCAATTCAGATAACTGTCATGACAGACTCAGACAATTCATGTTCTTTTGAAATAAGAACCCTTTGAACTGTTTAAATATTTTAGTGGTCCAATAATGCATTTTGAATGAAAATGCTAAGACATGATATGATATGGTTTATATGACTTGCAAGTCTTGGTATGGCAATACCAATTGATATAAATGTCATAACAGACTCAGACAAGACTAGACTATAGACTTTTTAGACATCAGACCATATTTTAAGAAAGATGCATGTTTTAAAAGACTAAAAATCGGCTCTAAGAGAGTTAGATGGTTACCCGAAGAAGGCATGGGTTTAGAAAACTTATTGCTCGAAACCGTGTTTTACTGGCACAGAATTGATTGTATCCTGAAATATGGATTATCATTGTATACTTGCCATGTTCAGTTGTATACCAGACCAGACACTCCAACACTTGCGGCTAACTTAGGTTAGGGGCTTGGCCGCCGAGTTAAGGGTGGATTCCATATAGCCTGTGGGATACTTTTAAAAAATGTAGGATGTACCATCTAGCTCAGAACTAAAACAAAGAGTTGAGTCAATGTTTTACACACATGATTTGTAAGCTCTTTATGTTATGCCCTGTGTTTTTTTATATATATTATGCTAAATTGTCTTCACAATGCTCTCAATTATGTTACATTAAATATATGTTATTTTGGGTTGTTCTACATACTGGTACTTTTCAAGTATTGACCCCCTTTCCCTACAGGTTCTGAGGCACAGTCTTGTGACCCAGTTCATCAGTAGAACATTTGGGATATGACAGATTTGGTGAGTCATCCATATTTCGGAAGACAATTTATTCATATGTTGACTCTTTTAGTTTATGGTCCAGGCAGGAGCCTTGTCCCAACCTAGAAAGTTAGTTTTCAGTAGAGTCTTTGTAAATGAAATTTGAGTATTGTATTGTCATAATATTATTGACACATTTTGATCATTATATTGTCATAATATTATTGATACGTTTTGATCATTAGATCAACTTAAATTTCATTATATCTTCCGCACTTTAATTTTTCTATGGATTATTCTTATGACAGTAAGATAAGGGGTCTCTTGGGACTTCGTGGTTCGGGATACCCATCGTGGCCAGGACCTTGGCTCTTGTCGTGACAGTTATCATATTGGACTAGAAATTTAGAACAATGGCCGATTTCCCCTTAGTACACATAGTGGGTCACGTTGTTGGGCCATAGCATTATGTTCTTTCAACACAAGTATTGCAAGAAACAGCACCATTACAACTTTCATTGAAATTGGGAGATCATGAACAATGAGTTATAGTGTATGATCTTCGCATTTTAGTAGATGTGAAAATAAGGTCCTCACAGTGCACTATATATAAAGAAATATTGTAAAATCAAAGATTTTTAGATTGTATCAATATCTAGATAAGTTGTGTGAATTTGTGTGATGGAGTGTTTCTGTTCGATTGGTGATAAAGTCATCCTTATCCAAGAAGTGTCATTTGAAATTAACTGAGTATGCTATTGGTGTTGTGTTGATAAAATTTGAGACAATTAACTTGGTTATTATTTTTCTTTTTATACAGATTATTCTAAAAATGTGTTATAGTAGGAGGTCCGTTTAAGCTGTTGTGCATTGCATCATCTAATTAATACAATACCCTCAAGAATTTTATGGATTTTTTATTTCAAAAAAGGAAAGTAGGACCTTTCGGAGAACATCATGAATCATCTTGATAATTGAATACCTCGATACCCTTAATACGTTTTATTTAGTACACCCAAATTTTGTACGGTCATAGATATTGTTGGAAATAACTTCAATACAACACAATTACACACACGACACAGAAAATTAGAACCACAAAAGCATTTAGCATCTTAAGTGCATAGCGTAGTGTCATAGACACATACTTAGTGGCCATAATTTTACTTATTTATATTAGAACTTGTTCTTAAGCAGCTTTCTCTAGAGCATTGCCTATGCAATAGTTCTCACTAAAGTTTGTCATGCAACTTCCAAACAATTGTATAAGTAGAGAGATACATATATATATTGTCCAAATACCTATAAATTATTTGAAGTAAACATTGCACCTTAAGCATATGTGCATTGTGCAGCAGGTTTATTTTACCCGTCTCGGATCAACGTTCATTTTATCAATGTCAAAAACTAATTTTGTGACGAAAACCAACTCACGAACTATGCCTATACATGTTTAAGGTATCTTATATTAATGTTTGTCTTAAGCCATCAATTTTATTGAGTCGCATCTGACTATTGCAAAAACAAAAGTAGCGAGACAAGCCAAGGAGTGTTAGTTACCATACTGGATGAGAAATTTGGAGCCATGGCCAAGAGAACATCCAACATTACAAACATGGTTTAGTCTTGTAGCTTCAGTATCAACTAATTCACATGTATTTCCAATTACAGCGCAACAGGCAAGGCACCTAGTTAGGAACACAGGCCTTTTTTGGCACCTTAGTGTACATAATGCTACGCATAGTGCATCACGTTCTTCGGCCATAGCATTGTGCTCTGTGAACACAAGCGTTGCAAGGAACAACATTACAACAACTTTCAATACCACTGAGAGAGGAATAGTGAGTTATATTATATGATGTTTGTTATTTTGGTTGATGTGAAAATAAGATTCTCAGAGTGCACTATTTATAGAGGAAACATGTAGTGTTAAATTAAAGTTCTTTAGATTGTATCTGGATCAAGATAAGTAATACGAATTTGTGCGATCGAAAATTTCTGTTCGATCAGCGGCACAGCTATCTTATCCAAGGGGTGCCATTTGAGATTCCTTTACTAAAAAATTACACTATATAATATAAATAGCTAATAATATAACTTTTATGTGTGTGTATACACACACATTGTATTTCCTTGATTTCATTGTATGTTTACCTCTTTATATTTTGACTATTTTATTAAAATCTTTGGTTCCACTCGATTAAATAGAAAAGGTTCTTAGAAAAGAAAGATACGTAAGATGAAAATAAAATTGATATGAATATGTGGTCCATTTCAACAAGTAAAAAAACAAATAAAAAATATGGAGAATTCACAAGTGATCCACTGGTCCACTGTAAAAAAATCATATCAAACATGAAGAGTTCACCTCAACAACAAAATTTTCAAATTTCTTTAACTTTTGTTTCATTTTTAGTGGTCCCATATAGTCCGTGCAACCTGTGTTAAAGATGCTACTCCCTTGTCTTAATTTATAAAGCTTACTTTTTTTAGTCGTCTAAAAAATATAATGCATTTTTATATTTGGTAATAGTTAAACTTTAAAATGTTTATTTTATCCGTAGTAAAATTATTTATTATCACACACAAATATCTATGAATTATTTTTAATCACAAATTTTAAAAGTCTTTTTTTTTTTAAATTTCGTGTCAAACCAATCTAACTTGGTAACTATATTGTATCTATCAAGAGTCATTAATAAAGAATCAAGAAAGAATACAAATATTAACACATTAAAAACACTTGGACGAGTATGTAAAAACAGATCTAGGACTTTATCATTTATGAACTCTGAAGTGTCATAAAAACTATAACTTATCAATACAAAGTTTAAATAAAAACTATTGAATTTGTCGAATTCGTAAGTAATACTGTACCTCCGACCCCGTAGATATGACAATGTTGACGTCTTAGATGCTAGTTCAATCAAATTAAACAAAAAAATCTCTGAGTTAAAATCTTAAGAATGAACAACTTTATTAGGGAGCACTTTCTCCTACAAAGAGGCTTATATGGCGCTTATATGGCATGAATAAAAATAAGTTGAGTCAATTTGTTCGGTAATCATTCGATTAACATTTTTAAATTTTAACCAAATATAATCTAACTTCTTAATTTGTGTATGGTATATAATTCCTATTGTAAATCTTACATATGGTGGTAAATAAGATAAAAACAAACAAAAGTTCAGTGGTCCTTTCTCAACAAGTGAAACCAAATCCTATATGAATAAATAATCTTATATAATTCAATCAAAAAAATTCAAATTTCATTTATCACTTTTAATTTTAGTAGTCTATAAAATAATTTTTTTTTTAATTTTTAACTAAATATTACCTTACACTTTAATTTGTATGTGATACATAATTCCCAGTATATATCTCCAATATATGGTAGATAAGATTTAAAAAGAAAAATTTAGTGGTCCATTCTCACAAAGTGGAAACAAATCCTATATTAACAAATAATCTATTTTAATTCGCCCATGAAAACTAAAATTTCAATTATCACTTTCACTTTTACGGGTCATTCTATGAAAATAAGTTAAACATGTTAGTATTATTGAACAAAAACCCATAGAGAATTATATTCATTTCATTCGTGATACTTCAAATTCAACGTTGTAGACGCATGAAAGTTTATTGGATCAAAATCATACAAGAATTGAATTTGATCCATACTTGCCTGGGTTTAAAATTATTTTGGTTCTTAGAAAATAATAAATCCATTTTATTTAAGTCCTCATCAAGGTCCATCTCACCTTGAAGCCCAAACTCATGCCACATGTCAACTGACATGATATCCCAGTCAAATTGAAGACAAACAAGACGAGGTCACACATCCAAAAAGGTGGGAAGCTAAGTCAAGTTCAGCAACTAATGAAACATCATCAAGTGTCTCAAATGGCACATTTTTGGCCAATCACAAGCAACCTTATCACACAACATTTGTGATAAGCTTGATGATATGATAGAACAATCACTATGAGGTAGAAGAGATTATTTACACTTGGACTGCCTACCCCCTACAACTATAAATAGAAGCATTACATAATTTCTGAGGTCATTCTACAAGCATAGGAGAAAACATCTGCATTGACTACACAACTTTTCAAAGAATTGACCAATGAGGTTTTGCCCCGAGATCAACTTGATAAGGCAAAGTGCTGCCCAACAATCCTTGGAGATTCAAATGCATTTCTAAAATTTTTAAATCATCCAATGGTTTGAGAATTACGTTACGAAAGGCCCCTGAACCACAGAAAATATTAGGAGAGAAGAATCAAGAGAACAATAGAAGTGTACTCACAAGATTCATTTAATAAAATTATTTTTCTTTAATTTATTTTTGCTTGCAGTTAATTTTTAACACGGCAAAAATTTATAGCGAACAAATTTTGGCATGCCTAGTGACATCATTTCTGCCTTTCATTTATTTCTTCTTCAAATCAAATTCAACTACTGTTATGGACTTCCAAAAGACTAATGGTGTCTCGCAAGAACTACTACTGTCATATCTGATCAGCTCAACTATTGTAATACCCTAAGTTTTTAAGCTCTAGACCTACCAAAAGATGGGCCACTAACTTAGCTTTCCAACGCCACCAGTCTCACGTTAATCTGATATCGTAGTAAAAAAGTTATGCCAAATTGACTGAGGAAATGCCAGGCTGCCTGTGACAATGACTCGTTGTCAGGCACAATGAGCCATAGTGCAAACTCGTTGTCACGACAGTGAGGGACCAAAGACTTCAACCCAGTGATGATGAGTCTAGCATATGACTCATTATCAGTCAAAACGAGTCGTTAGGTCGACCAGTCATCAGAATAATAGGAAACTGTAGACAGGTGATTTTTGACCCTCCTCGAGTGTAAAATATATATATATATATATATATATATATTTCGATATTAAATATTTATATTATAATATATTTAATCATATATTATTTTGATTCTTATTTTTATTTTAAATAAATTTTTAGTTAAAAAATAATAACTAAATAAAGTTAGCTTCAAAATA
>NC_061120.1:11658045-11776466 GCF_002878395.1 Capsicum annuum | reverse complement strand
TATTATTATTATTATTTATTATAATTTTAAAAATAAAAAATATTTTCCTTTTATAAATTTTCAATAAATAAATTAGTAGTTTAAATACTATTTTATTATATTTATATTTATCTATTTACAAATTGTTATTATGTTTTATTAAATATAAATAATTAATTATTATTATTATATTTTTAATGTTTTATTATTTCATTTATTTATTATTATTATTATTATTGTATTTAATTAAAATTAATATATATATATATATATACTAAATAATAAATATTTTCAAATTTCCAAAAAAGTAAATTCTATCCTATATCTGATAACTACTCCCCCCAATCCCTCTACCAAAGGGACTCTTCCTACATATGTAGAGAGGAGTTTTTTTTTTCTTTCCTATCAGAAACCAGATTCTGCATACGTACAAACTACGTATTTTTCATCAGAAAGAAAACAGAGACTGAGAGAAAAATAGATAGTAAAAAGAAAAAGAGATCAGACATAGAGAATCATAAGAAAGAGAATATTTTCACAGTTCAAGGTCTGAAGTTGGAGTTCCGTCTGAAGTTTCTGGTGACGTCATTCGTGCTTCTCATTTAGTTAATTCATCATTCAGGTTTTCTTTATCTAATTCTACACTATTTATTTTATAAGTTTCATTGTGAATTGAAGCATGAATAACCTTTATTTTTTTTTACTTTTTTGGGGACTTTTTATATCATTTAGCATGCGTAGTTAAATTTAGAGTAAAGTTGGTACAGTAATCTATGATTTCTTATACGTTTAAAGTTAAGTGTTGGTTACTGTTTCGAATAAATTGTTTGCTAAGTAAAAGTGTGAAGGTTTAATATTGAAGAGTTCTATTTCTTTTTGAAAATGGCCATCCGAAACACCGCTAAGCAGCCACCAAAACACCAAAATCTGATAAAAAAGAAAAAGTTAAGTTTTGTGGGTTCTTATTTGAGGATATTAATTGAGGCTTCAATGAATTGTAGATACTCCGTTTGTACCTTGATTAATAGCCTTGGTTGAGTTGTATTGGTGGAACCGAAACTGTATTCATTCATGTCTTTAATTCCCTTTTTTTCGTTTTATGTTCTTGCTTAAATTTATCAAAAGTTACTTGTTAAAACTTGTCAAGGTCACTTTTAAAGCTTTACGAAAAAAAAAAGTAAAAACGAAAATTATTTGAAATATTAAAACTATCGGTTTCGTTTTTTTTTTTTAATCTGTTTTTACTTTTCTTAGTTGTTGAATTATTTTTAGTTAAATAAAAAGGCTTTTTTTTTTCCTTTAAATATTATAGTTACAATGGAAAGTTTAAACAACATATGAAAAGAAAATTAGATAATAGAATAAAACAAGTTTAGTTGGTCCTTGTTTATTAATTAAAAAAATGTCTTTTATGGTGAAAAATAAATAATGAACACGAGTAAAATTGTATACGTTTTTATTTGCTGAAATTTTACATGTAATTTATAATGTTTGAAATGTTAATGTGACACTTTGGGTTGTCTTTGCAAACATAGAAATAACCCCTTCGTTAGCAAATATGTGTATATATTCTTTGTCCCTAGGCTAATTTTTAAGGCCTTATTTATTAATTAATAATGAATGAGAGGTAAAATAAGATGGGTTGTAAATTTATTGAAGATCTATAAAAATGATACAAGAGAGGAATGAGTAAATATAGGATAATTAGCATTCACCGATTTATTTAATATAGGATAATATACAAGTTTTCGGTATAATAAAATGAGAGAATTTAGGCCTTCACACAATTCATCGAAATAATTTTAGTTAAGTATAAGTTAATAAAGCGACCATGCTAGAACCACGGGACTCGAGGGGTGCCTCACACCTTCCCCTCAGTCAACAGAATTCCTTACCCGCTCTTCTTTTTTCACAGACCACAATAAGTGTCATTTCCTTTTGACTAGAGATCTAATAAGGTGACTTGGAACACCATAACTCAATTCCAAGTGACGAATCTTTAAATTAAATTAATCCCTATTCAAAACCGTCACTTTAACTAGAAAAATCTTTCAACTCGGTCCTCGAGCGAAAAAGGGGTGTGACATCTCTAGCGACTCTGCTGGGGAATAATAAGAACTCGAGCTTTTTATATTGACTTATACTTGCTTTAATTATTATTGATATTGTGTTTGTTGGCCTTATGTGCTACTTGTCGCTTATTTACTGCTTTGATATTATTTGAACTATATTAAATATTGTCTTCTCTCGCTTACCCCCTTTAAGTCTCTGAAATAGGATAGAGGGAATGCAGCATATGCATACCACTTTCATTTTGAGATAACCGGAGTGTCAAGACACCTGGTAACGGATATATTAACACATGTTAGGCGTGGTTCGGATCGACAACGAAGGCGGTGTTGCCCTGCTGCCGACCAAGTTGTCTCTCCCCATATCGAGTGTTCGCTCGGGTAAGCCAGTCTAGACATCTATCCCTATTAGGTTTAAACTTAGAAGAACTGAAAACTCAGAATCTAGTTATCCCTATTAAGTACCGCTTTATTTGCATCATATGCATTTGACTTAGCGGGACTCGGCACAGGGGCCAGGTCTGTCTAGGACAGGTGACCTACTTAATAAAGACCAACATGTGCATCCTACGCGCTCTTTGACATTTGTTTGGAAGGCTATTTGTGTGTTGACCATCTTTTAGGCAACATTAAAATGTAAGAGATTAAATTACCGTCACATTTGGTGAATTATTTTTGAAAGAAAAATTTTATTTTTAAAAGAAAAATTTTAGTAACATAGTTTTATGGTTTTTATGAACTACGAGGGTTTGATTCTCACTCTTTAGTGGGATACGTAGGAAGTCCTTCCCAGAATACGACCCTATCTTTTGAAAAATTATTCATAGATTTATTGGGGAATGTTTTAAAAATATGATTACTTTCATAATTATTTTTCTAATTCTTAGGTCCAATTTTTATATATATCTTAATAGCTCGGAATCTTTAGGGATCATGAGGCTAAGGTTTTACAAATCTATCTATCTATCTATCTATCTATCTATCTATCTATCTATCTATCTATCTATCTATCTGGATCATAAGGCTAAGTTTATACAAAATAAATAAAAATATATAAATCTTAAAAGCCCTGAATCTTTAGGGATCATGAGACTAAGTTTTTACAAAAATATATATAAAAAAATATTAACAACCCTGAACCTTTATTGGTCTTGAGGCTGAATTTTGTACGACATATACTTCGAGAAATACGCACACCTGATTCTCATTTTATTGAGATACGTAGGCAGTCCTTTATGGATTCGATGATTTTAATGAAAAAATATATATTTGTCTTTCCTTCTAAACAAATAAAGAAGAGAGTTTTTGATTTATATATAAAATAAATTAATTTATTTTCAAAAATAAAATGTGTTTTATATTATTAATGAATTCAAAAATAAAAATATTTCTCATTTCTCACATTAAAATAAAAATGTGTTTTTTCATATTTACAGCTTTCCGAACTACGCAAGATCTGATTCATGTCCTGGTATGATACGTAGGCAACCCTCCAAAGGGTTCGATCATAATTTTTTGAAAAAATACATATAGAAAAGTCGGGATGAAACACAAAGCCTTCATGATAGGTTGGTAAATGCATATAGAAGCATGACATACAACGTGACATTATAATGTGTTAAAAATATAACACTCACCCATTTGCTACTTGGTCTTAGAAAGATAAAGTAGTTGGTGGTTGGTTTGTGGTTTAAATTGGCATCACATCCATACAACACTAGATACAAAGAAAAGAGAAAGATGACCTACAAAGAAGGTGTAGGGTCTGACAATGAGGAAGAGCAAAATTAATTGATTTCGCAAGAATTAGCATCAATGAAAGAAATTAAGTTTTTGAAATAACAAATGATGGAAATGTACCAAGCTTGGTTGAATGGACAAGCCCCGCATTCCTCAGTTCTTGGACTTGCGAATATGTATGATCCAAATCCTGCTCAAGCTCAAACAAGCGATCCATTTTATCCACCTGGATTCAGCCCATATGCTAATGTGTCTGGCGTTGCTAGTACTTCTACCATGCGCTCACCAAATTTGTCTGTCATAAATAACCCGCTTTTTACTTCTATAGCACTAGCTACTGAGGGTCTTCAATCGACAGTACAAAAGAATATGGGTGAACCAAGTCATGATGAATTGTATCCTTCTGAAATGACTTTCAAAACCCCAAATCCACATTATCATACTCATCAACACGATTCTCCTATCGTGATTGAGAAGATTGTTAAAAGTGAAGAACGGGAAGAGATGGCTAGGAAAGTAAGAAACTTAGAGCAAAGTATGAGAAATATTCAAGAATTAGGAGGACCAAAAAGTGTTTCATACAAAGATTTATGTATGTTTTCCGACGTTCATTTGTCGTTAGAGTTCAAAATGCCAAAGTTTGATAAGTATGAAGGACACGGTGATCCGGTGGAACACTTGAGGCATTATTGTAACCAATTAAGAGGTGATGGAGGTAAAGAAGAATTACTCATGGCTTATTTCGGTGATAGCCTTACAAATATAGCCTCAGAGTGGTTTGTGGATTAAGACATCGACAAGTGGATTAGCTGGAATAACTTGGCTAACAAATTCGTGCAATAATTTAAGTACAATGTCGAGCTATTCCTGATGAGAAATCCCTGACTAAAGTTAAGAAGAACAACAATGAAAATTTTAGGGAGTATGCAATTAGATGACGTGAACAAGCTATTAGGGTGAAATCGCTAATGAAAGAAAGCAAGATAGTGAAGGTGTTTATTCAAGCGCAGGATGAAACATATTATCAACACTTGTTACCAGCATTAAGGAAACCATTTATTGAGGTCCTCAAAAATAGGAGAGATGATAGAGGATGGAATTAAATTCGATCACATTGTGAGTTTTGCAACATTAAAAGCAACTACTCAAGTAATTCAAAAGGGTTCAGGAAGTGTTGGAAAGAAAAAGAATGAGGAAGATGCATCTACTATTGTAGTTGGACCACGGGAACGGTCAAGAAGACCACGTCGTCGTCGTTTTGAGGATCAAGACCAAGTTCATGCCTAAGCTCCACATAATCACTCCCAAAGTCCATTATACTCCAGTCCTCCACTTCCATATCCTATGTATAATATACAACCATATGTTCAACCCCTATCTTACCCACAATGACACACACCAACTCCTCAAAGTCATTCTCTAATTCCACAAATATACCAAAACCCTTCTAAGCCTTATTTTTTATCCAAGCCAAATAATGATATGAGGCAGGAGTTGAGAGATAGCTTCACACCAATTGGAGAGTCATATGCCAGTTTATTTCAAAGATTGGAATAGGAGGGCATAATTACTCCTCTCCTTAGCACACTCTTAATCCCTGTTCAAGAAATTTTGATCCTAATGCACGATGTGCATATCATTCTGATGCTCAGGGTCATAGTATTGAAGATAGCCGAGATTTAAAAAGAGAAATTGAAAAGATGATTCAAGATAAATCAATTATGGTGTAGAATATGGACAGTGAAAAAAGCTCTAGTCATGCTGGTATGCAAATTGGTGGCTAAGATGTCAAGCTCAATAATTGAGAAGTCATCCATCTCCTTGTTAGGATAGATGTTTGGTAGTTAGTGTTGTTATTTTTTCTGTTATCTGAATTATTTCAGGGTTGTAGTTCAAGATCTATCTTGTTTAGTCCCTCTGTCATTTATGTTCAAACCCTTCTATCTTTTATTTTCTACTAAATGAAGTGTTTTTTTCTTTGATCCTTTGTGTTTTAAATATGTGTTGTTGTTTTTTTTTGTTTCTTTACATAATACATTTTATATTGGTTCTAGTAATATGACATACCTGCGAAATTTCAGCCAGATCTTAAAGTTTAGTTTTAAGCATGAACTTGAAATCAAAGGGCTAAAGTTAAAATTTTTTTGAGAAAATAGATAGAGTGCGAATACATTTAGTGACAAGTTAAAGCCTTTTCTGAAAATTAAGGTAATTATTTTGAGAATTACGAGAATAACTTGGTCACCAATTGAAAGACATGTCTCAAATTAGGTCAAATAATGGATGCGAGATCCTTATTCAAGAGAAACAGAAAGATAATCAGCTCCATGAAAGCTTGGATCATTCGATGTGAGGGATGTACTACAAAGGTGGAATAGTATGCTGAGCAAGTGTAAAAGAAGAAGTGGCATACATACTCAGTTAACGTTAGTGTTGTTAAAGTGTCACATATTTTCTTCATCTCCCACTTTCATATTGCATGTTATGTACTTGCATTTTCAAGGATTGATATGACGAAGGCATTTCATTCTGCTATCCAAATGTTGTGTCATCCTTTGTTATCCCTTTTGATCTTTTGTTTTATTTCTTTTATATCCCTTTTTTGGAATCAAAATAGAGTAAAAAAATTAAAAAAAAAGAAAAGTGTCAAGAAAAAGAATAGTCAGAAAAGTGTCAAGAAAAAATGAAGTCGGGAAAGATCTCTCTCTCTCTCAAAAAAAAAAAGAGAGAAAAGTCAAGAAAAAACAGAGAGAAAGAAAATCAAGCAGAAGAAGAAGTTGTCTGAACTACGTTTGACCTGATTCTTGCTATGACAAGATACATAGGTAGCCCTACTCTGGGGTTCGGTCCAACCAAAAGAAAATTTAAATTACCCAGAATGAAATAAAACTGGGGCAAAGTTTATTTCCTTAAAAGAGTCGATTCCAAAAATTGTATGTTTTACCTAATATTATGTAAATTTTTGAGCCTCATGCCTCCCTTTCTTTCTAACCTTTTCCAAAATCTAAGTTATAACCAAAGAAAGACCTTCAGATCGATCTTTCAGAATGTCAAGGCTAAACATGTTATGGGTGCATGATGTTTCGTATGTTGAGCATTATTTTCAAAAAAAAAATAAAAAAAATGAATGAGTAAAAATGAGAGAGTCTTATTGGTAAAACCTTTTTGGGCACCATAAGGCGACAGGAGCTGAAAAAGAAAGAAAAATAAGATAGGCGTTGGCAAAAACCCATTGAGGTGTCACTAGCCAAAGAAGGATTGTGATCTAGAGGAAGCATATTCAAGATTGATTCCATTTCAAACACAATAAGTGAACAAGATTTGTAATGATTAGTATGGGTAGATCAGGTTGTTTAATTCCAAATGCATGTCATGATTGCTGGAATTGGCTACCACACCCAAATAAGTTTTCTTCTGTCGTTTAAAAAAAAAGGCCTATTGTTTTTTCCTTTTCTTTTTATTTTTCTATTTTTGATTTTTGGTATCTTGGTCATTAAATAAAAATTATTGTCATTTTTCTCATGCCTTTGATTCAAGTCCGTGTCATAACAAGTGAGAAAAGATTTTAAAACTGGCTACTAGCTTCTTCAATTGCACTACAAGACAAAAACCCAACATATGAAAGAGATATGCTTGTGAGCCGAAATAAGACATGTAGAAAGTTTTATAAACAGATGAGTCTAGGAACTCATACCACGGAAGCCAAAGCCACAAACCTGCCACCATGTTTTTGAACTTTCAAGTTTTCTTTGATGAAACAAGAAACATGTTACCTTCAAATTAAGGACTTCAGAGAATAAATATCAAGAGCTGCAATGCCTCATTTCCACAAATGCAGGAAACAATGTTGCTGCACAGGTTTGATAATCAAATTATGGTAAAGAATTAAACCCTAGGAGATGCACTTCCTAGTCTGAATAAGTCAGTTTTTATTTGTTAGGTGAAGCACTTCCTAACTTGAACATTCACTCCTAGAAGACAAACCTTTTAGTCAAGTCACTCCCCGTGATTCCTATAAGACGTACCTTTTAGTCGAGTCATCCCCCTTGATTTCTATAAGAAGAAACTTTTAGTCGAGTCACTCCCGTGATTCCTATAAGACGTACCTTTTAGTCGAGTCATCCCCTTGATTCCTATAAGACAAACCTTTTAGCTGATTCACTCCCTTGATTCCCATAAGACGTACCTTTTAGTCGAGTCATCCCCTTTGATTCCTATAAGACGTACCTTTTAGTCGAGTCATTCTCCTTAATTCCTATAAGACGTACCTTTTAGTCGAGTGATTTTCTAAGTACAAGCTGGGGCAAACATTCTGTTCGTGTATATTGAATTTTACTTTCTGCTCAGGACCATCCTGAAGAATGGGAATTTATTTTATTTCTAGGACCCTCCTGAAGAATGGGATGTTATTTTTCTATTTGACCTTTTATTTTGAGTTCAGGAACATATTTTGAAAAATCAGAAAAAAAGTAAGTCTAGGAGCATGCGTAAAGAACAGGGCGAAGAAGTAGCAAGTTCAGAAACCCTTCTGAAGAATAGGGTGAGGAAAAAAAGGAAGTCTAGGAGCCTGCCTAAAGAATAAGGTAAAGAAAAATGGAAGTCCAGGAGCCCGCCTGAAGAATAGGGTGAAGAAAAAAAGAGAGTCTAGGAGCCTGCCTAAAGAACAGGGTGAAGAAAAATGGAAGTTCAGGATCCCGCCTGAAGAACAGGGTGAAGATAAAGGAAGTTCAGGAGCCCGCCTGAAGAACAGGGTAAAGATAAAGAAAGTCCAGGAGCCCACCTGAAGAATAGGGTGAAGAAACAAAGGAAGTCTAGGAGCCCGCCTAAAGAACAGGGTAAAGAAAAAGGAAAGTCCAGGAGCCCACCTGAAGAACATGGTGAAGAAGCAACAAATCAGGAGTCCGCCTGAAGAACAGGGTGAAGAAGTAATAAGTTAGGAGCCCACCTGAGGAACAGGATGAAGAAGCAACAAATCAGGAGCCCGCCTGAAGAACAGGGTGAAGAAGTAATAAGTTAGGAGCCCACCTGAGGAACAGGATGAAGAAGTAACAAGTTAGGAGCCCACCAGAAGAACAGAGCGAAGAAAAAGCAAGCCAAGAGTTGCCTGAAGAATAGGGTGAATTTTTAAGTTCAAGTCACGAAGATTAGAATCAAGATTCTAGAGATTGTAATTTTCACTTGTATTTTTCATTTTTGATTTTTGTTAGTCATTTGAGTGTAAAAGGCAGAAGTCGTTAACCAGAAACTCGACGGAATCTCACTCGACTTTAATTTTTCTCTCACCATATTACCTTTGAACTACAAGTGACCTGATTCCCTTATAATCCAGGTATGTAGGCGGTCCAAAACCAGGACTCGATCACATTTTCTTTTTCCTTTTATATTCTTTTTGAATGATTGGAGGATCAAAGATCATATCTTTATCTACTTCTTTGTATGAAAACTCTTTGAGATTTCAAAAAAAGAGGGGCAAAATGTAGACACGTGATTTTTGACCCTCCCCGAGTGTAAAATATATATATATATATATATATATATATATATATATATATATATATTGATATTAAATTTTTGTATTATAATATATTTAATCATATATTATTTTGGTTCTTATTTTTATTTTTAATAAATTTTTAGTTAAAAAATAAATAACTAAATAAAGTTAGCTTCAAGATATATATTTTTATTATTATTATTATTATTATTTATTATAATTTTAAAAATAAAAAATATTTTCCTTTTATAAATTTTCAATAAATAAATTAGTAGTTTAAATACTATTTTATTATATTTATATTTATCTATTTACAAATTGTTATTATGTTTTATTAAATGTAAATAAATTAATTATTATTATATTATTATTAATGTTTTATTATTTCATTTATTTATTATTATTATCTTTATTTATTATTATTATTATTATTATTGTATTTAATTAAAAATAATTAAAATACATACATATATATATATATATATATATATACTAAATAATAAATATAGGGATTTTTTTTTCTTTCCTATCAGAAATCAGATTCTGCATACCTACAAACTATGTATTTTTCATCAGAAAGTAAACAAAGACTGGGAGAAAAGGAGAAAAATAGACAGTAAAAACAAAAAGAGATCAGACATAGAGAATCATAAAAAAGAGAATATTTTCATAGTTCAAGGTCTGAAGTTGGAGTTCCGTCTGAAGTTCCGGTGACATCATTCGTGCTTCTCATTTAGTTAATTCATCATTCAGGTTTTCTTTATCTAATTCTACACTATTTATTTTATAAATTTTATTGTGAATTGAAGCATATAACCTTTATTTTTTCTGTTATTTTTTTGGGACTTTCTATATCATTTAGCATGCGTAGTTAAATTTAGAGTAAAGTTGGAACAGTAATCTGTGATTTCTTATACGTTTAAAGTTAAGTGTTGGGTACAGTTTCGAATAAACATTTTCCTAAATAAAAGTGTGAAGGTTGAATATTGAAGGGTTCTATTTCTTTTTGAAAATGGCCATCCGAAACACCGCTAAGTAGCCACCAAAACACCAAAATCTGATAAAAAAGAAAAAGTTAAGTTTTGTGGGTTCTTATTTGAGGATATTAATTGAGGCTTCAATGAATTGTAGATACTCCGTTTGTACCTTGATTAATAGCCTTGGTTGAGTTGTATTGGTGGAACCGAAACTGTATTCATTCATGTCTTTTAATTATTTTGTTTCTTATTAGTGAAAAGCATTTAAAGATATATCCATTTTTTTCTCACTACAGTTCCTTTAATTCCCTTTTTTTCGTTTTATGTTCTTGATTGAATTTATCAAAAGTTACTTTTTAAAACTTGTCAAGGCCACTCTTAAAGCTTTACGAAAAAAAAAAAGTTAAAAAAAAAATTAAAGTTTGAAATATTAAAACTATCGGTTTCGTTTTTTTTCCTTTTTAATCTATTTTGACTTTTATTAGTTGTTGAATTATTTTTAGTCAAATAAAAAGGCTTTTTTTCCCCTTTAAATATTATAGTTACAATGGAAAGTTTAAACAACATATGAAAAGAAAATTAGATAATAGAATAAAACAAGTTTAGTTGGTCCTTGTTAATTAATTAAAAAAAAGTCTTTTATGGTGAAAAATAAATAATGAACACGGGTAAAATTGTATACATTTTTATTTGCTGAAATTTTACTTGTAATTTATAATGTTTGAAATGTTAATGTGACACTTTGGATTGTCTTTGCAAACATAGAAATAACCCTTTCGTTAGCAAATATGTGTATATATTCTTTGTTCGTAGACTAATTTTTAAGGCCTTATTTATTAATTAATAATGAATTTGAGGTAAAATAAGATGGGTTGTAAATTTATTGAAGATCCATAAAAATGATACAAGAGAGGACTGAGCAAATATAGGATAATTAGCTTTCACCGATTTATTTAATATAGGATAATACACAAGTTCTCGGTATAATAAATGAGAGAATTTAGGCCGTCACACAATTCATCGAAATAATTTTAGTTAAGTATAATACAATAAACGACCGTGCTAGAACCACGGGACTCGAGGGGTGCCTCACACCTTCCCCTCGGTCAACAGAATTCCTTACCCGGTCTTCTATTTTCGCAGACCACAATAAGAGTCATTTCCTTTTGACTAGGGATGTAATAAAGTGATTTGGAACACCATAACTAAATTCCAAGTGACGACTCTATAAATTAAATTAATCCCTATTCAAAACCGTCACTTTAATTAGAAAAACCCTTCGACTCGGTCCTTGAGCGAAAAAGGGGCGTGACAGAAACCAACGAATCAAGTCCCTGACAATGACTCCCCATAACAGCTCATTACTAAACCTAACGTGTCATTGCCTAAATCGTGACGACTATTTCCCAAAATTCCTGAACATTGTAAGAAGGTCTTTTTGGTCTTTTCCTATTCTTTTAACTCTTAACCCATGTTGTCTAGGCGTCCCTAAGGGTGGAATATAAGCCTAATTTCCCCTAAAATCCTCATTAAGTCACAAAATCAATTGAAACCAAGAAAAAAGAGTGATTATTCTTCTCCAAAACCAAGTTAGGGTTCCTCAATCTCAAGATCAAATTCCAAGGATTTCTCCAATGCTTCCATCTCCAGGTATTTGGGATTTCATCAATGGGTTGCTTTCATCCATTGAGTCTCAAAGACTTCTAAAATTATAAAGTTTTATTCCCCTGTAAGTTTTGGGTTCTAGGTCAAATACGAGTTTTCTTAAATTTTTAGTTTATTCTTGTAACTAATCCATGAATATATGTTTTCCCATAGATTTAGCATCTTTCCATATTCAAAATCATGGATTTTCCTTATTATTGATAAATCATTGAGTTTTTTCTTGTATTATGAAATTTTCTATTTTGATCAACTTTTAATATTATCACGTTCAATTGCATTAGTTAGAGCTTGTGGGTTATGAACACCAGATACCTAGGGATTCATTCATATATCAGTTTACATGTCTTTGAGCACTTTAGATTATCTGTTGTTGCTATTTTCAGAACGTAATTAAAATGAATTAAGTTTTCAGTGTCATTTAGATGAGAGTAGTACTTAGCAACGAGTGAGGGCAGGGATGAAGGCTCACCCGTCAGTTAGGACTAAGACCTTTAGTAGAAGTCCCTAAGTTCCATAACTATGCACTACTGTAGGTTATAAGGGGTCACCAGCCAGTTGAGGAATGATGCCCTTGTCCTTTAGGACATCAGTTTAGTGGATCCGTGCCAGCTAGTATTCGTACCCTTGATAAGGTGCTGAACACCCATCTAACTGGGGTTACAGATTAGACCACAATTTGCTCAAATTGGGGTATGTCGGTTATTTTTAGCTCCCACAATCCTTAGTTCATATTTAAATTTATGTTTTAGTTCAGATTTGCATGACCATGTATGCAGTTATTCAACTTTCATTCAATACATATTTATACTTAGTCTTGCACCGAGTTTACATATTCATGCATCCATGTTCAGATTACATTAGTTATTTTCCCATCTCACATACTCAGTACATTTAAAATACTAATCACATACTTTTCTATGCTATATTCTCTCATAATATAGGTTCGGATGCTCAATACCTGAATTACACTTCATACTTTCCCATACCATTCAGCATAATTTTGCTGAGTCCTTACCATTCGAGGACTAGTTACTAGTTATTTACTTTTCAGCCTACTTTTATTTCAGTCAGTTAGAATTAGCTTGTGGCTTGTCCTAACAACTCATTAAGATTTAAAGGCTTTTAAACAGATGTCTAGATTTTCAACATGTTAGTTTGTCAGACAGTTTAAAATCTAGTTTTGGCTGATATTCTGTATTTCCTTATTATTATTTGCATTAGTTATTTCAGTTTAGATCTCGACCACTATTTTATTACTTTTCAGTATTCTTAGTGTTATGTCAGGCCATGGGTTAGCTTAGGGTCACTCATAACTCTAAGCACCGTGTTGCAACTAGGGGCAGTCTCGGGTTGTGAAAACTTATATCAACATAATGAGTTTAGAATGTCCTGAGGTGTCTGAAAGCTGCATTAAGTAGTGTCTTATTTATCGATGTGAAGCACGCCATACTTATGAGCGAGAGGCTAAGAAATATTTTAGGAAAGTCTCATTTCTTTCATTATTCATGTCATGCGATAGAGTTAGAACTCTATTAAACTACTTCTTATAACTTATTCTCTACCCATTTATAGATATTGCCTCCAAAAAAAACTAATAGAAGGAGGAATAAGAATCAACGAGTACAACCTCTAGTTTTGGAAGTCCCTCTGAATGAGCAGATTTCCTATGCTGAGTTTAGAGTTGCTTATATAGCGTTATCCTAGTCAATGACATCTCAGAACAACCAGCAGGATGTTGCATAAGCTAACCTATCTATGAATACGACAACTACTAGAATTTGAGACTTCATTCGGAGGAATCTTTCGATGTTCTTTGGGTCTAAACCTGAGGAAAATCCACATGAGTTCTTGTATAGTATTCAGAAGGTCACTTAAATCATGGGTGTCACTTCAACTAAGAGTGCTGATCCTGCTGCTTACTAATTTCAAGGAGTGGATCACACATGGTTCAAGCAGTAAAAAAAGGATAGAGGTGCAGATGAAGTAATGATGGAGTGGGATGAGTTAGTTGCTGGATTTCTAGACAGGTTCTTCCCACTTAGTTGAGAAAGGATAAGGTATAAGAGTTCATCAACCTAAAGTAGGGTAGTATGAGTGTGAAGGAGTATTCACTTAAGTTTACTCAATTAGAAAGGTATTCTCAAATTATGGTTGCTGACTCTAGGGTTTGAATGAGTAAGTTTGTGTTACGTGTTTCTGAGGATATGGTCAAGGAGTGTAGAAAGACAATGTTGGTTAAGGAGATGGACACCTCCAGATTAATAGTCCATGTTTAACAGATTGAGAAGGAGACGATCAAAGAGAAGTAAAGGGAGAATAAGAGAGCTAAAACTGGTAGCTTTAATTTATCTCAATAGAGGTTGGATGGTGGAAATTGCTCTCATTTCTGCCAGAAATCTTCAACTCTAGCCTCATTCTGCTGGTGCTCCTGTGTCCAAGTTCAGACAGTATACTCTTGATAGAGTGCCAAGATCAAAGTCCTAGGATAGTGTGAATAGTGTTTGCACAAACCCAGTTTGTAAGAAATGTGGTTGGAACCACAAGGGTGAGTGCATGGATGGTAGTGATGCTTGTTTTAGGTATGTCTAGTCTAGTCACCCAAGTGAGATATTACCCAGTGACTGTGCATAGGGGTAAGGATGTTCATCAATAGAGTTAGTATAACTCTTCGACAGTTCCAAGAGGTCGCTTAACTCAGTAGGGTGCCACTTCTATTGCAACTAGTGGACAACGTTAAGGTAGGTTCTATGTCCATCAGACTTGATAGGATAAGAAAGGTTCTTCTGATGTGGTTACTGGTAAGTTGTAAGTTTTCAAATTCATGTTTATGCATTGTTAGATCCTAAAGCTACACATTTCTTTGTGACTCCCTATGAACATTAGATTTTGGTTTCACCCTAGAAGTTCTCGTAGAACCCTTCTAAATTTCTACTCTAGTCAGTAGTTCAATCATAGCTAGAGGGGTATACAAAAATTGCAGTCATAGTATCCCAAAAAGTCCCCTTAGTTGACCTAGTAGAGTTAGACATGGCTGACTTTGATGTTATTCTTGGCATGGATTGTATCCACTCTTGCTATGCCTTAATTGGTTCTACAACTAGAGTAGTCCATTTTAAGTTTCCAAATGAGCCAGTCTTAAAGTAGAAGGGTGGTGCCTCAGTGCCTATATGTCAATTTGACTCTTTCCTTAGGTAAGAAAAATGATTTCCATAGGGTGCATCTATCACCTTGTTTGAGTCAAGGACTCAAAGTCTGAAATCCCAAGTCTTAAGTCAGTTCCAGTAGTAAATGAATTTCCAAAAGTGTTTTCTGAAGATCTACCTAGAGTTTCTCCCGAGTAGGAAATTTGTTTTCTGAAGATCTACCTAGAGTTTCTCCCGAGTAGGAAATTGACTTTGGAACAGATCTCCTTCCAGGTACTCAATTAAAAGATCTCTTATACAAGGGTTTTATCATGCCTAATGTCTTTTCATGGGGCGCTCCAATTCTTTCTATGTGCAAGAAAGATGATTTACTCAGAGTGTGCATCGACTACCATTACTTGAACAATTTACAATCAAGAATAAGTATCCCATCCCAGGATTGATGACTTGTTTGACCAACTTCAGAGAGGTAATTGTTTTTCTAATATAGACCTCGGATCCAGCTATCATCAGCTTAGATTCAAAGGATGTGACATTCTAAAAATAGCCTTTAGAACTAGGTATGGTGTAATACCCCGGAAAATTTTCTTCGTAAAGATTTCGTGAGAAACGTATCAAGTTCTATGCTTTAGAACAATCCATAAATTTTCTGTGTAGTATTTATAAGATGTTGACATACCATTATGTAGAGTATCGAATAAGATTTCCAACGATATGTAGATCATCGAAAATGGACACTCGAACGATGAGTTATGACCATTCCGATCGAACTACGACCATTCCGATCGAACTGTGAACAGTAAAACGTGCAGGAAATTAAAATTTCTGCAGCCAGGCGAATTTCAGGGTCAACTTCAAACGATTATAAATCCTTGTACATAATGATATGGATAATCTACTATATATCAACGGAAAGCTATGCGAGTCCTCTTTCTAATGAAATTGGTTTCATCAAATTTGACTATCGGAAGAAAAAATTATGGTCAATCTAGTTCAGCCTATCAAAAGCAAATTTTTGGGTCAACTTCAAACGATCATAACTCCTTGTACATAATGATCTGGGTGAGCTACTATATATCAACGGAAAGATCTAAGATTCCTATTTCTAATGAAATTAGTTTCATCTAATTTGGCTGTCGGAGTAAAACGTTATGGTCGATCTACTTCAGCCTATCAAAACAATCCACCAAAGGACAGATTTGACATTATTTGAATTTTTATGGGTATTTTGGTCATTTCACATTCCCCTTCTTGGATGAAAATTCTTGCATATAATCCATATTTGGACCGTGAAATTTATATTTTCATCAAGTTTTGGAGGAGAGGAAAACCCTAGGTCAAATTTTAGCTCCAAAAATCTTTAAATTGAACCGTAGAAATTTCAAATTGATTTGTGATTCGAGTTGATCATGTTAAGGGCTTCGAGAAGCACCCTTCATTTTCGTGAATAAAGTTCTGGAGTCGGAAGTTCATATTCATCTTCCATCTTAAGGTATGTGGGGTTTTGAACAAGATCAATCTTCCGTTCTTGTGCCCAAAGCATTAATTTTATTATGGTTTTACATGATTTTGCAAGCGAGATTATGTCTAAATAATTCGATTATGAGATTATGATGATTGAATGAGTAAACTTTGATTTATATGATTATCTCAATGTTTTCATGATATGATTTAATAATTATCATTGCGAATTACACACTTTTACCACGAGGTGGTATTTTGAATGATTTTGGGACGTATGTCGAGATGGTATTTTGGAATAATATTTTGAGATATGTGTCAAGATTTATGCTTCCCAATGACGATTTGAATTATTGAATATATATTTATAATTGTAAATTTCATATTTTTATTTTGAATGATTTCGAGATATATGTTGAAATGGTATTTTGGAATGATTTTGAGATTTATGATAAGCTTAAAGCTTCTTTATGAAGAAATTAAATCATTGAGCATATTGAGATATAACATTTGAGATGTTACCACGAGTCTTGATATTTTCTCAAAAATATTGATGTTGTCATGACTTGATAAATTGTTACATTTTGACATTTAAAAAGTTTGAGTTCTATTATTGAAATTTCATGATATTCGAAAATGAGTATACACTCAAATTACTTTATGAAGGATTTATACGACTTTGAATTTTTCCAATATGGATATACATGATTACTTCATTACTCTACTTCTTAAATTGAGAATTTATGCTATGAATTGCATACTACTACAATGAATTGATATTTCTAAAGGCTTCCGAGATAAAAGTCGTGATTTGAGTTGTACTACGGGATATGTATTCTTATTATGAATTGAAGGTCTCAAGTGCTTTTCAAAAGCTGTTGTCATGATTTAATTGTCGAATTGAAAGAATAATCATTTGAGTACATTGACCTTGAACTCACAGAGTCAAGATGATTTTGACTATGAGAAAGATTAATTTTGATATAGATGTTGAGATGAATTTTGGTATTTTTTTTGGATGATTTTGATGAGTTGAATTGTTGAAAATATTACGTATTGAGTCTTCTTATCCTTGTCCAAATGTCGATTCGGTTATGGTTCAATGCATTGATACCTTGTTGATGTTGAAAAAGATTGAAATGTTTTAAGTCAAAGTTGGGGTTAGGAATCCACAAATTGTTGATGAATTATAAATTGAGATATTTATTTTGGTCTTTATGATAGACCCTTGTGATGATGATGGTGGATTTTCTAACGTGTTCTGAGCTTGTCGGGGAGTAGTACTTAGCACCGAGAGGTAAATTTGGTATTTCCCCAAACCTATGTGCCACCGTAGGGTTGTTTGATGATGATATTATTGGCCAGGAGCCCGATTATGATTATTGTAGGTTTAAGGTCGTACTCCCTAGCAAAGAGTATGATGCTACCGCCAACGGGGGTTTCAAATGTTGGTATTCCACGTAGCTCACGTGGGGTTGTCGGTTATAGAAAACTTCTCTGTCCATAAAAGTCATGTTTCTTGAATTACCGAGTCACTCCGAGATTTGAGTCAAAGAGTTGAGATGTTATGATGAATTATTATTACCTATGATGAATTTTGACGATATGATAATTTATGATGATTTATCATAATTTATGATTTTTGATGATTTACATGGATTATGAGATTTTACCATTTGAACTATTTATTATGAAAGTATAAAGAGTATGATTTGATATAACTCAAGTCAAGTGAGTCATCATTGTCTGTATGCATGTTTTCATGAAATTGATGATGTTATTTAAAGTGTTGCATGCACCCCCACATACTCAGTATATTCTCTTTGTGCTGACCCCCATTTACTATTCTATTCAGTTGCAGTTTTCGGTCAGTAGGTAAAGAGTACTCACAGTTCAGGGACTTGGGTCGGTTATTTCAGTTTGGAGCATTGTATCTTCTTTCGTCGGTCGTATTAGGTGTGGTAGTTGGGAGTCATAACCCGACTATGTACAGAAAATACTAGTAGAGGCTTCATAGACAGTAGTGGTGGTTGATGTATCCAGTCTCCTTCTTGTATATGTATATGTGTTAGTAGAATTATCATCTTATAATTCCAATATTGTACTGAAAAGATTCTGTATTGAGACATTTTCATCTTCATTCTCTCAGAATTATGTTTTAATCAGTTGATTTTGAGTTATACCAATGAAAAGGGTTAGCTTGGGGTCACTTGTGACCCTAAGCACCGTGTGGCGTCTCAGAACTTGATTTTTGGGGCGTTTCAAACTTGGTCACTTTGAATTTATAGTGATGTCTTTTGGACTAATGAATGCCCCTGCAGATTTTATGGACTTGATGAATAGGGTGTTCAAGCAGTACTTGGACATATTCGTTATAGTCTTCATAGAAGACAATACTCATTATTTTTGGAGTGAGGATGAATATGTAAACCATTTGAGCATTGTCTTACAAACTCTTAAAGATCACCAGTTATTCACTAAGTTCAACAAGTGTGAATTCTACTTTAAATTTATAGCATTCCTTGGTCATATTATTTTTGATGAAGGCATTAAAGTTGATCCTCAAAAGATCGAAGCAGTAAGGAGCTGGCCTAGACCTATCTCTCCACCAGATATTAGGAGTTACTTGGGTTTAGTTGGTTACTACAGAAGGTCTATGGAAGGATTTTCCTATATTGATTCTCCCATGTCTAGAATGACTCAAAATAAAGTTAAATTCCAGTAGTTAGATTCTTGTAAGAAGAATTTCCAAGATTTGAGGACTCAACTCACCTCTACTCTAGTTTTTACTCTACTTGAGGATTATGATAATTTATGATATATTGTGATGCTTCCAGAGTTGGTATGGGTTGTGTGTTGATATAACGAGGCAAGGTTGTACCATATGCCTCTATCCAACTCAAGCCTCATGAGAAGAAGTACCCAACTCCTGATTGTAAATTTGTAGCAGTTGTCTTTGCCAAAAAGATTTGGAGGAATTATATTTATGGTGTTTATGTTGATGTGTTCACCGATCACAAGAGTCTTTTGCATGTGTTCAGTCAAAAAGATCTAAATCTTTGCCAAAGAAGGTGGCTAGAGTTATTGAAATACTATAATATGAGTATCTTGTACCATCCAAGTAAGGCTAATGTTGTATTTGGCACCCTTAGCAGATTGTCTATGAGGTGTCTTACTCACGTTGAGGATAATAAGAAAGAGTTAGTTTGCGAGGTTCATTAGCTTTCTAGGTTAAGAGTTCGATTATTGATTCAAACGAAGGTAGTGTCTAGGTTTAGACTGGTTTGGACTCTTCATTGGTTGCTGAGGTAAAGGAAAAGTAAGATAGTGACCTTATTTTGCTTAATTTGAAAGAGGCAGTTCAGAGTCAAAAGGTTGAGGTTTTCTCCCAAAGGGGGATGGTGTTCTTTATTGTCCATGCAGATTATGTGTTTTAAATATGGATGCTTGAGATAGCAGATGTTAGCGGAAACTCATGATTCTTGAAATTCTATTCACCCAAGAGACACTAAGATATACCATGATTTACGTGGAGCCTATTGGTGGAACGGAATAAAGAAGGATATTGTGGAATTCATGACTAAGTGTCAAAATTGCTTGCAGGTTAAGGTTGAGCACTAGAGGCCTAGTGGTATGCTTTAGGAGTTCAACGTTCCTACTTTGAAATGGAAAGTGGTAAATATGGACTTTATTATTGAAACACCCTAGTTTCTGGACCTTATAAATTCCTTGGAATTTTATTCTCTAGACCCAATATGACTTATGGGGTATGAGTCGTATGTTTGGGTACGGATGGTATGGTTCACTCAATCATATGCTGACCAATGTTAGTTGGTGGACTAGATTTTAGTTACATAAATGGGTATGACTTGGTGGTATGAGTCATATGGTTGGATACGGACGTTTGGATTGGGTTCTTCCTTCTCTTGACCTTAGACTTGGTAACTTTAGTTCACCATGAGTCATAAGTCAGGGTACGAATCATACCAGGGACTCGTATGTTGGATAGTGTCTAAATCTTTCTTGGGTTTATTCTGCCAGGGGTATGGTTTGAGGGTAAGGATCGTTTGCTGTGGATACGACTTGGTTTGGATGAGTGTTACACTGGACAGTGTTAGCTCCAAGGGTTGAGGCTTAGGATATGAGTGGTGGATACCACTCATATCATAGGGTATGATTGGAGAGGAGAGTCGTATCCCTGTGATAGGATATTTGTACAACTTAATTGGGGATATTTTGAACATTTACCCATCTAAACTAATAAGTGCCTATGACTTCTAACCTACTTGGGAGGTTATTTACCCTATTATTTTTTTCATTAACACTTAGAAACTCTTTCAAACCACTCCACAATTCTCTCAAGAGCTTTTAAGAAAAGAAGCCAAAATTTCAACTAGAGGAATAATTTGTAGATCTTGTTGGTGATTTCTCTCCGCCTACTTTAACATTAAGGCATGTTCTCTTCTCTCATTGTTAGTTCCAACTAAAGACATGGTTTTATATAATGTTTTCATGGTTTCATTATTGTATGATTTTGGTTTTCAAATATGATTTGGGGGTTTTGATTATGAATGATTGGTAATGGTTTTCCATGGTTTTAATTATGCTTTTATATGCATCAATGGTTATTTTGGATACTTGGTTGCATGGGAAAGGTTCAATGGCATTTGGAATTGGTTTTGGTTATATTATGCCCTCAAGGTGTTTGACAAAATACTTATAAGAATGTTTTCATTGCTTTAATGTATTTTAATGAAATTTTTTCTTGTTTTAACTTGGAAAAGGAACTCAAATGGTTTAAAGGTATTTGAAAGGTTAAAGGCTAAATCATAATGCTTGTGGGGTACATGTAAATCCCCCAAGTAGTTTATATGGTAAATAGAAGGGTACATAGGAATTTCTTAATCTATATATATGTTTGGTTATGAACAATACTTGCACGTAATGGTTGGTATGGCGATACCAACAATAATGGCCTTGGTTAATAAATGAATAATGGTTTGGTTAGTTGGAAAATGGTTATAATTGGGCTTAAAAATAGGAGGTGTGGCAAAGCCGTGGCAAGTGGAGGTCCTTGGGGGATTGAAACTGGAAGTCATCTTTGTCGATATGAGTCTTGGTAATGGTGACCGTGTGCATGATGTAACACTTTATATTGGGGGATGTACTAGTCATCCCAGTTTTCCTTCCCTGGTTATGTGGCTTTATGCATTGGGGCCTTTTCAGCAAGGGGATCTGAACCCATATAGCTTGTGGGTGGTTTAGGACGGCAAAGCTACACAACCCAGGTAAAGGTTTTAAATGCATGATAAACATGATTCCCTTTCCCATCATGGATATATATGTATATCCATATGTATGGTTGCATGTATTATGAATGGTTTTACTTGATTTTTATAAATAGTATTATCTTATCCTTATCTTGAGTTCATGCTAGTGATCACTCGCTAACTTGTCTTTGGATGGCTGTATACCTACGCTATACCAGAACTGGTCATTCCACTCCTCCTATTTAGCACTCAAACTTTGGTATCAACAGTTGTATTGAATTGCTAAGCTTCTATCTTTTTGGAAGGCTCCATATCATGTTATGGATATTCCTAGACACTTTGACTTTATTTTAGATGTTGGTTTTGGCTGTGGTTTGGGGAAAGTCCCAACTAGTTATTCTTACTCTTTGGTTAGAGGCATTATGGTACTTTTATAGGTTAGTATGGGCGGGATTAGTATTAGTGTTAGACTTATTATTGGCATTAGTATTGGGGATGCCATCATTGAGATAATTTCTCACTGTTCCATCGTATTTCATTTTGGGATTAATTACATTATTTTTTGGAACTCATTTGGTTTTGGCCTGGTTCATAGCCCTTGATTTTGGTTTAGATTTGTATGGCTGGATAGTTGGTATAGGACGATTGGACTCATCGGGTCGTTCATAGTCGTGATCCTATCCTAGAGCCTTTATATGAACAATAACACTATCTTGTTATATGTTTAGAATTCAGCCAACTCAGGGCGGGCAGCTGGAGGTTGGGTTGGGTAATGAGGGTGGTCTTCGGTACGGGTCGGACTTGGGATACCTATTACGATAAGGCCCCAGGTCAGGTTATGTTAATTATAGGGAAATCTCTTATTCATCAATAACATGATTCAGATTTAGCAAAATATTATGCTAAACTTTATCTTAGGGAGTTGGTGAAATTTTATGAAGTCCATTTGACTATTATTTCAGATAGAGGTACCCAGTTTACCTCTTGATTTGGGAAGACTTTCCAGAAGGGTCTTGGTACCTAAATTCATCTTTGTACAACTTTTCACCTGCAGACTGATGATTATACAGAGAGGATCATTCAGAACTTAAAGGACATGTTGAGGGCGTGCATTATTAATTTCAAGAATAGTTGGGATAACTACTTTCCTTCAATTGAGTTTGCTTATAATATCATCAATCACTCTAGTATTCAGATGGCTTTGTTTAAGGCTCTTCATGGTTGGAGGTGTAGATCTCTTATTGGTTGGTTTAAGTTAGGTGAGATCTTATTGGTAGGTTTAAGTTAGGTGAAGCTACTTTGATAGGCCAGATTCAGTACATGAAGTGATGGAAAAAGTTCAGCTGATTAGAGAAAGGTTGAAAACAACTCGGAGTTGCAAGATATTTAATACAAGTATGAGAAGAAGGGTGCTTGAGTTTGATATTGGTGATTTTGTATACTTGAAGGTTTCACACATGAAAGGGGTGAATAGATTTTGTAAGAAGGGAAATATCAGTCCCTATTATGTTAGTCCTTTTAAGATTTTACGTCAATATTGTAAGGTGGCCTATGAGTTGGAATTGCCTGCAGGTTTAGAATCAGCGTAACAAGTCTTTTATATTTCTTTGTTGAAGAAATGCATCGGTGACCCATCATCAGTCATTCCTTTAGAGAGTGTGGACGTGAAATATAGTCTCTTCTATGAAGAGATCCCTATTGAGATCTTTGATTGTCAGATTCATAGTTTGAGGAATAAAGAGCCTTCCTTAGTAAAGATTATATGGAGAAATTAGTCTGTTGAGGGAGCTACTTGGAAGCAGAGGAAGATATGATGACCAAGTACCCCCATCTTTTCTCTTCGAACTCAGTCCCAACTTGAGGTAATATCTCCCTTAATTAGTTAATTCTTTTATTTCTATCTTAGGCCATCCAACTATTTTCATGACATAGCATGTAGTCATGAGTTTAGTTCAGTCCATGCATCATTCATAGATACAAATATCAACTCATGGTTCAGCTCATAAGTGTTCAGTGCAAAATTTTAGCTTTTTCCTTAGTACTTCAGCTTAGTAAGTTTTATTCTAGTATGAAAGATCTCAAGGTGGAGATATTGTAATACCCTATGTTATTAAGCTCTAGACACACCAAAATATAAGCCATTGAATTAGTTTTCCAATGCCACTAGTGTCGCCTTATCCGATATCGTAGTAAAAAAGTTATGGAAAATTGACTGAGGAATTGACTACCAATGACAACGACTCTAGCAATAAATTGTTATCAGACACAATGAGTTGTTGTGAAGACTCGTTGTCATTGCAGTGAGTGACTAAATAATTTAGCCCAGTGATAACTAGTCCAGCATACAACTCATTATCAGTCTAAATAAGTCGTTAGGTGGACCTGTCGTCAGAATGTAAGAAACCAAGGATTCAAGTCCCTGACAAGGACTCTTCATAATGACTCGTGAATAGACCTAATACGTCGTTACCTAAATCATACTAACTGTTACCTAGAATTCCTGGACGTTTTAAGAAGGGCTTTTTGGTCTTTTCCATTCTTTTAACTCCTAACCCACGTCGATTAGGCTCCTCTAAGGGTGAGATATAAGCCTAATTTTCCCCCAAATCCTCATTAAGTCACAAAATCAATTGAAACCAAGAAAAATAAAAGATTATTCTTCTCCAAAGCCAAGTTTGGGTTCCTCAATCTCAAGTTCAAATTCTAAGGATTTCTCCAAGGATTCTATTTTCAGGTATGTGGATTCTCATCAATGGGTTCTTTCAACCCATTGAGTCCCAAAGACTTCTAAAATTCTCAAGTTTAGTTTTCTTTTTAAGTTTTAGGTTCCAGGTCAAATATGATTTTTCTGAATTTTTTTAGTTTATTCTTGTAACTAAACCATGAATATATATTTTCCCATAGGTTTAGCATCTTTCTGTACTCAGAATCATGAATTTCCCTTTTTACTGATAATTCATTAAGGTTTAGCTTAAATTATGAAATTTCCTATTAGGATTAGCTTTTAATATTATCACGTTCAGTTACATTAGTCAGAGCTGGTGGGTTATGAATACTCAATACCTAGGGATTAATGCATATATCGGCTTACATGTCTTTGAGCACTTCAGATTATTCGTTATTGCTATTTGTAGAATATAATTAAAATGAGTAATTCTGTTTTCAGTGTCATTTAGTTGGGAATAGTACTTAGAACCGAATGAATGTAGGGATGAAGGCTCATCCATCAGTTAGGATTGCAACCTTTAGTAGAAGTTCGTAAGTTCCAGAACTACCTCCCCACTGTAGGTTATAAGAGGTCACCCTTCAGTTGAGCACTGACACCCTAGTCCTTCGGGATATCAGTTTAGTGGGTCCACATCAGCTAGTGTTTGCAAGGTACTGAACTAATATCCAATTGGGGTTACGGGTTGGATCACGATTTGTTCAAATTGGGGTAATGTCAATTGTTTTTAGCTCCCGCAGTCCTCAATTTATGTTTCAGTTCAGATTTGCATGGCCATGTATTCGGTTATTCGACTTTCATTAAGTGTATGTTTATACCTGGTCTTGCACTCAATTTACATGTTCACGCATTCTTGTTTAATTTACATTACTTAGTTTCCCATCTCACATAGTCATTACATTAAATTACTGATTGCATACTTTTCTGTAATATATTATCTCTTAATATAGGTTCAAACTCTCAGTACCTGGATCACACTTATCACGTTCTATATCACTCAACAGTAGTTTTGGTGAGTCCTCATCATTTAAGGATTAGTTATTAGTTATTTAATTTTTAGTCTACTTTTATTTTAGTCAGTTAGAGATAGTTGGGGGTTGTCCCAACAACTCATTATGATTTAGAGGCTTTCAAATAGAGGTCTAGATTTTCAGCATGTAGTTTTTTAGACAGTTCTATTTCCAATTTTGGTTGATATTTATATTTTCTTCTTATTAGTATTTCCATTCATTATTTTAGTTTAGCTTACACCCAATATTTTATTACTTTTAAGTGTTCTTAGTATTATGCCAGGCCATGGGTTAGCTTTGGGTCACTTATGACTCTAAGCATTGTGTTGCGACTAGGGGCAGCGGGTCATGACAGCTATGTTAGCCCACTCACTCAGCGAAAGTTTAAGACCAGTGATTGGGATGTATCTGAATACTTCACTTCTTTGGAGAAGCAAAAAAGGGAAAATCTCATATGTAACTCCAACCCATGTGTGTGATTTGATATCTTGCTATGTGATGAACTCTCTCAAATTGACATCCATTTTAGTGAATCTGAAGATTCGATGGATTCTTTAATTTCAATAAAGGTCAATGCCTTGATGGATGATGCAACTGATATGGACGAGAAGTTCACAATGTTGGAACAAACCATTGAAGTTTTAAAGAAATCTGTTGGGGATAAAGATCTTTAAATAGGTTAACTTATAAGCAAGTTAGAGTCCTTTGCTCTTGAAGAATCGAGCCACGACTCTTATTGTCCAACTAGTTTTACACTGTAAAATAAAAATATTGATGAGTCACTTGTCAAGTCCAAATCGCAAAAAGAGAAATAGTATACTTTGGTTGCAGCTTTGTCTGTTCAATAGTTGCAAGACATGATAACTAACTCCATCCAAGATTAATATGGTGGAGCATCACAAAGTTTGTTGTATTACTCCAAACATTACACAACGTGAATTGAGTTTCTACCCATTCCAATAAACTATCAACCACAAAAGTTTCAGCAATTTGATGGCAAGGAAAACCCGAGGAAATACATTGCTCACTTTATCAAAACTTATAGCAATGCTGAAACACATGTCTACCTCTTGGTAAAAATATTTATCCTTACGTTAAGAGGGAATGAATTCAACTGGTATATCAACCAAGAGCATGAGTCGATTGATTGTCAGGAGCAACTCGAGAAGGAATTTCTCAATTGATTTTACAACATTCGATGAACTGTGAGCATGATAGTCTTAACTGGCACTAAGAAAAGAAAGAATAATTTTGTGATTGATTACATCAATTGATAAAGATCATTGAGTTTGGACTGGAAAGACTAACTTTCTGAAATACCTGTTGTGAAAATTTGTATTCAAGGAATGCATTGGGACCTTCTATACATACTATGAGGAATCAAACCATGAACATTTGATGAACTTTCTACACGAGCACATGACATGGAGTTAAGCATCATAAGTCACAGGAAGGCATCTCTTTTTTTTGATCTTACAAAAGAAAATAAGGAATTAAAGAAAGGTACAACCTCAAAGACCCATACTAAATAATCCATGATGGTAAAAGCAAGTTCTTTGAAGGTCACGATCAAGCAAAAATTGAAATAAGACAAAAACCCTAGGCAATATCTGAGGGAGAAAAAATGTCGCCTGATTTTGAAAGATTTAGAAGCAAAGCCTTACCCATTTCAAGACTCAAATTACCTACCATCCTTGATGAATTTCTATCCAAGAGAGTTATTGATCTTCTTGGATTAAAGAGTCTTGAGAAAATCAATAAGGTTAATGATACAACAATTTCATCGCGTCATTAGCCACCCGATGGGAAAATACTTTGTCTTGAAGGAGAAAATCATGGCACTAGTAAGTGAAGGAAAAATCATTATTGATATGGATGAAACAGTGAATGCAAATCATGCTACTGTTGTTGTCGATCGACAAAAATGCTCCAGTAAAAGACCATGTGAGGCACCATCTTATTTCCATTTGGGAGCTTCAGGTTGGTTGAAGTTGATGTTCTAAGAAGAACTTTTGAAGGTCCAATAGAGGCAGATCATAATTCTGAAAATGATAAGGATTGCGGTTGGACTCTAGTTTCTTATAAGAAAAGAAGACATCAAGTGGTCCCAAGAGTATGACTTCCTAAGACAAAAGTAATAGAGAATAATGCAGATCAGTTACAACCATCAAAGAGTGTTAAGTTTAATAATAGCAAGAGGATCAATGGTTTCTTGTCATAAAAGCCCCAAAGACCAATCACATTGCATGAATTTTTTCCAAAAAAAATTCCTTCAAGATGGCTAAGTTAAGGTGACACGTGTAGTTTCTAGTGTAGAGGAATCAAAGAAAAGCAAACAAGAGCGTCATCCAAAAATAGCACAAGAATATCATGTTAATCCAAAAGTTGCATCGTGTTTTGGTGTGATTTCCTTCACAGATGATAACTTGTTGTTAGGGTCTAAACTGCATAACAAGCCTTTGTTTGTTGTAGGATCTATTTGAGAATAATATCTCAATCGCATACTTATTGATAATGGTTCAACAGTTAATTTCATGCCAAAGACAGTGCTTAGAAGTCTTGAAATCTCTATTGATGAACTATCCAAAAGTAATATAACAATCTAAGGTTTCAATCAAGGAGGGCAATGATCCATGAGAATTATTTGCATAGGATTATCTATTGGCAACATGAAATCAAACATTTTGATTCACGTCATAGACGCCAAGACATCATACAAATGGCTGCATGGACGCCCCTAGTTGTACAAAAATAGAGTGGTGTCATCTATTTTATATCACTGCATAAAGTATATGAAGGATGGTGAAGTAGTTAATGTTGATGCAGATATCAATCCTTTAGCAGAGGCAGAGTCATTCTTTGCAGATGCAAAATTCTACTTGTACTCTTGTGAGTTATATATAAAGAAACCAACACATTCCAACCTTACTGGGGTCGATTCAAAAGAAGAGATAGAGGCACAACCGATAGTCGTTGAGATGTCTAAGGAAAGAACTAAATAATAGCCATTAAGTTCTCATCATCCAAAGAAAACATGAAAACAAAGACATATAAAGAGATTCTAGACATTCTCTACATTCCACATGAGTATTGAAGAGAGGAGAACCTTTGCTAAAGGCATTTACTCAACAAGTTCACCCTCTAAGGAAAGAAACGAGCCACAAAATGTTCTAATATTTGAAGAAAAATAATTATCCCAGGCATACAAATCAAACCTATTACTCTTGAGTCTTCAAAGAATAATACCTTAGTTGAAAAAATAAAAGGGTACTTTTATCTAAACACATTCACATTAATTGAAAAATTAGGTTATGACTTCTCCAATCCGACAAGACTAGGAGAGCTCATAGACAAAGTAACTGGGGAAAAAATACACGTCCTTACAATGTCCCAAATAAAGTTGAGAAAGAAAAGACATTATGTCGCAACTTATAAGTTTAGTTGGGATTCAAATTATCGGAGCCTCTTTGAATATTAGCTTAAAAGGGTAAGAAAAAAACTTTATCACACCACATCTCAGCAAAGGATGAAAAGAAAGGTAAGTATGAGAAAACACCATAATAGACCTTAGTGTTTGACCATATAGGAAATTCAACACCTTGTGTCTCAACATTTAATAGATTAGGATGCTATAACACCCCAAAAATCTAGACTATTATTAGAACCATACTTCAAGCGCACGAAAAGTCAAAAATCATGGTTTGATAGTTTTATAAGTTATTTATACTATATTAAGTCCTCAAATATTTCCTACCTTATAGACAAGTCAAAATATTCCTTAGTGATTAAATTCTAGTGAAAAAAATAACTATAGTCATATTCAAATGAGCATAACTTTTTGTAGACTAAGAAATTTTTAGCTCAAGACCCACCAACTGATACATAATTGAATTTTCTTTCCAATGATACCAATTTTGCCTTAATTCAATAATAGAGTAAAAAGTTATGTCTGTTTTACCAGAGAGGTATCTGTCTGCTAAGGAGTGACGGCTAGGGTGACAGGCCATTGCATCAGTGACGGCCAAGGATGAACACTTCATGATACTTCAATGAAACCAAAAATTCTTGTGATGGCTTGGGTGACAGTCAGTCACCAGAGTGACGGTCTATGACACTTTATGAATATTGATTTTTATATATGTATATATCATGTTTACAAATTGTTTTGTTGGAATTAGGCTTTGACACATTGGAATGGCTATATTCACATGTTAAATCCTTAACCCATGAATCTTATTATTGAAATTATGTTAGTATTATAGGTTTAAACCATTCCCATGCTTTAACTCATGACCCCCAAGTGTTTGATGAAATGCCTAAATGGTTGGATTTTGAACAATGACTACTTACTATGTTCCCGAAGCTTTAGTATGTTCCTATTGTTATTGTGATTGAGTCCTGGGGGTTATGAATACTCAAAAACTTAGCTGTTTACTTAATCTCAGCATTTACAAAATAATTTTGGATATATTTGAGTATTATCAGTCCAGTCAGTTATGAAACTAGTCAAACTTAGATCATTTCAGTAATATGAGTCAATTTAGTAGGGAGTAGGATTTAGCACCGAGCGAACCCAAGGATAGGGTCTCACCTGCCAGTTAAGGGTGTGACCTTTTATAGTAGTAGCATAGGTTGAGATGTTAACCTGCCAGTTGATGGTTGACATATATTTCATTAGAGCACCTGCCATTAGAGGGTGACTCTTTAGTCCTTTAGGAATTCACTTTAGTGGATCCATGTAGCCATGTGTTAGTACTCATGGCACGGTACCGATACCCTTCCAACTGGGGTCATAGGTTGGACCCTGATTAGCTTATATTGGGGCATGTCGGTTAGATGATAGCTCCTACAGTCTCAATTCAAAATTTAGATTTGCTTGAGCATAGTATTTAGTTTATACTTAAATTAGTACTCATATTTCAGTTTAAAGACTATTCAGTATCATGTTATATGCTTGGTCATGCATTCTCAAATTTTAGAGCTTTTATGCATACGATGCATCAATTATCTTATGTTTTTCATTCAGTAAGTTATTATTCATGCACATGAGCCCATGCATATCAGCCTAATCCTATCTTACATATAATTATATTCAAAGTACTGACTGCATACTCATTTCTTGTGCTATGATGTCTCATATCATAGGTTTAGATGCTTAGTTTCCCAATCGTACTTAGACGTTCTAGTGCATCAGCAACAATAGCAGTGGTGAGTCCTCATACTTTGAGAATATTATGTTTATTTTAGTATTTTATTTTAGTTAGATAGTTGGAGTTAGTTAAGGCCTGTCCCATCAACTCTTATTTAGTCAGTTTTAAAGGCTTTCGGTCACTTTAGACTGTCAGTCAGTTTGTCATTATTTTTATCAGTGTTTAGACCATTATTTTTGGACTTATGATTTAGTAATGTTTTAATATTGAAGACTTTATGGAATATTCAGTTATTCCACACATATTTATCTTTTATTATCAGTTTTGTTTAGTGCTCACAGCAGGTACCATCTTATGGGTTAGGTTGTAGTTACTTGTGACCGTAAGCACCGTGTTGCATCTAGGGTATACTCCTGGGGCTTTACAAACTTGGTATCAGATCCTAAGATTGTAAAGTGTCCTGGGAAGTATGAAAGCCACATTGAGTAGAGTCTTGTGTATGGTTGTGAAGTGCACCACACTTATGGGCAAGAGGCTACAAGATGTTTTAGGAAAAGTTTCTCTTCTTTCAGTATTCATGTCCTGCGAATGAGCATGCACTTATTTTAAAATTTCTTTCTAATTCAATCTTCTTTCCATTTACAGAACTTACCTCCCAGAAAGTATAACGGAAGGAGAAATAGAAACAAGCCTGCACCTCCGCATGTTCAGAAAGATCCCCTGAATGAGCATGTCTCTCATGCCGAATTCAGAGCTGTATTCAATACTTTAGCTCACTTAGTAAAAGCTCATAATAATCAGGAAACTATGGTCTTAGCCATTATAGTGGCTAATAATGCCACAACCAGGATTCGGGACTTTACCCAAATAAACCCACTTTTATTTTTGGGATCCAAGTCTGATGAGGAACTACAGGAGTTCCTTGACATAGTTCACAAGGTAACTAACATTTTGGCTGTGACTTCTAGTGAGAGTGCAGAGTTGGGTGCTTGCCAGTTGTAGGATGTAGCTCACACCTAGTATAAGTAGTGAAAGAGAGATAGATGCACCAATGGAGGGCCTTTTGAATGGAATGAGTTTGTTACAACCTTTTTAGATAGGTTCTTTCCTTTAGAGTTAAGTGAAGCTAAGGTACAGGAGTTTATCAATTTGAAGAAGGGAAACATAAGTGTGAAAGAGTATTCTCTTAAGTTTAGTCAACTAGCCAGGTATGTTCCTAATGTGGTGTTTGATGACAAGTCTAGGATGAGTAAGTTTGTATCTAGTGTAGCTGATAGCATAGTCAAGGAGTATAGGACCGTGATGTTGATTAAGAAGATGAAATTGTCTAGTTTAATGGTCCATGCTCAATAGATTAAGGATTAAAAGTTTTAAGGAAAGAGAAAGGGAGAATAAGAGAGCCAAAATAGGTAGCTTCAGTTTTGCACAGTTGATGATAGAGGTGGTAATCATCCTTAATTCCATTAGAAATCATTAGCTCGAGCTCCATCTTCAGCTAGTCCGCTAATGCCAAAATATAGAAATGATAATCGGGATAGGACGCCAGGCCCTAAGCCCTAGGGTAGTGTAAATAGTGGATGTATAAATCCTCTTTTCTAGAAATATGGTATAAACCATCAAGGAATGTGTAAAGCTAGCAGTGATGTATGCTTTGGGTCTAGTAAACTAGGCCATAGAGTCAGGGATTGCTAAAAGAGTGGTCAGCAGGGTCAGTCCAGTTATCCCCCAATTCCATCTGGTCGCTTGACTCAGCAGGGTGCCATTTCCAGCGCAACCAGTGATCAGCACCCAAATAGATTATATGCACTTCAATCACGGCAGGATCAATAAATTTTTTTTGATGTGCTTACGGGTACGTCATAGGTCTTTTATTTACATATTTATGCTTTGTTAGATCCCGAATCTTTTCTTTCTTTTGTAACCCCCTATATAACTATGAATTTTGGTGTCACTCCTGAGACTTTAGCAGAACCCTTCTCAGTGTACACTCCAGTAGATGTATCTATTATGGCCAGGAAGGTATACAGGAAGTGTTCGGTCATAATATCCCAAAAAATCACTTTAGTTGATCTTGTAGAGTTAGAGATGACAAATTTTGATGTCATTCTCGGCATAGATTGGCTCCACTCATGCTATGCTTCAGTTGATTGTAGAAATAGAGTTGTTCATTTTTAGTTTTTGAATGAACCAGTTCTTGAATGGAGGGGTAGTACTTTAGTTCTTAGGGGCCAGCTTATTTCGTACCTTGTAGTGAGAAAAATGACATCTAATGGGTCTGTCTACCATTTTTTTCGAGTCAAAGACTCTAATTTTGAGACTCCCAATCTCAAGTCTGTTTCATTAGTGAGGAAATTTCCAGATGTGTTTCCTAAAGACCTTCCTGGAGTTCCTCCCGAAAGGAAAATTGACTTCGGAATAGACCTTTTTTAAGATACCTAGCCTACTTCTATTTTGCCTTACAGAATGGCTCTGACTGCGCTTAGGGAGTTAAAAGAATAGCTGAAATATGTCTTAGATAAGGGATTCATCAGACCTAGTATTTCCTTATAGGTAGCTCCAGTCCTTTTCGTGCAGAAGAAAGACGATTCTCTCAGAATGTGCATCGATTACTATCAGTTAAATAAAGTCACCACTAAGAATAAGTACCCACTCCCCAGAATTGATGACTTTTTCAATCAACTTCAGGGTTCTATTTATTTTTCTAAGATAGACCTCAGATCCGGCTATCATTAGCTCAGAGTCAAAGAAAGTGACATTTCAAAAATATCTTTTAGAACTTGGTATTGTCACTTTGAATTCCTAGTCATGTCCTTTGGTCTAAAAAATTCTCCAACATTTTTCATGGATTTGATGAACAGAGTGTTCAAGCAGTACTTGGACATGTTCATCATAGTCTTCAAAGTTGAACTCCATGTCTATTCCCATAATGAAAATAATTATGTAGACCACCTCATAATAGTATTGCAGACTCTTAGAGATTATCAGTTGTTTGCCAAATTCAGTAAGTGTGAATTTTGGCTAAGGTTAGTAGCTTTTCTTGTCCATATTAGTTTTGATGATGGCATTAGAGTTGATCCTCAAAAGATTAAAGCAATGAGAAATTGGCCTAGACCCTCTCTCCATCAAATATCAAGAGTTTCTTGGGTTTGGATGGATATTATAAATGGTTTGTTGAAGGGTTTCGTCTATTGCGTCCCCCATGTCTAAATTAACTCAGAAGAAAGTTAAGTTTTAGTGGTCAGATTCCTGTGAGAAGAGTTTTCAAGAGTTAAAGACTCGACTCACCTCAGCCCCAGTTTTGACCTTACAGATGGCTCAGATGGGTTTGTTGGGTACTGTGATGCTCCAGAGTTGGTTTGGGTTGTGTATTGATGTAAAGAGGTAAGTTCATAGCCTACACCTCTAGACAACTTAAACCCTATGAAAAGAATTATCCTACCCATGATCTTGAGTTAGCAACTATCCTTTATTCCTTGAAACTTTGGAGGCATTATCTGCATGGGGTGCATGTTGATGTATTCAAGGATCATGAGAGTTTACAATATGTGTTTTCACAGAGATAGTTAAATCTGTGATAGAAAAGGTAGTTAGAATTATTGAAGGACTATGATATGAGTGTATTATATCATCCAGGCAAGACCAGTATAGTGACAGTTGCCCTTATTAGATTGTCTATGGGTAGCATTGCTCATGTTGAGAATGATAAAAAAAATTTTGTTCAGGAGGTTCATCAGTTGGCTAGGTTAGGCATTCATTTGGTTGACTCAGATGAGGGTAGTGTATGGGTTCAAAATAGTTTGGAATCTTCTTTGGTTGCTGAAGTGAAAGGAAAGCAAGATAGAGATCCCATTCTAGTTAAGTTCAAAGAGTCAGTTAGGGATTAGAAAAAAGTATAGGTTTTCTCCCAAGGGGCAGATGGTGTGTTGCGTTGCCAGTATATACTCTGTGTGCTATGTTTTGATGGTTTGAGATAGAAAATTCTTACAGAAGCGCATGGTTCCTGTTATTCTATTCATCCAGGCACCAATTAGATGTACCATGATTTGTGGGAAATCTATTGGAGTGGCATGAACAGAAATATTGTAGAGTTTGTAGCCAACTATGCTAATTGTCAGTAGGTTAAAGTTGAGAACCAAAGGCCTAGTGGCACTATACAGGAGTTTAGCATACCCACTTGGAAGTAAGAAAAGGTGAACATGGATTTTGTGATAGGGTTTTCTTGTTCATATTTCCAGAATGATTCGATTTGGGTTATTGTAGACAGAATGACCAAATCAGCCTATTTCTTGCCATTCCATACTTCTTATTCCACCAAGGATTATGCCAAGCTCTACATTATAGATTTGTCTAGGTTGTATGGAGTCCCGTTGTCCATCATTTCAGATAGAGTTACTCAGTTTACTTCTCACTTTTGGAGAGCTTTTCAGAATGTTCTTGGTACCCAAGTTCATCTCAGTACAACTTTCCACCCTCATACATATGGTCAGGCATAGAGGACCATTCAGACCCTAGAGGACATATTGAGAGCTTGTGTTATCAACTTTAAGGGCAGTTGGGATGATCACTTGCCATTGATTGAGTTTGCCTACAATAACAATTACTATTCTAGTATTCAGATGGCTCCATTTGAGGCTCTTTATAGGAAGAGATATAGATCTCCTATTGGTTGGTTTGATATAGGTGAGACCATGTTGATAGGGCCAGATTCAGTATTTGATACATTGGAGAAAGTTTAGCTAATTGGAGAAAGGCTTAAGACAACCCAAAGCCGACAGAAATCTTATATGAATGCGAGGAGGAGAGATCTTGAGTTTGAAGTTGGTGATTTAGTCTATCTAAAAATCTCTCACATGAAGGGAGTGAAGATATTTGGCAAAAAGGGGAAACTTAGTCCCCGATATGTTGGCCCTTACAGGATCTTAAGCCGTTTTGGGAAAGTAGCGCATAAACTTGAGTTGCCTGCAGACTTGGCATCAGTGCACCCAGTGTTTCACATTTATTTGTTGAAGAAGTGTATTGGTGACCTATTTGTCGTTGTTCTTTTAGAAATCTTAGATGTTTAGAACAACCTTTCTTACGAATAACTCACAGTTGAAATCATTAATCGTCAGATCCATAGACTGAGGAACAAAGAACTTCCCTTAGTTAAAGTTCTTTAGCGGAATCAGTCCATTGAGGGAGCTACTTGGGAAGCAGAAGAAGACATGCATAACAAGTACCCTCATATTTTCTCTATAAATTCAGATCTTGTTTAAGGTAATAGTTTTCCTTAGATTATCTCTTTCCCATTCTCAGTTCCATCTATATAATCATTCTCATTTTACTGTATGCATTCATGAATGTCAGTTCAGTTCATGTATCATGTTTTCGACTCAGTTATGTAATCATGATTCAATTCATTCATGTTCATTAAATGATCCCATTTTCCTCATTAGTCCAGTCTAACCAGTCTCATTCGAGGACGAATGTTCCCAAGAGAGAGATATTGTAACACCTCAAAACTCCAAACTATTATTAGAACTATGCTTCAAGATCATGAAAAATAAAAAATCATGTTTTGATAGTTTTATAAGTTATTTGGACATATATTAAGTCCTCAAATAGCTCCTACCTTATAGACAAGTCAAAACATTCCTTAACGATTAAATTCTTGTGAAGAAAATAACTATAGTAATCTTCAAACAAGCATAACTTTTTGACTACTAAGAATCTTTGCTCTCAAGACCCACCAACAGATAGATAGTTTAATTAGATTCCAACGATACCAATTTCTCCTTAATCCAATAATGGTATAAAAAGTTTTGACCGTTTTACCATAGAGGTGTCTTTCTGCCAAGGCGCGATGGACAGGGTGACGGACCGTCGCATCATTGATGGCCCGTCGCACCAAACCATCACCCTTAAGCAGAAAGGTTAGAATATGATCTTTTTGTGTTGGTTTGAGTGGTGGTCCGTCATCTAAACTGCCACCCGATATAGTTTAGTGTTGTAAAGACATTTTTAAAGGTTTTATTGGTCTTTTCCCACTCTTTTAACCCCAAAATACTACCCTAATATTTCATAACTCAAAAATCATCCATCACAAAGCAAAAAAGGGTGATTTTCTTCTCCCCAAAACCAACTAGGGTTTATCAAATTCAAGTTCAAGTTTTAAGAAAATCCTCCACAACCTTCACAAATTCATCACGTTCGGTATATTAGATATTCATCCATGGGTCCTTATTGCTCATAGAGTCCAAGAATCCATGTTTAAGTTTAAAATTATGATCTTTACATGTTATGATGTATTATATCCATGACTCTTCAAGAATTTCATTTTTTACATATGTAGATATCATGTTTATAAATTGTTTTGTTGGAATTAGACCTTGACACGTTGGAATGGTGATATTCACTTATTAAATCCTTAAACCATGAATTTTATTATTGAAATTATGTTAGTATTATTGATTTAAACCATTCCTATGTTTTAACTCATGACCCCCAAGTGTTTGATGAAATGCCTAAATGGTTGGATTTTTAACAATGACTACTTATTATGTTCCTGAAGCTTTAGTATGTTCCTATTGTTATTGTGGTCGAGTCCTGGGGGTTATGAATACCCAAAAACTTAGCTGGTTGCCTAGTCTCAGTATTTTTAGAATGGTTTCGAATACATTTGAGTATTATCAGTCCAGTCAGTTATCATACTAGTCAAACTTAGATCAGTTCAGTAATCTGAGTCAGTTCAGTTGGTAGTAGGATTTAGCATCGAGGGAACCTAGGATGTGGTATCACCTGCCAGTTAAAAGTGTGACCTTTAGTAGTAGTCCCTGCATTCCAAAACTACGTAGCCAGAGTAGGTGGAGATGTTAACTTGCCAGTTGAGGGTTGACATATATCTCACTAGAGCACCTGCCAGTAGAGGGTGACTCTTTAGTCCTTTAGGACTTTACTTTAGTAGATCCATGCAGCCATGTGTTAGTACTCGTGGCACGGTAATGACACGCTTCCAAATGGGGTCACAGGTTGGACCCTAATTAGCTCATATTGGGTAATGTTGGTTAGATGATAACTCTTATAATCTCAGTCCAATCTCAGTTCTAAAGTCAGTTCAGGTTAGCTTGACCACAATATTCAGTTTATCAGTTAAATCAGTACTCAGATTTCAGTATTTTAGTTTACAGACTATTCCAGTATCATGTTATATGCTTGGTCATACATTCTAAGATTTTACAGCTTTCACACACACTATGTATCAGTTATCTCATGTTGTTCATTCAGTCAGTTATTATTCATGCACATGAGCCCATACATATCAGCCTAATCCCATATAGCATACCAGTACATTCAAAGTACTGACCGCATACCCCATATAGCATACCAGTACATTCAAAGTACTGACTACATACTCGTTTCTTACACTATGATGTCTTATATCATAGGTTCGGATGATCAAGTTCCCGACCGTACATAGATATTCCAGTGCATCAGCAGCAGTAGTAATAGTGAGTCCTCATACTTTGAGGACCGATTATGTTTATTTCAATATTTTATTTTAGTTAGATAGTTGAAGTTAGTTGGGTCCTGTCCCATCAACTCTCATACAGTCGGTTTTAGAGTCTTTCGGACACTTCAAATAGTCTGTCAGTTTGTCATTATTTTTATCAGTTTTTAGACCGTTGTTCTTAGACTTATGATTCATTATTGTTTTAGTATTTAATACCCTATGGCATATTCGATTACTCCGCATATGTGTATCTTTTATTATCAGTTTTGTTCAGTGCTCATAGTAGGTACCAGGTCATGGGTTAGCTTGTGGTCACTTATGACCGTAAGCACCATGTAGCATCCAAGGTGTACTCCCGGGGCATTACAAATGCAAATATGGAAGTGGATCTTCCGAATGTGTAGAAAGAGATGTCACCACCACAAATACCTCTGTCTTTCTTTGCTTGGAAACCACTGTCTTTCTTTGCTTGGAAACCATAGGGAAGCCATTATCTAGAAAGTGGTTGTTGGAACCCCAAAAACAATATTTTCTAAGTACACTGATGACAAGAAAATTCATAGTGCTTTCCCATCATGCATGAAAAGAAAGTTAATTTTATCAATTTCCATAGATGGTCCGCTCAAGGTAAGAAGAAGAACCATTCTTTTTACCAACCAACCTCTTGGAAAATAAAATAGGGGCCAGAGGAAGACAATGTATCATATCACATAACGGTGGAGGACTATCTATGCCATGATAAAATGGATGATGATATTCAAGGAGCTCCCCCTCATCTAGCAGATGGAGTAGAATTAATTGTAGATGAACTCAAGGAGATAAACCTAGGTACTTTGGAGAATCTGTGCCCAACCTTTGTTAGTGCATCTCTTACACCATAAGAAAAGAGAGATCACTTCAAGTTATTATTTGAGTACAAAGATGTCTTTTCCTAGTCGTACGAACAAATGTCAGGCCTTAGTCCTTGGATAGCTATTCATTTTTTGGGGATCAAACAAAGGGCACGTCCTATAAAGTAGTCACAATGAGTGTTTCATCCTAACTTAGTAACACAAATTGAAATACAGGACAATATGCTCATCGAATTCAAATTTATTCAAGAAGTGAAACACCCATGGATCTCAAACATTGCACCTATCTAGAAAAAAGAATGGTCAAATACATGTCTTGATTTTTCAGAATTGAATAAGGCATGTTCAAAAGATGATTTTCTGATACCAATCATTGAGCTCATGGTTGATGAGACAACTATACATGAAGCTATGACATTTATAGATGGGTCTTCCGGATATAATCAAATCAAAATGTCTTCGAAAGATGAAGAATACATTGCCTTCCTAACTCCTAAAGGGATATATTGCTGCAAGGTGATGTCTTTTGGTGTACAGAATACGAGTGACACCTACCAACGTGCAATGCAAAACATTTTTGATGTCATACTACATAAGACGGTGGAATTCTATGGCAATGACTTAGTGCTAAAGATAAAGTGTAGGGACGACCATCTTGAAGATCTTCACGTCATTTTTGAGAGGTTATGAAAATTTGACTTAAAAATTAACCCACTTAAATGTGCATATAGAGTTACTTCTAGAAATTTTCTTTGCTTTACTATGCATCACAACAAAACTAAAGTTGATCTCAGAAAGATTAATGCCATTCAAAAAATTCCAGAGCCAAAGAACTTGATAGACTTCCATTGGCTACAAGGAAATTTGACACTTATTTGGAGGTTCATCTGTAACTTGGCTGGAATATGTCAACCCTCCAGTCATATAATGAAGAAAGATGCCCCTTTACATTGGGACTAATTATGTCAAAATGCATTTGAAAGCATACACTACATTGCATCACTAGAGCGGTCGCTTAGAGAATTTCTGGATCAAAAGAATGAAGATAAGAGGGAGCAAGTACTGTATTATCTAAGTCAAACCTTGATAGGAGTTGATTTAAATCATACGCCTATATAGAAGATGTATTTGTATTTGTTTTATGTGATAAAGAAACTAAGTCATTATTTTAAAGCATACACCGTCAAGCTAATTTTCTTAGCTAATCTCATGAGGTTTGAAAAGACTCTTCTAGTTCTCTCAAGATATCTAGCAATATGGTCTATATTGTTTAACCAATATAAGATCATATACATGCCTCAAAAGGTTGTAAAGGGGCAAACACTTGCTAATTTCCTCTCCGATCACGCTCTATCAATAGAATGGGAGATTTTAGATGAGTTTCCTTATAAAGATGTATTATTTACTGAAGAAATGTCTACATTCCAATGCTCTTTAATGGATTTGTATGTCAAGATGGTGCATGGGAAATCACCATGTTAATATCACTAGAAAGACTAATCTTACCATTTTCATTTGTTTTAGGTGGAACATGTTCCAATAATGCTGCAGAGTACTAAGCTTTAATTTTTGGCCTTAAAATGGCATCAAATATAAAAATTCCACAATTGAATATCTATGGTGACTCTAAGTTGATCATAAATCAACTCTCAGCAGTTATGAGGTGAAGAAGGAAGATCTTCTACTGTATCACCGATATGCTACTTCATTTCTTGAAAGTTTTGATGAAGTGTCCCTAAACCACATTTTAAGAGAAGAAAATCGCATGTGGATGCTCTGGCTAACTTAGCTACAACGATGGCACTCGAAGAGAATGAGTCAACAAAGGTGAAAGTAAGTCATCAATAAGTTATTCTTGGTTGTCGATATTTAAATAAATGAAAGCCTCCATACATCTGTTCAAGTAGTTGAATAAGAAAATTGGATAAAACTACTAATCGAGTATCTAAAAAATGAAAAGTTGCCCGAGGAGCCGTAAAAAAGAGCAGACATTAGAAGAAGGGCACCATCATTCATCTTCCATGAGGGAATATTATTTCATTATTAGGGATTGCTCCTATTGTATCTTAACAAAGAAGAAGCTCAAAAAACAAAATAAGAAGCACATTCTGGCATATTTGGAGCACACCGATTAGGGCCTAAACTTTATTTTCACATCAAGAGGATTGGCTACTATTTGCCAATAATGGTGAGAGACTATCTAGAGCATGAAAATAGGTTCCAAGAGTTTTAATATCATGCTAATTATATACATCAGTCTCCCGAGCCTCTTTATGCAACTATAGAATCATGGCCTTTTAATGCATGGGAACTTGATGTTGTTGGACTTCTTCCAAAGTCGTCAAAAGGACAAAGGTATATCATAGCTGAAACTGACTATTTATCAAGATGGGTTGAAGTCATGCCATTAAAATAAGTGAAAAAGGAAAATGCTTTTGATTTTATCAAGTCAAACATAATATTTAGGTATGGCATGCCGAAATGCATAGTTACTGATAATGGAACACCCTTTATTAATAAGCTCATGAGTACTTTGTGCGAGAAGTTCAATTTTAAGCAACATAAGTCTTCAATGTACAATGCACCTACCAATGGTCTTGCCAGAGCTTTTAACAAAACACTAAGTAACCTATTCAAGAAAGTCATTGCAAAAAATAAAAGGGACTGGCATGAAAGGATCGATAAAGCTTTGTGGGCTTATCGTACAAACTGTAGAACTGCTACCCAAGCAACTTTGTATCTATTGGTGTATGGCGTAGAAGTAGTCCTTCCATTACAACAACACATTCCACATTACAAATAGCAATCCAAGAAGGTCTTACAACTGAAACTAATGCTTAACTTTATATAGTAGAATTATAGGCATTTAATAAAAAGACATAGAATCACAACAAAGATCGGAGTGTTATCAAGCTCGACTTGCTAGAGCTTACAATAAGAGGGTGAGACTGTGATCCTTTCAAGTAGGAGACTTGATATTAGGAGTTCGAAGACCCATAATCCTCAACAAATGCATCGGGGACAAGTTTACGTTAAAATGGGATGAGTCATAAGTTGTGAAAGAAGTATATTCAAGTGATGTTTATAAAATTATCAGCGAAGATGGTGTAAGAGTTGGTCCCATCAATGACAATTTTATGAAGCACTACTTTCCATGAAGTTCACCTACACTCCTTAAGGCACGAGCATAAACTACATGTCACTCCTGGCCTGCATGAGTCTAAACTGTGAACGGATTTCCAAAATAAAAAGGCAAAAAAAAAAGATAAAAAAATTAACTCATTATCTTGAACTGCGTTATGACTTGATCCTCTTATCTAAAGTACGTAGGAAGCTTAGAGTATTTTTTACCCTAAATTCATTCATATGAGTTAAAAAAATATAAAAGAGAGGAAAAATGTGTCATTACTCGAACACAACAATAAAAATTTGAAGTTACATAGATATTGAATGATTTAGACATCCGTTCGTTAAGTTTGCCATAGACGTGCAAAGGTGAAGAGGCAAGAAAGGCAAAGCGGACTTCGATGACATATCTATATAAATCTGTAAAGGTGTTGACCATGATTTTTATATTTGTTGGTGTTATAAATTCAGCAAAACATGCGGCTCATGATTCAAAGACTCTTACGTCGTGTTATGAATTTTCTACCGTAGCCACTCAAAGTTGCAAAATAGGCCATGAGATTTCAACTAAGCTGACTTCGACAACATATTTGTATGATTCCGTAAAGGTTTTGATTGTGTTTTTTACATATGTTTTATATCTGGGTGTTATATTTGCAATGAAAAATGTGGCTCGTTATTCAAAGGCTCCTACATCGAGTTATGAATTTTCTACCATAGCTACTCAAGATTGCAAAAAAATCATTAGGTTTCAAAAGAGGCTGACTTTAATGACGAATTTATACAAATTCGTAAAGTATTTGAACTTGATTTTTATATATATCATAGATCTTAGAGGTCTATTCTCTTCAAAAAAGATGTCTCGTGATTTAGAGACTACTACATTGAGTTATGAATTTTCTACCCTAACCGCTCAAAATTGTGAAACAGGACAGATTCATGGTTAACTTCAAAATAATTAATTCCTATTAATTTGAGAGAAGTTTGATTTTGATTATTAGATACATATTCTTATCATAGCCCAACGTTAATTCATGGCTGGGGAAAATTCATCTGTTGTGTCCATTAAAAAAAGAGACGCAACAAAATTTAAATTTCATAGGAAGCAATTTATATGGAAGATAATGGTCACTTTTAGTGCACCAAAGAAAAAATGTCACTACATCATAATAAGCAATAAAAAATTCTAAGAAAATATCTAAAATATGAAAAAGTTTGAAATCCCAGAATTTGTTGACGACTTGCCTCAACCACCTCTTTCAGTATGGACAGCTTCTCCACTTTGTCTTCAGAAAATGAATATTTCTTTCTAATTCCACGAAGCTCACCCTTAAAAGTGATACTATTATATTGGCTTTTAAATACCTATTCTTTCTATTCCTATATGCATGCATTTATCCCTTTTCATGAACAAGAACTTCAATTTTTTGTCAAACTTAGCAAAATTTGATTGAAGATCCTCCATGCGCCCTCTCGCTTTTGTGTTTTCCACTTTTGCATTAATAAGGCATTGTCACACATCATAGATTAATTTTTGATGGTTTTCTTTAGTCATTTTATGGGATGAAGATAATTTCATAGCGTTATACTCCTCATATGTTTTTATAAAAGTATTAATAGAGCCCTCCAGAATAGAGATGTTGGTGGCGTTAATACCTTTAAGTTCCTCCATAATCATGTTCACACCCATTTTCAACTTTAAAAAGTTGTCTAAAGAATCAACGGAGAATATTTTTAGTCATTCATGTAATGCGTCACATATCTGAAGAATGTAAGACTTTTTGAAAGTAGAGATCATCTCTTGTGGTTCAAAATTTTTGGGCAACAAATGGCAATAAACATGATGAAGGTAAATAAACTTTAGGCGACTCAACTTGTGCAGCCACAATTTCTATGTTATTTATCAAACCTTACAGGAGGAGAAGATATATCTAGACAACTTGGGCTCGTAATACCATAAAAAATGCCACTAAGCATATCGACAGAGATGCCTTGGAGACCCATCTTCAAGATAAAAGACATTAATAGGGAGTTTTTTTTTCTTAAAAATGCAAAAAAAGGGGAATAAAAGGAGCCATGAAAGAAAAATAAATAAAGTAACCTTACTTGTTCTGCGAGTTTAGGCAATGGTATAATAGGGCTAGGGTCATTAACAAAAAATGCCTCACTATCTATAGTAGCAATGTCCAAATCGGCAAACTCGCTATGTTGGTCTTTTGCCTTCTTTATTTTGTGCTTCCATTATTGTTCTTGATAACATTTCATTGAGCTAGTGTCACCATTAGAATCTACAACTATATTAACTAGGAGGATAGGCAAAGTCCTATCTTTGATGGACACTTCGGTTGGCATCTGTACACTATTGTTCTTATGTAAAACAGAATTATCTTTTCACTTGCAAGTCATGTTCGAACCCATAGAAGGAGTGTCATTAAATTTCAATGAAGGAAGACTTGGATCCTTTTCCACTTTTCACCAACTTACCCTTTGAAGGTGAAGACTTAGAAGACAATGGGTTTGCCTTTGAATTAACAGGGAGGAAGTGAAAAATTTACTTTGATCTAACGGCCAGAAAGAAACTTTTAAGATAGTTTTATTATGCTCAATAAAACTTGTTCGACCAGTTGACCACCATTTTGAATACTTACATGTCATTAGAGTCCTCTCAGGACATAGTGGTGTACTAATTGTTGAAGAACTACTAAGGCAGAAGCAAGAATCCCAAAGTTGTTTTAATTCTTTTAGTGTGCCATCATATGGTCGTTTGATGAAGTTCCTAGGGAGGCCGTGGACAAATCCAAACTATCGAATGAATCTATGGGACTATAAGACTCCATAATAAAGTGATCATCACACTGGGGGTGACGAAGCTCGGACGGACTACAACAATAAACTCAATGTATTCCCACATAGTGAGGTCTGAGGAGGGTAAGATGTACGCAGTCCATACCTCTGCCTTTAAAGAAGTAGAAAGGTTTTTTCCGATAGACCCCCGGCTCGATACACCACGTAGCTCGAACGGAGACTAATGAAATAATCGTTCCAAGAATTAGACAATTCTTTATCGTCTGCTATAAATAACTCCTTGGGATGTAGCATGGCCAAGGGGGGAGCTTTTAGATATTGATATCCTAGAATAACCACCTTGAACATAAAAGATCAAAGTTTTTAGCCATCATTTCCCTAGCAATCTTACACATATGAGTACTATTATAATGACGTGCTTGATAGTAAGTATTAAAATACTCCCCAATCCATCCATAGAATATTGTATGATAAAAATTATGTTGCATGTGCCTAAGTTTACAGAAGTGGAGATCTATTTCAAGCCTCTATATATACTAGCCAAAACAAGGATTGCTAGTGTAAACCTCACCCCATAAACCATTAGACTTGCAATCTTAAAGACGCTAGGACGGATGTGGTCAAGTTTCTTAATTGGAAGAACGAACTTACAAATCCAGCAAGCAAGAAAGAAAGCCAGCTTCATCATTATGTTTGTCTCTTTTCTAATAGACTCTTCCATGCCTAACATAATGAAAGGGGTGTCCTTTTCTTCAGTTCGCGGTAAAAAGACATATCAATACAGCCATTGGGATTGTGGTTTGACTTTGGTTTAACTCTTGTGTAGACCCTTGTGGTTGAGGCTCTTTGTTTCTCTTTGGTCCCTTGACCTAAAAATCATCCTAATCATGGATAGAAACCTCCCGAGATGTACTATCTAAAAGCCGATAGAATGTTGAAAATAAGTAAGCACAAGTTTTAGGAAAAAATGGCTTCCCTTGTTGATCTTCTTATGTTAATTATTGGGCCTAATGGAAGACCTCGTCAAATAAAGTTTCGTGTATTGGAAGGCATCCAATCATACACATGTTCCACAGTGAAATATAGAGAACATTCCAATGCCGACACACATTGTATTAGTCTATGAATGCCAAAGTTCACAAAAGGCCTGCAAAACATTCTTATTGATGTCGTAAGTAAATGAAGAGGCAACAATGGCAGAGTAAATTTTGGATTCCTACATCACTACCTTTCTACGGCTAAGGACATCCTCTACCCATTACCAATAGAAACTAGCATAATAAAACTCACCAAATCCTGATTGGGGATAATTCAATGTGGCAAGACCTTTGTTTGAGCCTTTGGGGTATGTAGCAACAGATCTTTGTCATGTGTAGATAATTTTAGCATAAATTAAGTGGTATTAATGACTTGATTGAAGTCAAGGACATCAATTTCTTATTTTTTTGACCATTTTTCTCGGTGAAGGTACATACTTGGTGATCCATCAAGCAAAAAAATGCCGATTACCAGAGGGCGAATCTTCACAGCGAGGACTGTGAGTATCGCTCATCATTTGCTATTTCAAGTTGAGGATATGTTATCATGCGATCACGAGATTTCACCATATTTGTGAAGGACTGAAGTTATATTCTCTATGTTTTGAAGACCTACCAAAAGAATTAAATCAAAAGGTAAATTTGAAAAAGAAAAAAAGAGTATCAAGAGATTTAGGTTATAACTTCAAAAAATTACCTGAGAAGATACAAAATTTCTCTGATGGTATATTTAACATATAATATAGATATACGAGTCTACTTTCCAGTGAAAATTTTTTCTCCTGATTTTGATACTCGTACGTTGAGATATGGAATTTGTCGAGACGCAGCAAAAATGCTAATAAAACTAGCGAACCAAGATTGGAAGATCGGTTTTGGGTCAATATCTGAGATTATTTAGGCACAATATGATTATGATTCCTATTTGAAACATATCTGTACAAGTCTACTTTCCAACGCAAAAAACCACTCCTGATTTTAATACTCCTACATCGAGATACGAAATTTGCTGAGACGCTGCGTAATGCTGATAAAACTAGCGAATCAAATTTGGAAGACCAGTTTTGGGGAAATAACTGGGATGATTCAAGAACAATTTGATTGTTATTTTAATGTGAGATGCTACTTTATAAGTCTACTTTCCAATGTAAAAAACCACTCCTATTCCTAAGTCAAGATATGAGAATTTTCATGAGGCTGCACAAAACATAAAAAAGTGACCAACCAAAATTAAAAGTCTGATTTTAGAAGGATACCTTGGAAGATCCAAACAAAATATGAGTGTGATTTTCACATACAAGTAGCTTCATGAGTCTACTTTCTAGAACTGCAAGTCGTTCGTGATTTAGACCTCTCCATGATGTGTTATGAATTTTTTCAACAAACACTCCCAGATGTCAAAAAAATTTAGTCATAAAGAAGAGCAAACAAAAGGAGAAGAACGTGAGTTGTATCGCGGTTCAAGCTGAATTACAATGACTTACTGAAGCGATGGTGTCTTTTTATAGACTCTGAAGGGATCCAATTTTATTATACGGAATCTGCTGAATAAGTTGTTTTCAAAATGGACTGGGACATCTAATTGTCAAAAATAAGTCAAATTCTTAATCCTCTTTGAAGTGGGATAACGTCACTATTTAATCCTATTGAAATTTGATATAAGACTAATACTTGGAACCTATGTCATTTGATATATTTAGTTTTAAACAGAATTTACACTCCTAATGAAGGGAATCACGTTATTCTACTAGGATTATCAGGACTTTAAGGAGTTGAGTTTTGAAAAAAAAATGCTCTAAGGCTTGCCCAAAAAAAGGAGCCTTTGATGTGTATTAATTGGTTGGTCTTAGCGCATCAATGAAAAAATTAGACACAATTGAAGAATTCAACTATATTTTTTCTCATCAAATTTGAATATTTTGCGAGGATTAAATTACGCGCACACACAAAAAAAAAAGCTCCACTAATACTTCAAATATCGTCTCTAAAAGGTCTGATAAGTCAAACACCTTGACGAGCCTTGAAGTAAGGGGCATTTATAAACACATAAAAGTATATTGAATCAAAATCATACATAATTTGGATTTTATCCATATTTTCTTGGGTCTAAAATTATTTTGGGCTTTAGAAAATAATAATCTCATTTTATTAAAGTGCTCATCAAGGTCCATCTCACTTTGAAGCCCAAACTAATGTCACCTATCAAGTAACGTGGCATCCCAATCAAATTAAAGTCCAACAAGATGAGGCCACATGTTCAAAGAAGGTGGAAAGCCATTCAAGTTCAACAACCAACGATACATCGTCAAGTGTTTCAAATGACATATTTTGGTCAATCACAAGCAACCTTATCACACAACAAACATTTGTGATAAGCTTGATGATTTGATGGACCAATCAAAATAAGACAAAAGAGGTTATTTATACTTGGACTGCTTACCCCTACAACTATAAATAGGAGAGTTATATAATTATCTGAGGTCATTCTGCAAGCATTAGAGAAAGCATCTGCATTGACTACACAACTCTTCAAGGAATTGATTAACGGAGTTCTTCTTGGAGATCAACTCAATAAAACGAAGTGTTGCCTGACAATCCCTGGAGATTTAAATGCATTTCTAGGAGGTTCAAATCATCCATAGGTTCGAGAATTACGCTAGGAAAGGCCATTAAATTACGAAAAATCAAGAAAACAATAGAGTTGTACTCACAAGATTCATTTAATAAAATTATTTTTATTTCATTTATTTTTTCTTGCGGTTAATTTTAGCAGGACAAAAATTTGTTACGAACAAACCATATTTTTCTAGCCATATCTCTAGATTTCACCAATGACACCTCATTTCTCTTTAATTCATTAACAATCTTGGTTCTTAAGATTATAATATCCTTGTGCCATAGTTTATTATTTTAATACACTTTCAAAAATCAGTTTAGATAATTTTATACATTCCCGTAATTTTAATTCTTCCAAAATTTTCTTGGGTACGTTTAGCCAGTGTTTTAGTAGTACACTTGAAGAAAAACTTGAGTGGGTTTTCAAATAGCTATTCGAGAAATTTTCATGGAAACGTACTTTTATGATTTCATCAAACTTTCAGTAATGGCTTTGTTATACCATATGTTATAGTCGTGACTCATTTGGTTCATTTGTGCCACTAACTACTGACGAAGCCTAGTACTACCAAATCTTGCCATATAGTCCTTTCATTACTAGCCCTCACCCACTTTTACGAGTGGTATATGTGAGTCATTTTATTAAGTTCATTGACATATTTAAGTCATTTCTGAGTTGCTTAGAATACATGATCTCTTGGAAAAGAAAACCAACTTATGTTATTTTTCTATTTACCATTGATGCATGACATTCAACTTCTTAGAATCGTATTCGTATATAAACATATAAGTTTTGGCAACAAACTTATAAGGACAAGATTATCCCTTATAACACTAATAATATTATTATTGTACACGAAAGAACTACACTCTCGTATTTAATTGGTGAGAATCTATTCTTATACTATATCATTCATAAGTTTTAACAACAACAACATATCTAGTGTATTTTCACATAGTGGAGTCTGAGTAGGGTGAATGTGTGCAGTCCATACCACTACCTCGAATGAGATAGAGAGGTTGTTTCTGATAGAACTCCAACTCAGGACACAAAACAGTAAAAAGACATAATAAACAAAAATAAAATGGAATAACACACCAATAGATAATAACAGAAAACAGACAGCCACAAAGTAGGACAAGGCACTATGGGTAGAAAACTATAAAACACACATAACACTTACGACAACTGACATAGATGTAAACAAAGCTACCTATTGGCAAGGACGTACTCCTACCTACTAACTCTCTACCTTAATTCGTGAACTCAACATCTTTCTATCTAGGATCGTGTCCTCTGTAAGTTGTAATTATTCCATGTCATGTCTAATCATCCCCCTCCAATATTTTTTTGCCTACCTTTATCCCACTTAAAACCATCCATATCCAACCTCGTGTATACTGAATTGGCGCATCCGTGTATCTCCTCATCATATGACCAAACCATCTGAACTTTACTTCTCATATCTTGTTCTCTACCGAAGTCACTCCCACCTTCACTTGAATAATATCATTTTTAAACCTATCTCTCCTGGTAAGCCCACTCATCCATCGTAACATCCTCACCCCTCCACTTCCAACCTTTGGATATGTGATTTCTTGACTGGCTCATACTCAACTCCATTTAGCATAGCCAGATGGACTGTGAAATACTATGCAAAATATATCTTTGAGCTTAAGGGACACGTTCTTATCACATAAGCATCCAATGAGCCTCTATTTCATCCACCTTGTATCAATACGGTGAGACATCCTTATTAATTTCTCAATTTCATTGGATCATAGACCCAACATACTTGAAACTATCTCTCTTTTGAATGGCTTGAAAATCCAGCTTTTCCACCATATCTGTTGCATGCGTCAACTTACTACACTTGCACTCTAAGTATTCCTCCTTGGTCCTACTTAACCTAAACCCTTTAGATTCTAAGATTTGTCTCCAAACCTCTAACTTATCAATAACACCTCCCCAAGAATCTTTAAATAGAACTATGTGATTTATAAATAATATACACCAAGATACATCTTCTTGAATGTGTCGCGTTAATATATTTATTACCAAACCGAATAAAAATAGACTAAGAGTCGATCCCTGGTGCAACACTAACAAAATAGGAAAGTTCTACAAATTTCCCTCCACTATCTACATACGACTATTCGCTTTGTCGTACATGTCCTTAATCAACCTAGTGTATATGATAGGAACACCTCTAGCCACCAAAAAACCTCCCTAGGAACTTTATCCTATGCCTTCTCTAGATCGATGAACACTATGTGAAGGTTCTTTTTCATCTACCTTTACTAATCTACAAATTTCCTCAGGAGATGAATATCCTCAGTAGTAAAGAAACCTGACATGAATCTAAACTAATTTTTGCTTCCTCAACATCAACTTTATGATCCTTTCCCAAACCTTTATAGTGTAACTCAATAATTTGATACCTTTGCAGTTGGTGCAACTCTGAATGTCATATTTGTTCTTGTATAGTAGAATTATAATGCTCGATCTCCAAGCTTCAAGTTTCATTACCATCCTGAAAATGATGTTAAACAACCTGGTCAACCACTTCATACTTGTCCCCTTAGTGCTCTTTCAAAAATTAACTAGAATCTCATTAGGTCTAGTTTCCCTACCCCTATGCATCCTACAAATAACACCCTCAATCTCCTCAACTTTTATATACCTATAATACCCATGATTGTGACACCTTTACAGATGTTCCAAGTCCCCCAACTCATTGCCTTTGCCCTCCTTGACGTTCAAGAATTTATGAAAATAAGATAGTCACCTCCTCCTAATACAATTGTATCTAGATTTAGATAAGTTAAGTGAATATGTGGTGATGGAAAATTTTTGTTTAATTATAGAGCCATTCTTGTCCAATGGGTGTCATTTGAAATTACACTATGTTATTATTTTGTATTTATAAAATTTTAGACTGCTTGGTTATTGGGTTCTCTTTTGTATAGATTATTCTAAAATATGTGGTATATTTGAAGGTTGGGTCAAGTCCTTGTGTGTTAAATGATATAATACAATATTCTCATGAAGTTCCTATTTTGTTTTCAAAAAAAAGTTGGACCTTTGATACAATCCGGATTAACTCGAAGCCTTTTACTAGAAGCCAAGCCCGATATCTTTAAAGGATCCAAGGATTGTTCATGAAGTGGGAGGTTGTAATGACCCTCCGGGTCATTTTTCGTAATCCCGCTTATATTTGATGATAAAGCTTTTCCATAGCATTTCTAAGTCAATTATGACTTCCTGGAACTGACAGTTTGATTGCTGGGCAGTTCGTTGGTTTTTAGAACCAATTTTCCATTTAAAAGTCTTTACTGGTTCTGAATAGTTACCAAGCAAAAACCGTAGTAAAACAATTTAGAATGTAAATTCCAACTATGTCATAAGCTCTAGAATATCAATTTTAGGATATGTAGACCATTGGTTTGGGTCTCACTGCACCCGAGATCATTTTGACCCATTGAACAAAAAGTTAAAAATTAGAAAATATAGGTGTGAAACCCACAAGTGGCCTAAACTACCTCAAATGGAAGATCTAACTTCACCAATGTGTTCGAAACATTAAAATTAGTGGGATTACATAGTTTATTTAATAAAAAATAGAGTCTGAATGAGTCCAGAATTTTGACCTCATGGGCCCCATGTAACCGTGATCAAGGTACTATAAATAGCCCCCTTGGTCGCGAAATTGGTCATTTTTCACTCCCCTTTGATCCCTAAAAGCCCTAAAATGATAAATTAACATCAAATTGATTCTTGGGGGTGAGTCAGAAGCTAGATTAACACATATATTTGTGATTAATAATACATTTAATCTTGGCTCTATGAAGAAGTTTCTTAGAAAGAAAAAGCAAAGGTTTAGCGGTTCGTGGGCTTTCTTTCGATTTGAGGTATATTAGGCTTACTCCATGTTTGATTGAACTATGTTTTGATATAATTGTTATATCTTGTTATATTGGGATGGGTTTTAAGTATTGGTTTGATGAAATGCAAGACTTGGGTTAGTTGGACCAATTATGCTATGTGAATCTTAGAAGTTGAGAAGTTTACTTGGTTCCCATTATTCTTAGGTGGAATAGACTTCATTTATCATGTTTAGAATGAGAATACCTTAGAATACTAAATATTAGGTAAATTTCTCTAGTTGCTGGTACCTAGAGTAAGTTGGCCTTAGTTGCTAACACTAGTGAAGGTTGCATTAGTTCTATTGGACTTAGTAAAGGTACTTGAGTAGAATGTCTATCTTAGGTATTATGGTGTATTGCTATTCATCTAAGAGTTTATTTAGATACCATATCCTAGTAAAAGATAGAAATTAAGTAAAAGATAGAAATTAACTTAGAATGCATTCAGGGATTTAGACGTGGGCTTATTGATCCACCTTAAGGCAAGACTTATGATTAGTTTTCTTAAAACCTTACAGTTAGTAATTGTCTTGAGAGTGACCTTTTGAGGAAATATTGGTGGTTCTTGGTAATTGTTGGTTATGTGTAATGGCATTGGAAATAGTGCCCAAGTGACTAGGCCTTTGTATGCCTTTTTGGTTAAAGCTCATTCCAAGCTACTAATTATGTTATTGTGATCAACTATTGTTTGGGATAGTGAACGTGCTATTAAATGAGCCCTTGACTATAATATGGCCTAATCCATAAATGATTTTACTGACCACTCTATGAATAAGATATATATTCTGTCATGCTTTATCCATCGATCATACTAATGATAAATTATACTTAGGCCAATAGTAGGTCAACAAATATGCTACTAATGGTCCATTGTTCATGATATCACTTATGGTTATGAATAAGGTCTAAACGACTAAATTATGGATTATGTAAAGATGAGTCATTGATTATACATTTAATTAAGTCATTGTTTACGCTAGTGTTCGGGGCCTTTAACCATACTATTGCCTAAGTTAGTTCATGCTTAATAATTATGCTAATAAGTCATATTGAAAATTTTTCTTATTGTTAATATTGAAAATGATGATGTTAATGGTTTTAGAAGACATTTTTATTGACTATATACACGAATGCTAGATAGATTATGTTTGGACTCATGTTGTGCTTTTGTCTAGTAACCAAACTAGTGATTATGCTAGAAAGCCTTCTTGTTGCTAATATTATTAGTCATGATACTAAGGGTTCTAAAAGCTATATTTATTGACTATATGAGAAGTTGTGCTACTAACCATGTTGAACCCATTAATGCTTCGTAATATTCATGATATATAAATATTCATATATTTATGGATAAATTATCTTTGACGACGAATGATGAGATATGAAGGAACACTTCTCGTTACTTCTCATTTACTTTAGCCCTCGTGGGGCTTGTCATTTACTTTAGCCCTTATGGGAGTCGTCATTTATTATTAATATTGATCACATATGTTTATGATATTCATAATACACAGCAAGGCCGAATAATGATTATGATGATATTGATATCCGATTTGAGTCTGGAGGATACTATGATGATATATTGATACCCAGTTCAGTCCAGAGGATATATTGATTATATTGATATTTGGTTTAATTTCGGAGAATATGTTGATGATATTGATACCCGATTCAAGTCCAGAAGATATATAGATAATATTGATATTCCGTTCAAGTCCGGAGAATATATTGATAATATTAATACCCAGTTCAAGTTCAGAGGATATGTTGATGATATTGATACTTGGTTTGATTTCAGAGGATATGATGATGATATAATAATGTCCGTCAAGGCCGGAGAATATGATTATTGATGTGCCTATGTGTGCACATACTGGTTTGAATTCGGTTAGCCCTATGTATGGCAATATTATGTTTATTTATATTCTTGCGTATTTGGTTATAATGGTTATATTAGAGGTATCAGTTATAATCTTCTAATGAGTTAAGGTATAAAGTCATATAGTTTTTTATTTAAGGTGGAAAGATGCTTAGTGGCGGATATTGCTTAAGTGGTTAATAGTGACTAGTGGATTTGTGAATCTTAGTGATAAAGAGGTCTAGTGGCATTGATGTCTATAAATGGTGATGATTATTTCATTATGCTGGTTAGTGATAGCGGGTTTAGCTATGATGATGACTAGTTGCGGTTGATGACTAAGTTTATGATGTTGATTAATTATTTTATAGGGATTTTTGGACTAATGATGCTAGTTAATAAGAGATGCTAGTTGAAAGATGAATATATGTATAAAGGATGATTAGTGATCTTTTGTTAGATGGTGACTAGTGGGATTATGTTGGCTAGAAATGAATATTAGTTAATTGGAGAATATGGTCTACTGGTGAATCTTGACTAGATGTTACTTTTGGCTAGTGAGTAAATAATAGTTAGTCGTTGATTCGTGAAAAGTGACTAAGTGATGAATAGTGGATGGATAATATGATGACTAGTGAAAAACTAGTTTAGTAATAAGCGTTGTCTAGCTAATAAGGGAAAATAGGGTGTATTGATGAGATAGATACCTATATGGTGGTATGATTATGGTTATGAGTATATTGGTATATGTTGTTCAATTACGATTATTGATGATAATTATAAATGTTGATAAATGGCCAGTTAATGAAAATTGTGGAAAACCGTGGATAATGAGAAGTTGGTCGTGTATATATATATATTGGAGATTTAATTCTTTTATGTCTCTTGAATGTGCTCTCCGATGGTATGGGATGTCGTGATGAATTTTTTACTTTATGCATTAGTTGGTGTATTGGCGCCAACTTTGTACTTGTGTTTGATTGTGATTATTATGATTTTGAATCATTTATTTCTTATGTACGGAGATATTGTCCTGCGTTGCCGCCTTATGTTATATTGTTATTATGATATGTAATAATTTTTAATACAACGATATTAGCATATGTTGATTCCTTTTATCATACTGTTATTTTGAATTGCATACCTATTATATACAGTGAAGATAGAGATGATTCAGGTTCGATTCTTTACCTTGACTTATTAAGATTATCTTGCACTTTGTCATTCTTATATCTTTATTTAGCTCAGTCTGCCTATGATTCCTGCTGAGTACCCCTTTCATTGGTACTCATACTACACTTCCATATCTTTTTGGTACAGATTCAAGTATTAGCTGCCAACATTGATCGTGGTTCGTGCAGTGATTGATTTTCGAAGATAGGGTGTGCTCTTGGAGTTTGAGTCACCCGATTTCCTTCCATCTCTTATATTCAATCTAAATTTGAGACAGATGTATAAACCATTCTAGATTTAGAATTGTATTAATACTATTAGTTGCTCTTGTACTAGATATACTAGGTTTTGGGATTGATATCTTATTTGACTATTTATTCTATCTATAACGCTTATGTTTACAATTGATGTCTTTGGATTTTGCCTATTTTGAGCCTTTCTTACCTAATTAACCCATTGTATTAGCTCCAAGTTATGATAATGGCTTACCTACGGGTGAAAATTGGTAGGTGCCATCAAGACTGGTAAATTGGATTGTGAAAGAGATACTTAAGGAAGTCTTCTTACCATCAAGAGGGTGTCATTTGGTGATGATTACACACACATTGGGTCAAGGATCATTGAAGGAGTCAAGGAAATGTAAAACGGGGCTAGAAATCCCCTTGGGAGGGACATGCGCCCAAGGAATTTTGGATCTACTTGGACATGCTCTAGCATGTCAAGAGCAGGTCAAAACAGTCCCAAATGTGCTTGACATGTAACTAGGGTGCGCCCTAACTGCTTCAAATCTGCTCAAACGGGTTGTGTGTGCCTTTTCTTGCAATCGGGTCACTTTTGGTCTCATAAATGTGTAATAATTAGCCATAAACTATTAATACTTAGAGCTTAGGTTATTTTCTTAGTTTTTGTTTTTTTTATTATTTATGAATGCTTCTACATTTTTTGAATCTTGATTTAGAAACATTGGTTTTGAGGGTGATCATCTTCCTCTTGGTCACCGTAAAAATTAAATGTTTGATTAAGATTGTAGTTAAGGATATTGGAGTTTAACATACTCTTTTCTTCTTAATTATTTCTTCTTCTTGTGTCTAGTTACTATCTTTATCAATTATGTTTTACTTTTCCGTATTGATCTTTATTTTTCATAGTTTGATTCTTATCAATTGGTATCAAAACCGAGCTTGATTTCATTCCCACAAAGTCAATCTTGGGTCTTGTTATTTTGAAAAATCACGAAAAAATTTACTATTCATATTTTTGGTCTTAGGCCAAAATTTGAGTCCTTGATTTTTGTGTTTCTAGTGTTAGATTTGTGTTTACTAACACTATAGGAGTCTAGAAATCGAATTTGAGCTAAATTGGGGAAATATAAAGTATTCTATTATTGTTGAGACCTTGAGTTAAAGAATTTTGAAGAAAGTTACAAGAGCTGAATTTTTTGGTGAATAAGTTGAGCCAAATGATGTTTGGAATGAATTTAGAAGGTTAAAAAGTGTCTAGATTCAAAATTTCAACTCATTACGAGCTAAGGTGGAGAAGTGATGTTCTTAGTGTTTTTGGGGAGATTGTTATTTTCATATTAAAGATTCATCAAAACATGAGTGTTTGATCCAAAAGTAAGAAACAAAAAGAGTAAAAAGTGTTTGTACTAAAGCATCGCCAAAGAATTCCAAGAATATTCCAAGAGAAGGGGGAAAAGGACCACTAGAGGGGCATTTTCGGCCATTTAGCAAGCAAAAGCCGGGACACTTATGCCCAAGGTGCGCTGCAGCTGCACCCAGGCTATGGACGCACCTCAAACCAGTAGATAATGTCATATCCTATGTCCAGGGTGTGCTGGACCTGCGCTACATCTGCTAGAACAGACTGGCCAATGCAGATTAAGCTCCCCCCCCCCAATGCAATTCAAGTCTCCAAAATGCATTTCAAGCTCTCTGATTCCATTTTTTCTCAAATTTTGATTCATTTAGTTTCCTTTCAAGATTCCTAAATTCATTTCTTGATTCTAAAACCACTCAACAACTAGTAATTCACCTACTAAATTGGTTGATTAATTCTTGAGTTCAAATTCTTTCATCATATGATTTTTGTCAAGTTTTTATCTTTCTTATATCGTTGTTAGTTCTTGATCCAAGTCCTTACATGTTTAATTGAGTCTTTCAAACAAAAATCCAATCCGATCAAGAGTATCACTTGACACCTCAAATACCACACTGAGTATAAACCATCTTTCAACATTTGTGAACCAAGTGTGAGGTAAACAAAGGTGTGAAGAATTGTAAGGTTAATTTCTATAACTCTAACATATTTGTTGTCTTTTGGAGTATCTTTCTTCATAGTTACAATAGCTATAGAAGGCAAAACTTTGTTAACCATGGATGACCACTCAACAAGTGTTATTTTTGTGGCCATTGAAATTCTCTATCATAAAATTGATTCCATGGATGCTAAGATAAGTTCACTTTACCTTAAGGTCGATTCACTTGAGGGAAATGTGCCCATCATAGGTGAAAGAGTGGATAACGAGGAAGGTCGACTAAACTCATCCCTATCCACATATCAATATTACCATTCCTTGACTAGTGGGCATGCTCCAAATCCTTCTATTCACATTACCCTGCAAAACCTTCACCAAATGATCAATCTAGCAATACAAGAACATGATCCCATTCCTCAATACTACATATCCACAAAACTAAAATTACTTTTGACCACTCTAGCCTCAATTCAACCAAACACAACAAGATGAATCTAGAAAGCAAATACCCCAACCTCCACTAACCAAAATTCCCCCATTCCAAGAACCCCTTAACCAAAACCAACCCATCTAAATAGAGAAGGAAGAGAGGGAGGAACAACAAGAGGAGTTTGGAGCATTCGATAAAGCCAATATATTGGTAGAGAAAATGAGAGGTAGACCAATGGATCAAAGAGGTTATAGAGGTCAAGGAGGAAGATTTGCTCTTGTGCTTAATGTAGAGAAAACTTGGAAAATCGACCCCAAGGTTATGATCAAAGGAACCAACTAGGTAAAATGGGTCGAGATGTAGGTATCAGTTCAATCAAGGTTAGTGTTTCAACTTTCAAAGGTGATAGTGATATTGAAGATTGTCTCTCATAGGAGTCCTCTTGTGAAAGTATCTTTTAAGTCAATGATATCACCAATGAGAAGAATAGTTGATATGCCATAGCCCACTTATAGAGGTATGCCAATAAGTGGTAGGATTATGCCAAAAGGTTTGGAAATTCATTGAATTATGGACAACCACCCCATGGGATGCATTGAAGGGACTCATGAAACAAAGGTATATGCCGAAGAGGTATAGACATAAGTTACTTGCCAAGTTATAAACTTAAGGCAATAAAGAAAGAGTGTCTTGGCCTATTATGATGAATTCCAACAATTCATATTGAAGCTCGAGTATCAAGAGAATGTGAACCATGGAATCATATGCTTCAAGTTTGGGTTGAATAAACAAACCTCCTCATGTATGACTATCCACAAGTTTCAAACCACAGAGGAAATCTTCAAAAAGGCCTTGGAGATTGAGAGAGATATCAAAAAAAGGGCAACTTACTGACCAAAAGGGTACTCATCTACTAACACTTGGATAAGAATAAAAAAGTAGCTTAATCGTCATCGGGATAGAACAATAACATGGACTACAAGTCCACTGATAAGAAGCTCGTAGAGAAGTCCACTCTAAAATACACGTCAAGGAATGAGGGTAACAAATATTGTACTCACAATTCTATAGATTTTCAATATTTTAAATGTCAAGAAAGGGTACATACGGAAAATGAATGTCGCAATAGAAGAAATGTGATTCTTGAGGAGGGAAATTATATTAACTTGGAGAAAATGTGGGATTAGAAGGTGAGAATGATGAAAAGTCACAATATATAGAGAGGTCCTAATAAGATAAGTAAGTAGAGGGAGATAATAAGGATGCTTGGCCTCAAGATGGAGAGTTTGAGGTTCCAAACTTTGTTGGGAGGTATCCAATGATTAGTAAAGCTATAGATGATCCTAGTCAAAAGGATAATCTATTCCATACTAAATGCAATCAAGATAAATGTGTGCTCTTTGATCATTAATAGTGAAAATTGTGCTAATATGGCTAGTGCTACTTTGGCTAAATTTTTCATGTTGGCCACAACCAAACATGCCACAACATATAAGCTTCAATGGTTAAATAATTGTGGTGATTTGAAGGTGACGAGGCAAGTGACGATTCAGTTCAAATTTTAAAATTATCATAATGAGTTGCATTATGATGTGATACCCATGCAAGATTGTCATCTCTTTCTTGGGAGGCCATGGCAATATGATCATTGAACTAAGCATGATAGGTGGATCAATTGGTATTCTTTTAAGTTAAATATTCAAAAAATTTCCTTCCATTCACTTTCACCATCTCAAGTTAATGAGGGTCAACAAAAGTTGAGAGAATTGAAAGAGAAAGGTAAGAACAAAAATAAAAAGAAGGACCAAACTAGGGTAAAAGATGAAGAAGAGGGGAAGAGGAGGTTGAAAGGGAAGAGTCCCTTGGTGATGTTAGCTAGGAACAAATATCTTTTCAAGGAGCATGATGATAAAACACCTTTGCTCCACCTAGCCCATGCTTTCATGCTAACCACTCTATTTCTCCTATCCTTCATTCTATTTCCCTTGCTTTGTAGGTTTATGAAGATGTGTTCCTAAAGAAGATTTCCCAAGGACTACCCCCACTTTGGAGAATTGAGCATCAAATTGATTTCGTGTCAGGTTCTCAATTGCCTAAAAAATTAGCCTACCTAAGTAAACATAAAGGAGCCCCAAAGAAGAGTTGAGAAACTCCTAAACAAATGATACATCAAAGAGAGCATGACTCCATATGCGGCGCAAGTGTTGCTAGTGTCAAAGAAAGATGGGATACGATGCATGTGTGTTGATTATTGATCCATCAATAAAAAATAATAAATTATCGCCACCTAATTCCCCATTTGAATGATATGCACTATAAGGCACACATTTAAGTATAAATGAAGGGATTTGAAGCACATACCTTATGCTCGAATGCAAATGGGGATGATATGCACTCTAACACCGATCACAACAATGAAAATTTAATGATTTTTGGGTATTTGAAGGGAGTTGAGTGCAGGAACCATTTTAGAGACGGCTCCTACTTATAACTGCCATAATTATGATCACGATTCAGTCATCATGATTGCAATCATGCGGGGATCGTGATCGCGGTCAGCTTACGTGAGCACGGTACCTGAGGCTTAGTTTGGGCAGATTTAAGTCTCGGGATCATGATCGTGATTGCGATACCTGAAACCAGTTTCAACTCCCCTATTTTTAGCCATGCCACCTCCAACTCAATTCCACTTCACCTATCACTTTTCAATTTCTCCAATACACCTTCAAAGGGCTTTTCAACCAATGTTAGAGCTATCCTTGTCCAAGGGGTTTCATTTGACACCCCTTTATTAGAAAATTATACTATATAAATAGTTTATTAGAAAATTATACTATATAAATAGATAAAACTATTACTACTATGTGTATATATACACTGTTATTAGAAAATTATACTATATAAATAGATAAAACTATTACTACTATGTGTATATATACACTGTAACTCCTTGACTTCATTATGTGTTTACCTCTTTATATTTTGACTTCTTTATTAAAATATATAGATATTCCACTCGATTAAGTAGGAAAGGCCATGAAAACAAAATTGATATGAGTGGTCCATTTTCAACAAGTAAAAACACATATAAAAAATGTGGAGAATTCATCAGTGGTCTACTGGTCCACTATCAACAATTAAAAAAAGCACAATACATAAACATGCTCTTTAACTTGGCTTTAGATTACATCTATGACCTCCAACTTTAAGTGTACATAAATAGACACTTAAACTTGAATAAAGTTGAATAAGTAGACACGTATTGCCTATGTGGCGTCCAACGTGGTCATTTCTGGTCCTACATACCGTCCTATGTGTGTTATGTCACATAGGACGTGTGTGTCTATTTTTTCAACTTTATATAAGTTTAAGTGTCTACTTGTGCACCTCCAAAATTGGAGGTCATATATGTGATTTAAGGCCAAGTTAAATGATAGGTTTATATATTATTTCTCAAAAAAAATCATATCAAACACGTAGAAGAGTTCACCTCACCAAAAAAAAATTCAAATTTCTTTTACCTTGTTTCATTTTTAGTGGTTCCATATATTCTGAGGAACATGTGTTAAAGATGTGTTTTAATTTTTTTTTGGCTGGCTTTCCTTTAAGTCAGATTCGAAAAGGATGATGATATATATCTGTATTTAGTAATAATTTTAACCTTAAAATGTTTATCTTATCCTTAATGAAATAATTCATATTTAAACAAATAACTATCACTTATTTTAAACCACAAGTTTCAAAAGTCTTTCTTTTTTTGTAAATTCCGTGTCAAATCAAATTAGCTTTGTGACTCATATAACTTATGTATATAACAAGTCACTAATAAAGATTCAAGAAAGGATATAAATTAAATAACAAATTAAAAACACTTGGCAAATTAAATAACAAATTAAAAACACTTGGGCAAGTATATACACAACAAATCTAGGACTTTATCATTTATGAATTCTGAACTATAAAAGCTATTGAATTTATCTGAATTCTTAAGTAATACTCTACCTCTGGTCACATAGATATGACAACATTAATGGGTTAGATACTAGTTCATCCGAATTAAACAAAAAAACTCAGAGTTAAAATCATAAGAATGCAACAATTTTAATTGGAGTGCTTTCTCCTAGAAAGAGGCTTACATGGCATGAATACAAATAAGTCGAGTTAGTTGGTTCATTAATCATACGAATAACATTTTTAAAATTTTAACCAAATATTACCTTAACTTCTTAATTCGTGTATGGTATATTCCTATTATATGGTGGTAAATAAGATCAAAACAAACGAAAATTTAGTGGTCCACTCTTAGCAAGTGAAAACAAACCCTATATATATGAACAAATAATCCAACATAATTCTATCATAAAAGTTTAAATTTCATTTATCACTTTCAACTTTAGTGGTTCATAAATAACTTTTTTTAAAAAAAATCTAATCTAATATTATCTAACACTTCATTTGTGTATGATGCATAATTTCCAATATTTATCTCCAATATATGGTAAATAAGGTTTGTAAATAAAAGTTTAGTGGTCCACTCCTAAAAGGTGAAAACAAATTCTATATTCACAAATAATCTATTATTATTCAGCCATAAAAGTTAAAAAATTCATTTACCACTTTCAATTTTAGTGGTCCTTTCTATGAAAAATAAGTTAAACATGTTAATATGATTGAACAAGAACCATAGAGAATTATATCCATTTCAAATTCAAGATAGCCACATTTTTCTAGCCATATCTCTAGATTTTACCAATGACAGCTCATTTCTCTTTCATTCATCTAGAGTCTTGGTTCTTGACATTATATATCCTTGTGCCATAGTTTAATATTTTGATACACTTTCAAAAATTAGTCTAGATAATTTTTTACATTCCCGCAATTTTTATTTTTCTAAAATTTTCTTGAGTACGTTTGGCCGGTGTTTGTGTTGTACATGAGAAGAAAAAGTTGAGTGGCTTTTCCAATACATATTTGAGAAATTTACATGAAAACTACTTTATAATTCCATCGAATTTTTAGAAATGGCGTTGTTATATCATATGCTATTGTCATGACGCATTTGATTTATTTGTGTCACTAACTACTGATGAAGTCTATTACTACCAGATCTTGCCGCATAGTCCTTTCATTACTATCCCTCACCCACTTTTACGAGTGGCATATATAAATCATTTCATTAAGTTCAGTGACATATTTAAGTCTTTTCTAAATTGCTTATAATATCTGATCTCTTGAAAAACAAAACCAACTTAAGTTATTTTTCTATTTATCATTGATGCATCACATTCAAACTTTTTAGAATCGTATTCGTATATAAACCTCCATCTTTTCTAATTTTGTGTAAGAGTTTAGGCACAAACTTATAAGGACGTGATTATCCCTTATAACACTAATAATATTATTATTGTACACGAAAGAACTATACTATCATATTTAATTGAAATGAGAAACTAATCGTATACTATATCATTCATACTTTTCAACAACAACATATCCTTGTATTCCCACAAAGTGATGTCTGCGGAGAGAGTGTGTGTGCAGTTCATTTCACTATCTCGGATGAGGTAAAGAGGATGTTTTTGATAGAACCCGACTGAGGACATAAAACACTAAAAAGACATAATAAATAAAAATAAAATGGAATAACCCAACAATAGATAATAACAAAAACAAAACGCCCAGTGATTAGTACAAGACACTACAACAACAACAACAACAACAACAAACCCAGTGTGTTCCCACAAAGTGGGGTCTCGGTACGATAAGATGTACGCAATCCGTACCGCTACCTCCGAAGAAGTAGAGAGGTTGTTTCCGATAGACCCCCGGCTCAGGATAAAGAATAGGTGACAAGGAGATGGAAAACATAACAGAAAAGACATAAGGAATAATAAAAAGTAAATCAGAGCAATACAAAAATACAAGAGATACGGCAACACAAAATAAGCAGATAGCAACTGAGAAAATATGAATGGGAAAACCACGTATAAGTAAGACATACTCACCACCATAGACACCTATAGACACAGACCTAAGGTTACTAACCCAACTACACAAGATCTCTCCTGGTGGCTTGCTACAACCCACACCCTCCTGCTAGCCTTCTACCCTTATTCACGACCTCCAGACCTTCCTATCTAGGGTCATGTCCTCAGTAAGCTGTAGCTGCTCCATGTCATGTCTGATCACCTCCCTCCAGTATTTCTTCAGCCTACCTCTACTCTTCCTGAAGCCATCCAATGCTAGTCTCTCACACCTACGCACTGGGGCATCCGCATCCTTCCTCATCTATGTCCAAACCATCTCAGCCTTCTTTCCCGTATCTTGTTCTCCATCGAAGACACTCCCATCTTCTCCCAGATAATATTATTCCTAATCATGTCCCCTCTAGTAAACCCATAGATCCAAAGCAACATCGCCATTTCCGCCACCCTCACTTTTTGGATATGGGAGTGCTTGACTGGCTAACACTCCGCACCATACAACATTGTCAGACAGACTGCCACTCTATAGAATTTGTCATTAAGCTTAAGGGGCACTTTCTTATCATATAGCAGCCCCGAGGTGAGCCTCCACTTCATCCAACCTGCTCCAATACGATTAGTGACATCCTCATCAATCTCACCATTCCCCTGGATCAAAGACCTAAGATACTTAAAACTATCCCTCTTACAAACATCTTGGGAATCTAACCTCACCACCACATTGTCCTCCTTCCTCAAGTCACTAAACTTGTATTCCAAATACTTTTATCTTAGACTTACTCAACCTGAACCCCTTCGACTCAAGGGTTTGCCTCCAAACCTCGAATTTGTTCTTCACGCCCCTCTGCGTCTCATCAATCATCACTACATCATTCGCAAATATCATACACCAAGGAACCTCACCTTGAATACTCTGAGTCAACATGTCCATCACAAGCGCAAACAGGAATAGACTAAGAGTTGATCCCTAATGCAACCCTGTTTCGATCGAAAAATGGTTTGAGTCTCTTTTCGCCGTCCTCACCCTGGTCTTCCTTCCACCATACATGTCTTTAATAAATCTGGTGTATACTACCAAGACCACACCTCTTACCTCCAAACACCTCCAAAGAACCTCACTTAGGACTTTATCATATGACTTTTCTAGGTCGATGAACACTAAGTGTAAGTCCCTCTTCCTTTATCTATACTGCTCCACTAATCTCCTCACTAAATGATTACCTCTGTCATTGAAAGACCAGGCATAAATCCAAATTGGTTCTCCAAAGTAGACACAACCTCCTCAATATCCTCTCAACCACTCTCTCCCAAATCTTCATAGTGTGACTCAACGCTTAATACCCTTTAGTTGTTGCAACTTTAAATGTCACTCTTGTTTTTATAAAACGGAATCATCACACTCTATATCTAAGCCTCGGGCATTCTTACAGTCTTGAAAATACCGTTAAACAAATCCGTCCACCACCTAAGCCCTACCTCGCCCGCATACTTCCAAAAATCCACCAGAATCTCGCCCGACCTCATCGCTCTACCCTTCCGCATCTTACGAATAGCCTATTTGACCTCTTCTACCTTAAAATTCCTGTAGTAGCTGAAATCACGACTCTCCTCCAAATGCTCTAGCTCCCCTAGATCAATGCCTCTTCCCCTTCATCATTCAAAATTCTATGAAAGTAGTCCTGCCATCTCATGTTAATGTGAGTATCCTCCACCAGAACACTACCATCCTCCTCCTTAATACACTTCACTTGATCTAGTTCACGACCCTTCTGCTCTTTAATTTTTGCAAGCCTATACAACCTTTTATATTCTCTTTTCTCCTCTCACCCAGTATATAAACACTCAAACGCTGCTAACTTAGCAGCCATAACTGCCAACTTAGCCTCTTCCTAGCTACCTTGTACACCTCCCTATTCACCCTCTTCTCTTATTCATCTTTACTCTCAATCAACTTAACATACACCCCCTTCTTGATCTCTATTTTATTCTTTTCTTCTTCACTTCTTCATTTTACCATCGGTCACCCTTATGCCGACCTGCCTAGCCCCTCAAAACATCCAACACACCTTTAGCAGTCTCTGTGATGCAGCTGGTTTCCCTATCCCACATAGCATCCACGTCCCCCCTAAACTCCCACACCTCATGCCTGCTACCTTTTTATCTATCTCTAGTGCACTTTCTGGCATCAAGCTACCTCACTTAATTCTACATCGACCCTCCCCGACCTATCTCTTCTTCTTCTTTTGGATAGACAAGTTCATCACTAATAGCCTATGCTGGGTTGAGAGGTGCTCACTCGGAATGACCTTACAGTCCTTCCATAGCACCCTATCCCCCTTCCTAAGCAGCAAAAAGTTAATCTGAGTCTTGGATTTTGCACTTTAAAAGGTAATCAGGTGATCCTCTTTCTTCGAGAAACTCTAGTTCACAACTACCAGCTCAAAGGTGCTCGCAAAATCTAACAGGGCTACTCCCTCTCCATTTATAACACCAAACCCAAGACCACCATGCACATCATCATAGCCTCCAGGTAGGACCGCAATGTGCCCATTAAAGTCCTATGCTATGATGAACTTCTCCGCGCTAGGCGCACTTCTCACTACCTCATCCAAATCTTCCCAAAATCTCGTCGTTACCTCTTTTTACAAGCCCATCTGCGGCGTATAAACACTATACTCATGGAACGTAAAACCCCTAAAGACCAACTTAATCTTCATCAGCTTATCACTAACCCTCTTAACCATACCACCTGACCTCTAAGCTCCTTATCCACTAAGATGCCGACTCCATTCTGAGGCCTATCCCTTCCCAAGTATCAAAGCTTGTACCCATCCACATACCTAGCCTTAGATACTACCCACCTACTCTCCTGAACACATGCAATATTAGCTCTTCTCTTCTTAAGACTCTTCACCAACTCTACGGACTTAACCTGAAAGGTCCAAATATTACATCCCCCATGTCTAGATTGACACAGAAGAAAGTTAAGTTTCAGTGGTCAGTTTTATGTGAGTAGAGTTTTTAGGAGTTGAAGACTCAACTCACCTTAGCCCCAGTCTTGACTCTACCAGATGGTTCAGATAGTTTTTTTGTGTACTATGATACATCCAGGGTAGGTTTAGGTTATGTCCTTATGCAGAAAGGTAAGGTTATAGCGAATGCTTCCAGATAGCTTAAACCCTATCAGAAGAATTACCATACTCATGATCTGGAGCTAGCAGTAGTAGTATTCACCTTAAAGATTTGGAGGAATTACTTATATAGGGTGCATGTAGACATATTCATAGATCACAAAAGCCTTTAGTATGTGTTCTCTCAAAAATATTTGAATTTGTGCCAAAGAAGGTGGTTAGAATTATTAACGGATTATGACATGAGTATTCTGTATCATCCAGGCAAGGACAATGTAGTAGTTGATGCTCTAAGTAGATTATCCATGGATAGTGTAGCTCATGTTGAGGATGGTAAAAAATAGTTAGCTCAGGAAGTCCATCAGCTTGCCCGACTGGGTGTTTGCTTAGTTGACTCAGCAGAGGGTAGTGTGTGGGTACATAGTAGGTTAGAATCATCTCTAGTTTTTGAGGGAAAGGAAAAGCAGGATAGAGATCCCAGTCTAATTAATTTGAAAGAATCAGTCAGAGACTAGAAAGTGGAGGGGCTTTCTCCTAAGGGGGAGATGGTGTTTTGCGTTGTCAGGGTAGATTATGTGTGCCTAGTGTAGATAATTTAAGGCAACGAATTCTAGAAGAAGCGCATGGTGGGCGTTACTCTATTCATTCAGGGGCCACTAAGATGTACCATGATTTATGAGAGATCTATTCATTGAGTGGGGTGAAAAGAGATATTGTAGATTTTATAGCTAAGTGCTCTATATGCCAGCAAGTTAAGATTGAGCATCATAAACCTAGTGGATCCATGCAGGAGTTCATTATACCCACTTAGAAGTAGGAGGAAGTGAACATGGATTTTATGAAACATTTTTCGCGTACCCATCATCAATATGATTTATTTGGGTCATCGTAGATAGGATGACCAAATCAGCCCATTTCTTCCCAATCCATACCTCTTATTCAGCCGAGGACTACGCCAAACTCTATATCAGAGAGTTGGTTAGGTTACTCGGAGTCCCAGTGTCTATCATCTTTGATAGAGGTGCCCAGTTTACCTCTCACTTCTAGAAGGCATTCCAAAAAGGTCTCGGTACCCAAGTCCACCTCCGTACAGCTTTTCACCCTCAAATAGATGGCCAAGAAGAAAGGACCATTCAGACTCTAGAAGATATGTTGAGACCATACGTTGTTGATTTCAAGGGTAGTTGGGATGACCACTTCCCTTTGATTGAATTTGCATATAATAACAGCTATCATTCTAGTATCTGTATGAATCCATTTGAGGCTCTCTATGGTAGGAGATGTAGATCTCCATTTGGCTGGTTTGAAGTATGTGAGGCCACAGTAGCAGGGCCTGACTTGTTATTTGATGCATTAGAGAAGGTTCAGTTGATTAGAGAAAGGCTTAGGGTTTTCCTGAGCCGACAAAAGTTGTATGCGCATGTGAGGAGGAAGGATCTCAAGTTTGAGTTTAGTGATTTTATGTACTTAAAAATCTCTCCTATGAAAGGAGTGAAGAGATTTTGCAAGAAAGGGAAACTCAGTCCCCGATATGTCGGTCCCTTTAGAATTCTCAGTCGTTTTGGAAAGGTAGCTTATGAGCTTGAGTTGCCTTCATATTTATCCTCAGTACACTCAGTGTTCCATGTCTCGTAGTTTAAAAAGTGCATTGGTAATCCAACGGTATTTGTTTCCTTAGAAAGTGTAGAGATTTAGAACAGTCCTTCCTTTGAGAAAGTTCCAGTCAAAATTCTTAATCATCAAGTTCGTAGACTAAGGAACAAAGAAGTTCTACTAGTCAAAGTTCTTTGGTAGAATTAGCCCTTTGAGGGAGCTACTTGGGAAGCAAAGGCAGATATACGAACCAAGTACCCTCATCTTTTCTCCACAAATTCAGATTCAATATAAGGTACCAATATTTTTAAGATTACTCTCTATCCTACTCAGATTCAATTGCGCATCATGTTTATGTCAATCGTGCATTTATAAATCAGTTCATTCATCCATTCCCTACATTAGATATGCATGTTCAGTGTGTAAGCTTATCCATCAGTTTCCTCAGCTTAACCAGTTTTATGCAAGGACGAATGTTCCCAAAGAGGAGATATTATAATGCCCCGTATTTCACTAGCATAATTTAAGTTCCAATACATGAGTATTCATATATAAAATTTTCAAAACACTCATTATTTTTCATTTTAGAGCCTGCCATTGTGTAGAAATTTCAATTAGCTTTCCAACGATATAAAATTTGCCTAAATGCGATAACCGGGTAAGAAGTTATGGCGATTTTAAGTTCAGTCGTTAAACACTATCATTTTGACCCTAACCGCATCATGGAGTCAGTGTAAATAGAAATTATCAATTTACAGTGTTTCTCCGCGATAGTGGCGCATTGCTTTGTAAGCCCAGTTCATAATTGTGCAATTCCAGTGAGGTAGAACGATCATGGCGCGCGCCAATGGTGAAAATCAGAATCAAAAGGGCACCGCAATTTCTTTACATCACGCCGTCAGCCCAGGTCCCAGTTGTCAGTTTTCAGTGACACGGCGCGATAGCGCCGCGTCATTCCAGGTGCCTATTTCAAAAAAATAGGAAAAATTAAAAGTTTTTCCAAGGGTAAAATAGTCCTTTCCCCTAATTTTAATCCGCCCAGGTGTGCTTTTAAGACCTAAAAATATTTTTAAATACATTATTTTAATTATATTCCCCCAAATCAATAAGTTTTCTCTCCCAAATCAAGAACCCTAGCTCTCTAATTTCAAGGCCAATCCTTAAGAACTTCAAGAAATTTACTATCCCAGGTATGTTAGATGTTCATCCATGGAGCCCAAGTAACCCATTTTAATCACCAAGTTATAATCTTTTCAAGCTATTATATTTTAAATTATGATTTCATCTATAAACCTCCATGCACTATTGATTTTATACCATGTTACCATGAAATTATTGATATCATTCAATCCTCCATGTTTTTATATTATTATTTATTGAATTAAACCATGATTTAGATCTATCATGTTGAATTCATGCTATTCCATAAGTTCCATGACATTCCTATGATTGTTTTAACTATGACCTACAAGTGTTTGATAAAATGCCTACAAAAGTGATTGATTTAAATAAAAGTCTTCATGTTTTGTCCCTCAAGCTTTAGTGTCATTTTACTATTATTGTTTTGAGTCCTAGGGGTATTGAATACCTAGAATCCATAGTTGTTTACTTAGTACAATATCAGTACATTATAGAATAGTCTTCAGAACATACTATGAGCATTATTAGAACAGATAGCTACCAATAAAATAAACTCAGAACAGTCTAGTATTTTAGTGTCTTTCAGTTGGAAGTAGGATTTAGCACCGAGAGAGTATTGGAATAGCAGATTTCCTGTCAGATATGCAGAGTCATTAGTAGCAGTTCCTATACTCTAGAACTACGTAGCCAACATAGGATATGAGTAGTCACCCATTAGACTAGGCTTGAATATCTTGCGGGGATCACCCGTCAGTTCAGACTTGCCACCCTTAGTCCTTTGGACATTATATCAATTTAGTGAATCCACAGATCTAGCGTTAGTACCTGTGGCACGGTATTAACAACCTTCCAACTAGGGTTACAGGTTGGACCCCGATTATCTTAAATTAGGGAATATCGGTCAGATGATACCTCCCACTGTCTCAGATATAGTCACCGTTATAGTCTCTATTCAGTTATGCAGTCTTAGAGTTGCTTGACCAAAGAATACAAATATCAGCATTTTTCAGTATTTCAGTTTACAGATTTTATTCAGTCCATGTTATATGCTTGGTCATGTATCCCAGTATCCATAGATTTTTATGTATCTTCAGTATTTATAGATTATCATGCATACTCGATATTTACAAATTCTCCATATTTTCAGTATCTATAGATTTCATGCTCTTTACTCAGTACTTCATGTATTACATGCATATTCAGTTAATTATTAGTTCTGTTCATGAAACCATGTATATCAGCCTACCTCATTTAGCATACCAGTATATTCAAAGTATTGATCGCATACCTTTCTTTTGCGCTATGATGGATTATATCATGGTACAGATGCTCAATTCCTGGACCATGCTTAGACTTTACTTCTCAGGCTATCAGCAGTACAATAGCTGTGGTGAGTCCTCATCATTTGAGGACAGATTATTTTACTTCATATCTCTATTTTAGTAGTTAGAGAAGTTAGTTGGGGGCCTGTCCCATCAACTCATATTTAGTCAATCAGTTTTAGAGGTTTTTCAGACATTAGAGTCCGTTATTCAGTATTCAAACATTATAGTTAGTTATCCAGTTTATCATTATTTTATAGATTCAGTCAGTTATTTTTATAGACTCATATTTCAGTTTTAAATTCAGTTATTAAAACCTTATGGCATGTCAGTATTCTTCTGCATTTATGATCATATTATCCAGTGTTCATAGCAGGTACCAGCTCATGGGTTCTCTTTTGGTCCCTCGAGGCTGTAAGAACGTGTGATGACTAGGGGGTAGTCCTGGGTCATTACACAAACCTTCATAGTGTGACTAAAAAACTTGATACGCCTATAGTTATTGCAACTCTAAATGTCACCCTTATTATTATATATTGGAACTATTGTGCTCTATCTCCGAGCTTCAAACATCTTCACCTTCCTAAAAATAATGTTAAAAAACCCGATCAGCCTCTTTATACCTATCTCGCCAGTGCTCTTCAAAAAATTCACTGGAATCTCGCCAGGTATAGTCACCCTACCCCTATGCATCCTACAAATAACACCCTTGACCTCTTCAACTTTTATATGCCTATAATACCCATGATCGCAACACCTCTCCAAATGTTCCAAGTCCCCCAAATCAATGTTTTTTTTTCTCCTTGACGTTCAAGAGTTTATGGAAATAAGATAGCCACCTCCTCCTAATGAGGATATCCTCCACCAATACTTTCTCATCCTCCTCCTTGATCCACTTTACTTGATCAAGGTCACGCAACCTCTGCTCTTTTTCCTTGAAAGCTTATACAACTTTTTATCCTCGCTTTTCTCCTCTAATTCAGCACACAAGCTTTTGAAAGTTCTTGTTTTAGCCACTGTAATCGCTAACTTAGTATCTTTCCTATCTAACTTATACTCCTCCCTATTCGTCAGCTTCTCCTACTCATCCTTACTCTCAACCAACTTTGCATAAGCTACCTTCTTAATCTCCACCTTACTTTTAACTTCTCTATTCCACCATCAGTTCCCTAGTGATGGCCAGATCGGCCTGTCGATACATCCAACACCTCTCTAGTTAACTCCCTGAAGCATCATGCATAATTTTTATGTGTTTTATATGCCTGGCTCTTTAGAAAACATATAAAATTTAAGAAAAGAATGACAGTTTTAAAAGAGAGTACACTAATGAAAGTGTAACTGAACATAAAAACTATATATTATTAAAAAAAAAATTCTGATTTTCTTACCAAATTTGAGTATTAATTTTCTATTGAAGAAAAATAAAAGTAATACCGCAATTATTTTTACTTTTTTCTAAAAGAAAAATATAACTCTCTTCCATATATAACTTTCTTCATGAGAGGAAAGATTTTATACCACTATAGATTTTGAATCTTTCTTTTAATTTTACAATACAATGACATTCACAATACAGTTCTTAAAGAGTATTGTTCAGGGAGAGACTTTCTATCAAATAAGTTATATGTTTTGATATTTGTTTTCATAATATGTAGGTCACTTGACTAGACTATATCAATAATATGCTCTTTAAAATAATTTTCTTTTTCATATGAATTATCAGTTATATGGTTTGCTACTATATAAGCTTCCGCATGATGCCCTCTCAATTTTGAACCAAACAAGTGATAGCAAAACATATGTTTCAAAGGTTTGATGGTTCAGATTGAAGAAATGTCAAGATCAAAGATGCAACCTATTTGATGATAGTGAAGATATTTTGTCCAAAACAAAGTTCAAAAAAAAAAACTACATGTAGAAATAATTGTCAATCATATTTTCAACAATCTTGTTGTTACATATTTGAAATTAAAGCTCACTTTTAACCCTTCAAAGGGTTTCAATATTTTTAACATAAAAAAGCTTTATTTGTAAGCATGCCAAGCAGTAGTAATGGAGACTATGTGAAGAATGAAAATTTGTATGTGGAGAAGGTGGATATAGTTGTCAAGAAAATCAAGACAAAAGGAGAGATTTGTTAGGGGTTTTGCCATGATTTTCTTACCAAATTTGAATATTAATTTTCTATTGAAGGAAAATAAATGTAATACCATAATTATTTTTATTCTTTCTAAAAAAAAATATAACTTTCTTCAATATATGGCTAACCTCTCTCTTGGAGTAAAGATTTTGTAACTCTATAAATTGTGAATCCTTCTTCTATTTTCACAACACAATAACATCAATAATTTAATCCTTAAAGAGTTTTGTTTAGGGAGAGATTTTCTCACAAATAGGTTTTATGTTTTTTATATCAATTTTCATTAATATGTAGGTAATTTGACTAAATCATATCAATAATATTACTTTCTAATAGTGTTTTATGTGTATCTAAACTATCGTCTCATGTTTTGCATACCAATAGCTTTCACATAAAGTCCTATTAATTTCGTACTCAACATATATAAGTGGTGAATTAAGAGTATGTATGTGATTTTTTGGTGGAACGTGGGTATTACAATGGTTGGGATGTGGTAATGGCTTGGGAAAAAGGCAAAAAAATTGTTTAAGAATAAAAAGGGGTTAAAAGAGACTAATAAAGTATAGTTGGGTAAGTAAACTACATATGACTGGGTGCGTTGAGAGTGCATGCTTTTCACAATGGAATTTGGGGTATTAGAGTGGCTGCTATTGGAAATATAACGTTTTTCATAATAAGATATAGTTTTTTAGATTGTATTTAAATATAGATAAGTTGTGTAAATTTGTGGCGATGCAAAAATTTTAATCGACTAATGACAAAGTTATTTTTGTTCAAGGGGTTTCATGTGAAATTACACTAAGTATGTTATTATTATTGTATTAATAAAATTTTAGAGGATTGGTAATTGGTTTCTTTTTTGTATAGATTATTTTAAAAATATGTGTTGTATTCGGAGGTCAGATCAAGTCCTTGTGTGTTGTATGATCTAATACAATATTCTCAGGAAGTTTCTGGTTTTTTTTTTCCCAAAAAAAGAAAGTAGGACCTTTCAAAAAAGCATCATTAATCATTTAATAGTGATAGAATACTGAGTAAAGGGATCTGTTATGAACTAGGAAGCAACTTCTCTTCGTGCTTTAGTAGGAAGCACTAGAGTTTTATTCAATGCAACACAATTACATGACTTAGAAAAATACAATCACAAAATTATTTAGTACAAGTACATTGCATAATGTCAGACTTTTGTAGACCATAATTTTACTTAATTTATTAGAACTTGTTCTTAAGCTTTCTCTAGAGCATTGCCAATGCAATAGTTCTCACTGCAGTTTTTCAGGCAACTTCCAAACTTCTCATTATAAAGAAAAATGACTAAACAATTTGTATAAGCAGACAGATACTTATATATATTGTCCACATGCCTATAAATAGAGAAACTGAAATCTATAGTCCAAAAGTCTATAAAGCCTCCATGATGTAGTGGTAAGGTTTGTGTACGCTCTATCCTTCCCAGGCCTCACACGGGATATCACCAGTATGTTGTTGTTGTAAATGTCTATGAATAATTATTTAAAGTGAACATTCTTTTGGCTTCTTTTTGAACATTCTTAAATTGAACACCATATAGCAATACAACAGCATTGCACCCTTAAGCGTGTGTTAAGGTGTCTTATATTAATGTGTTTGTCTTTAAGCACCAACTTTACTGAGTTACCCCTGTCTATTACAAAAACACAAGTAACAAGGCCAGAGAGGGAGTGTTAGTTACCATATTGGACAAGAAATTTGGAGCAATGGCCAAGAGAACATCCAACATTACAAACATGGTTTTGGTTTGCAGCTTCAGTATCAACTGATTCATTTGTGTTTCCAATTATAGCGCAACTGGAAAGGCGCCTAGTTAGGCACACAGGTCTTTTTTGGCACCTTAGTATACATAATGCCAAGCATACTGCGTCCCGTTCTTCGGCCATAGCATTGTGCTCTGTGAACACAAGCATTGCAAGGAACAAGACCATTACAACTTTCAATGCCATTGAGAGACAGGAATAGTGAGATATTATATGATCTGTGTTATTTTGGTTGATGGGAAAATACGGTCCTCAAAATGCACTACTTATAGAGGAAACATCTAGTATAAAATCAAAGTTCTTTAGATTGTATCAAAATGTAAATAAGCTCTGTGAATGTGTGATGGAGAATTTCTGTTCAATTAGTAACAGAGCTATCTTTGTCTAGAGTGTGTCATTTGAAACCCCTTTATTAGAAAATTACACTACATATAAAATAGATAAAACTGTTACTACTGTGTGTATACACAAAGTGTATCTCCTGGACATCATTATATGTTTACCTCTTTATATTTTGACTTCTTTATTAAAACTTCTGGCTCCGCTCGATCAAATAGGAAAGGTTCTAAAAACGGAAAGATACGTAAGATCAAAACAAAATTGATATGAAGCATTTTCAACAAGTAAAAACACAAATAATAAACGTGGAGAATTCATCAGTGGTCCACCTCAACAATTAAAAAAAAATTATATATGAAGCATGTAGAAGAGTTCACCTCAACAAAAAAAATTTCAAATTTCCTATTTTAGCCTTAATAAAATATTTATAGTCATACATTCAAGGAGCGTTGAGCTAAAAGTGACAAAAGAGTTTTAGAATGAAGTGTAAGTGATTTAAGTTTTAATAAAGGGAAAATTACCCACATTAGCCATAATTGTATTTTTATTACCACTTTAAGCCTAATTTTCAATTAATGATAATTCATAGACTCCTCTTGCTTATTAATTATTCCTAATTATAATTCATAGTCTTTCTCATATATTTTCTGTCTTTTTCTATTTTATATTATTCTCTTCCTTTTTTTCATTTTTCATTTTTTTCTTCCGTTTTTCTTTTCGTTTTTTGTTGCTTTCTCTTTTTTTTAAAAAAAAAAAAATAAATTCGAGCTTGCAGCCCTTTTTATTGAACAAAAAACATTCAGTTGACATTATCAAATTTGAAGCTCCAAATCGATGAATGAGAGGATGAGGTTAAGGAACATTTGGGAAAGGTGACTTTCACTTGCTTTCTCTTTATTTTTTATTTTTTCACTTTTTTCTTTTTATTTTTTATTCATTTTTTTTCTTTTTCTTTTTCTTTGTTTTCCTTTTCATTTTTTTTCTTTTTTTTTTTTTTTTTTTTTTTGTTTTTTTTTCTCTATTTTCTATTACTTTTTTTGTATTTTTCTCCATTCTTTTTCTCTCATTTTTCTCCTTCTTTTTTTTTCTTTTCAATTTTTCTCCTTTTTTTCATTTGTGCGAACTAGCGAATACAAATACAAGTGCGAACTATAAAATACAAATACAAATGAGAACTATAACATACAAATACAAGTGTGAACTATAAAATTCAAATTTAAATGCGAACTACAACATATAAATACAAGTGTGAACTATACAATACAAATACAAATATAAATGTGAACTATAACATATAAATATAAGCGTGAACTATCATTTGTATTTTTAAGGAACGATTGATTTTCTTTCTACGAATACTTGTTTGTATTTATTAATACTTGTTGTATTTATTTATACAAATAAATGAAACTCAAATTTTTATACAAAATACAATATATACAAATACATATTGTATTTGTAAAATCATTTGTTTGTCATTGTATTTGTATCAAGTGATATTTGTTTATTTACAAATATGAGTGATAATTTTGATAGACAAATACAAAATGGTATATTTGTATCAAGTGATACATTACATATTTATATATTTTAGAATCATGAAAATACAATTAATGCATTTACTTGTTTGTATACAAATACAAATGATAAATTATACATAGTCACGACTAAATACAATATGCAATCAACTTACAAATACAAATACAAAATAATTTCTTAAAAATAAAAAGGTAATGAAGAAAATAGAATACAAGTATAATCCAAATATAATCTAAATATATAAACACCATAAAACCAAAATATAAATATAATCCAATATAATATGCAATCAATTATAAAATACAGATACAAAATGGTTCTTTAAAATACAAGTGTGAATTATATAAAAAATAAATGATGGCGCAAACTAACAAATACAAATACAAATGCAAACTATTAAATATAAATACAAGTGTGAACTTTAAAATACAAATACAAATATAGTTGTATCAATAAAAACAAAAATATAATTTGCGGTGTGACTACAAATACGATAAATAATTATGGTATTTATGTTATCATCCATGACTTGTGCTCGACTAGTCATATTTTTCAAAAATACAAAAAAAAATAGAATAAAAATTTGATAAATAAAATAAGTACAAAAAAGAAAATAAAAAAAAAATCAAAGAGGAAAAGAAAAGAAGAAAGAGAAATAAAAGTTAGAGATTAAAGAGAGAGAAAAACAAAAAGAAAGAAACAAAAAAAATAAAAGTAGGAAAAAATAGAAAAAAAGAAGAAGAAAAAACGGGAAAACACAAAAAATAAAAAAATATAAAAAAAAATGGTAGTGTTAGGAAAGAAAATATTGAGTTCAACGAGATAAACGTGATTGAGATTTTTTCTTTTTAAAAATATTGAATTTCATTTTTGGCGCGACTAAATAGGGACTGTATTCATATTTTATATGAATACATACTATCTATAAAACCGAATACAGCAAGTATAAATCGAATACAACGGCTATAAATGGTAATTATGTAAAATGTGGCTATAAAAAGTGGGTTTTATAGCAAAATGCTGCTATTTTTGAAAGATCTCCTTTAGTAATTGAGTACAGATGACAATTACTTTATTAAGAATTAAGAAAGTAAGAAAAGTTTGAAAATAATCCACAAGTTTTTTAATTTACACTTTGAACCAATGCAAAACCTAATATAACTAGAAACGTAGGGAAAAAAAGATGTGTTTCTGTCTTTCCGTAATTTTTGTTGTTGTTGCTTTATGCATCATCTTCTTCTTCATTACCAACATCTTGTTCTTCATTATCATCTATTCTTGTTCATCATCATCATCTTCTTGTTGTTGAACATTGTTGTTGTAACAACTACTGTTGCTACTTGATCAAATTTTTTTAGGTCAAATTTTATTTGTATATCACTTGGGCATTACTTCATAGGTGCTTGTAGTAAGTAAAATTATAATTTTTAGTTGAATTTCTCATATGGATGTATTTGCTACTACTATTTTTTCAACAATGAATAAAACATGTAACATAAATTCAATAGATAAGTAATCTGTTGCAACATATATGACTAATCTGTTGCAACAAATGAGTAATCTGTTGCAACAGATGAGTCATATATTGCAACAACATGTGAGTAATTTGTTGCAACAGATGTGTCATATGTTGCAACAGATTACTCATCTATTGCAACAGGCTGCTCATTTGTTGGAGTCATATTATAGTGTTGTAACATGAATCCTACATATGGATCATCTATTGCAATAGATTATCATAGTTTCAATAGCTTACTCACTTGTTGCAACAAATGACTCATATGTTTGATTCATGTTGCAGGCTCTATCCATTGTAGCAGTAGCAGTTATACCAAATAAAATTTTTTAAAATAATCATAATTATACTTACAAAATCACCTATGAAGTAATGTTCAAGTGATATATAAACTAAATTTGACCCAAAAAAAAATCAAAAATTTCAACAAGGGCACAACGAATAAGTGAAACACATGAAAAATTTCATGAAACAAGTAAAGAAGACAAAAATAGTATATCATACATCAAATGCAAAAGGATCAAGGGGACAAAGGTTTGAGTTCTCCTAAAAATGTTTAAAATCCCTAGTATAACTAAGATTAAAATTAAACATGAATTGATGATTTCACTTACAATTTTAATTAATCTCATGGTAATTACATGGTTAACTAAGTGTATTCGTCCTAAGTAGAGTAATCAATTGACCAATTTTATTTGAAATAATTTAAATTAAGTCATTATTAGTAATAACTAAATTGATTTAACTAAAATTAAAGATGAACTTACAATTTCAATTAATCTCATAGTAATTAAATGATCAAGTAAGTTTATTCGTCATGAATAGAGTGATCAATTGACCAATTTTATTTGAAATGAATCAAATTAAGCCATTATTCATACTAAATTGATATAACCAAAATTAAAAATGAATTGATAAGTTCACCTGCAATTTCAATTAATCTCATAATAATTACATGATCAACTAAGTGCATTCGTATCGAGGAGAGTGATCAATCGACTAATTTTATTTGAAATGATTCAAATTAAGTTGTTATTAGTAATAACTAAATTGATTTTAACTAAATTAAAGATTAATTGATAAGTCCACTTACAATTTCAATTAATTTCATAGTAATTACTTGATCAACTAAGTGGATTCGCTCTAAATAGAATGCTCAATTGATAATTTTATTTGAAATGATTCAAATTAAGCAATTATTAGTAATAACTAAATTGATTTAACTAAATTTAAAGACAAGACATTAGACAAGGGGACAAACATTTAACTTCTCTTAAAAACATCTGAGCTTTAGTATTTTAAATTATTTTTCAACATATATCCTATCTGTTTTCTAATTTTCAACAGATGAGTAATATGTTGCAACAACTTAGTCATCTGTTGTAATAGATGTCTATATTTGTTTGATAATTTTCAATAGGCGAGACATTTATTGCAACGGGTTAGTAATCTATTGCAACATATGTCTATATTTGTTTGGTCATTTCCAACAAATGTCTTTATCTATTTGGTCATTTTCAACAGATTACTCATCTTTTGCAATATGTTAGTCATCTATTGATTCATATTAAGTCATTATATTAGTAATAACTAAATTAATTTAACTAGAACTAAACATGAGTTAATAAGTTCAATTATAGCTTCAATTAATTTTATGGTAATTACACGATCAACTAAGTGTGTTCGTTCTGAGTAGAGTGATCAATTGACCAATTTTATTTGAAATTATTCAAACTAAGCCATAATTAGAAATAATTATATTGATTTAACTAGAATTATGAATTAGTAAGTTCACTTACAATTTCAATTAATTTTATAGTAATTACATGATCAACTAAGTGTTTCGTCTTAAGTAGAATGATCAAATTGACCAATCTTATTTGAAATAATTAAAATTAAGAAATTATTAGTAATAAATAAATTAATTTAACTAAAATTAAAGATGAATTGATAAGTTTAATTACGATTTCAATTAATCTCATAGTAATTACATGATCATCTAAGTGTATTCATCTTGAGTAAAGTGTCAATTCACCAATTTTATTTGAAATGATTCAAATTAAGACATTATTTGTAATAACTACATTGATTTAACTAGAATTAAAGATGAATTGATAAGTTCAATTACGATTTCAATTATTCTTATGTTAATTACATGATCATCTTAGTGTGTTCGTCCTAATCGAGTAGAGTGATCAATTGACTAATTTTATTTGAAATGATTCAAATTAAGTCATTATTAGTAATAACTAAATAGATTTAATAATTACAATTTTAATTAATCTCATAGAAATTATATGATCATTTAAGTGTATAACCTATTGCAATAGATTTAACTTGCTGCAACAGATGAGTCATCTGTTGAAAATTATCAAACAGACATACACATATGTTGCAACAAATTGGTCATCTGTTGTCACAAATGTCTTTATCTGTTGGTTATTTCCAACAGATGACCAATCTGTTGTAACATATGACTTTATCAGTTTGTCATTTCCAATAGATTACTAATTTGTTGCACTAGATGACTAATCTGTTGCAACAAATGTCTTTATTTGTTTGGTCATTTTCAACATATTACTAATTTATTGCGACAGACGATTAATCTGTTGCAATAGATGTTTTTATCTACTTGGTCATTTCCAATAGATTACCCATTTGTTGCAACAGATGGGCCATCTGTTATTAATCTATCTTTGACTTTGTTGTAATAGTAAATAATCTTGTGTTGTTATTTAATTTTAGTCTATGACCTTGCTCTTAACCAAACACTTTCTTTCTTGTAATTGATTCTTTCCACCCCCGAACGCTCAAAAACCTACACCTCTCAACATCTTAAAAAAATAGGCAGAATAAAAAAAATAAGAATAAACTCATCGATCAAATATAGATTTTCTCATTCATTACATACAGAACATTTACAACATTAGGTAGATCCGATAAAATAAATTACATATGATGAAAAAAATATAACCTAATTATTATTATTAATAATATTATAATTGTTATTATTATTGTTATTATTATTGACAATCGGAAATCCATTGGGCAGCAGACTCCTCAGCCTCCAAATCCCACGAAGCAACTTTGCTCTCGTGGTGCCCAACTCTCACTCAAGTTCATGAACCAGCCTTTCAAGTTCCTACACGGTGTCAAGCAAAATCGCCATGTATCAAATCGGATCAGTCATATGTAGAACATGCATGAACAAATAACGTAAGACACTAAACCACATATACTACCAACTGGTAGTTTAACCCAAAAAATATGAAACTTAACTAGAAAATAGATGCATGTTAATAATTTTCATATTAGAATAAAAAAATAAAACATACCTCAATGGACGAACAAGAAATTTATTTTTGAAAGAGAAGTGATTGAAGATGTAATAACGATTTTATGCAAGGCAAGATGCAAGAGATAGTGCTAAGGAGACCTATTTATAAAAGATTGAAAGAGTGAATAGTGCAGTGTGTTAGGCAAAAAAATTCCGACCGTTCACCGCCTTTTTAATAATTATATCTCTTAATTAAATCAAACTTGATGACTTTTCGATTATTTAAATTAAAAAAATAGATTTAAATATAAAAAAGGTGAAAAGTCATAACTTTTCACCTTTTTAGTATTTTAGTTATTTAAATTAAATAGCTACAAAATTGTGTTTATCATATTTTTTTATATTATTTATTAACGAATCATTTTTTTAAATTAAATGATCGAAAAGTCATGACCCTTGAGTTCTTCCAACCGACGATCTATTTTTTGCAATATATGATTCATCAATCACAATAGATGACCCTTTTGTTGCAACATATGACTCATCTGCTGGAGTAATTGATTCATTTTTGCAACATATGGTCCATCTATTGCAACAGATTGTTCATTTGTTGCAATAGATTGTTCATCTATTGAAAAAACAAATCAATAAAAAGATTTATTCGATAGAGACAATAACAAATCATCATTTATCAATACACCTTTTTACCATGAGATTAATTGAAATCGTAATTGAACTTACTAATTCATCTTTAATTTTAGTTAAATCAATATAGTTATTTCTAATGATGGCTTAGTTTAAATCATTTCAAATAAAATTGGTCAATTGATCACTCTACTCAGGACGAACATACTTAGCTGATCGTGTAATTAGCATGAGATTAATTGAAACTGTAATTGAACTTATTAATTCATATTTTATTTTAGTTAAATCAATTTAGTTATTACTAATAATGGCTTAATTTGAATCAATAAATGACTAACATGTTGCAATAGATAAGTAATCTGTTGGAAATGACCAAATAGTTAAAGACATCTGTTGAAAATAACCAAACAGATATAGACATTTGTTGCAACAGATGACTAACCTGTTGCAATAACTAACTCATCAATTGAAAATTATCAAATAAATATAGACATCTGTTGCAACAGAGGACTAAATTGTTGTGACATGTGACTCATCTGTTGAAAACTATTAAATAGACAAGATATATGTTGAAAAGCAATTTAAAATACTAAAGCTCAAATATTTTTAGGAGAACTCAAAACATTTGTCCCCTTGTCTAAGTTCTTGTATTAAAAACTTGTCTTTAATTTTAATTAAATCAATTTAGTTATTATTAATATTGCTTAATTTGAATCAACAAATGACTAACCTGATATAAACATCTAATGCAATAGATGACTAACTTGTTGCAACAAATAGGTCATCTATTGGACAATAATGAAAATTCTAGGAAACTCAAATATTTTTTGGAGAACTCAAATATTTGTCCCATTGTCTTAAAAACGTCTTTAATTTTAGCTAAATCAATTTAGTTATTACTAATAATTGCTTAATTTGAATCAACAGATGACTAACATATTGAAACAGATGATTCATCTGTTGAAAATTATCAAACAGATAGAAAATCTATTGAAACAGATGGGTCATCTATTAGAAAGCAATTAATATACTAGGGATTTTAAACATTTTTAGGAGAACTCAAACGTTTGTCCCCTTGATCCTTTTGCATTTGATGTATGATATACTATTTTTGTCTTCTTTACCTGCTTCATAAAATTTTTCATGTATTTTACTTATTCGTTGTGCCCTTGTTGAAATTTTAAAAATTTTTTAGGTTAAATTTTATTCGTATATCACTTGGACATTACGTCATAGGTGATTTTGTAAGTAAGATTATGATTTTTGTTAAATTTTTTATTTGGTGGATCTACTACTACTACAATGGATAGAACCTACAATATGAATCCAACATATGAGTCATCTGTTGCAACAAGTGAGTAATTTGTTGCAACAGATGACCCATATATTGGATTCATGTTACAACACTATAATATGAATCCAACAGATGAGTAATCTGTTGCAACAGATGAGTAACCTGTTACAACATATGACGCATCTGTTGTAACAGATTATCCACATGTTGTTGCAATATATGACTAATCTGTTGCAATATATTAGTCATATATATTGCAATAGATTACTCATCTATTGCAACAGATTAGTCATATATGTTGCAACAGATTACTGATCTACTACAATAGCTTAGTCATATATGTTGCAACAGATTACTTATCTGTTGGATTCATGTTACATGTTTTATTCATTGTTGAAAAAACAGCAGTGGCAGATACAACCATATGAGAAATTCAACTAAAAATTATAATTTTACTTACTAAAATCATCTAAGTAACAAACTAAGAACATTAATATTTACCAACAACTTCAGTATTGTACAAACACAAATAACAAAAAACATAAAAAAAAATAACAAACACCAACAAATTAACAGTTGTTTGCTAGATTTGGTTACAAAGATGTCTCTAAAAAAAAAATTCAACTCTTTCTATTTTTACAAGAAATGTTCGACAATAAGAACTATAGTAACAATAAAAAATCATATTTCACCCGAAAAGAGAAGAAAGGAAATACCACAAATTAGGGTATTCTTGAGTCCCCATTGTAAATTTAAGCAACAAATATTGAAATTGTTAATTTATACTAGAAGAGAAGTTAACTCAAGTTCCTCGTTTTCGCCATAACTTAAAAGCCCTAATTTCTTACCTGTGAAAATCGAAAAGAAACGATGATGAACTCGAAGTTGTTGTCGCTGGAGAATGTTGTCACATCAACTGACGGTTGAAAGTGAAAAAGGAACAGACAAGAACTCAAAACTATTTTTCGCCAGAGGTTGAAGTTGCACAATATTGAAGGGAGAAATTTGAAAAGTTGTTGGTTGAGAGAAGTTAGAGAGAGAAACTATTGAGAGAAAGAGAGAAGAGAGATTGATTTGCAGAGAGAGGGAGGTTTTGTGGGTGTGGGTTGATTTATATTTTTGAAAAGATTATAAAGTTTGAAAAATATTAATAAAATCCACAATTAATTTAATCAAGTTTCTTAATTATGTTTGACCCTTTAAGTTGGTCAATGTCACGAATCTTTCATTCAAGACTTAAATGACACATTTCCTTTAATTTTCTCTACAAACATCTATGACTTATTTTAAAACACAAGTTTTAAAAGTCTTTCTTTTTTCCTTAAACTCCGTGTCAAGTCAAACAAACTTTCAATCAAATAGAAGTCAGTAATAAAGATTCAAGAAAGGATACAAATAATAAATTAAAAACACTTGGGCCAGTATATACAATAGATCCTGGACTTTATCATTTATGAATTTTGAACTGTCATCAAAACTATAGCTTATCAATACAAAATTTAAGTAAAAGCTATTAATTTGTCTGAATTCATAAGTAATACTCTACCTCTGGCCCCATAGACATAACAACGTTAATGGGTTGGATGCTAGTTCAACCAAATTAAACAAAAAGACTTCAGTCAAAATCTTAAGAATGAAACAATTTTAATAGGAAGCACGTTCTCCTACAAAGAAGCTTATATTGAATGAATACAAATAAGTTTGAGTTAATTGGTTCATTAATCATACGAATAACATTTTTAAAATTTTAACCAAATATCATCTAACTTCTTAATTCATGTATGGTATATGATTTCTATTATATGGTGGTAAATAAGATTAAAACAAACAAAACTTTAGTGGTCCACTCTTAGCAAGTGAAACAAACCCTAGATGAACAAATAATCCAACATAATTCAACCATAAAAGTTTAAATTTCATTTATCACTTTCAATTTTAGTGGTCCATAAAATAACACTTTTTTTTAAATTTTAATCAAATATTATCTAACACTTCAATTTGTGTATGATAAATAATTTTCAATATTTGGTAAACAAGATTTAAAAATAAAAATTTAGTGGTCCTCACTTAAAAAGTGAAAACAAATTCTATATTCACAAATAATCTTTATAATTTGACCATAAAATTAAAACATTATTTATTACTTTCAGCTTTAGTGGTCTACTCACTACTAGAAAACTGTAAATTATATGGGAATTTTACCTAAGGAAGAATATCGTAAGAAATACATATGGATTTACCTATGAAAATATTAAATTCCTCAATATTAAAATATATTACCTGTGAACTATATATTTGCAACAAATTTCACAAGTAAATTTGGCGCCACATTGTGCAAATTTTGTACTTGCGACATTACATGGTGAAATATATCAGCAGATATTTTATCTCTAGGTAAATCCGCACGTATATGGACAAATATATATATTTTTTAAATCCGTAGAAAAATCCCCAGGTAATTTATCCTACGGATTTACGTAGAGATATTTTGGTGAAAATTTATGTAATAGATTTTATTACCTGGGAAGTTATTTGGGGATTTTGTGTTACGAATTTTGCTAGGAACTTACTTGGGGAATTATTACTTGCGACATTACCTAGGGAAATGTATCAGCAAGTATTTAATCTCTAGATAAATCCACAGGTATATGCACATACACACACACACACACACACACACATATATATATATATTAAATCCATAGAAAAATTCTCAAGTTATTTATCCTACGGATTTAAGTAGAGATATTTTGATGGAGATATATGTAATGGATTTTATTACCTGGAAAATTATTTGGGGATTTTGTTCTGCGAATTTTTCTGGAAAAAATTCTTGGGGATTTATCTGTGAAAATATTACTTGAAAAATTATTGGTGGATTGTGTTGCTACAAATTTAGCTGAAATTACTTCTTAGGAATTTACCTACGAAATTATTACTTGAGAAATTATTAGGGATTGTGTTGCTACAAATTTAGCTGAAATTATCTCTTGGGGATTTACATAGGATTTTTGTGACTTGAAAAATTTAAATAGGAAAAGAATAAACTTGAAGAATGAAAAAAACATAAAATAAAAGGAAATTAGACATTAAATCAGTGGACACGTATAATCAAGCAAAAGATGCTTAAGAAAATAAAATTAGTTTGTTGACATAGATGGTATCACAGATGTATTTGAGCTGAATAAACCTTAGCTTGACTCATTATGTTATCACTAAAAAATTAAAGAGGTGAAATTTCGTTGGCCTAAGATAGGCGAAGAACGACTCAGGGCTCAAATAGAGCGTGTTTTTCTATGGGTTAATTTAAATATAATTGTAAGGCATCATACTACGCACGACAATATAATATATCAATATAATATACATTTAGGAGTCGTTTGGTGTGAGATATAAGATATAATAATCACGAAATAAAATAAAAATTATTTTATTTTACATTGAGTTGATATTATTAGGTATTTTCAAAATTATATATATGATGAGATTAGGGGTGAGCATTTTGTTTGTTCGATTTGCTTGTTTAATATCAATTCGATTTTTCAATTTTCAGATTGATGATAATGACAACCGTAATGAAAAAAATTCAATTTGATTTGATTTCTATAAATTCGGTTCAGTTATTTTGAATTTTTGTTTTGATTTTGAAGATTAAAGTACACGACTAAAAAAATAGTTTTTCCGACCACAAAAAATTGACCACAGCTTGTGGTCGCAATAAAAGTGACCACATGTGGTAGATTTTTTAATTTTTTTTAAAAAATATTTTTAAAAAAAATGATAACTGGTGTTAACTTCGTAAGGAGAGTCTGAACATGCAACTAAATGAGTCTAAGGACATGAAAGCATCGTATTATTATAGGGTATCTCCCCCTTGGGACTCTATGTCCCTCTAAAAACACTTTGTTGAAATACTGGGTGGTGCACGAGACACCTACAAACTAGGTCATGATTGATTGTCTAAGATCTGAAACTAATGCATGACTCATGAATTGAACTTATACTCACAACTACTAGTATACTCTATCTTGGAATAGTTACATTCCAAAAATTTCTGATAGCATGATCAGGTGAAGAAATGAAATAACAAACTATGTGAATCTGACTACTAAATGGACTTACTGGTTCTATTAACTGACTCATGCTGAAATATAAGCTCAAAATAGTAGCAATGAATTTAAGGATGCATATCATAAGGATGAAAGACTCATAACGTACCCGAATCTATATCAAGAAACCTTTCCTTATCATGGTGAGTCTGAAGCGTATAGAGTCTGTTCTGACACTGACCACTATTGGCATGGAAAGTGACACCCTGCGGGTGCAATTCTCTACCCCTCTGATCTAGCACTCTATATTCTCACATTCTGTGGCCTAGCTTACCACACACAAAGCACACATCACTACCGGCTCTACATGTACCTAGGTGATTCTTGCCAAACTCTCCACAAAGCGGATAGGTACGAACACCACTAGCACTACTCTAGGCTTTGGATCCTGGAGATCTATCATGACTGACATCCCCAACCTCTAGTGCGGTTACACTAGCTAAGGATGGAGCTGGGACTGAAAACTTCTGACTATGCTGAGAACGGCTTCCATCCTATGACCTTGCCTGAGAGAAACTATGACTACTTATTCTAGCTTTCTTACTCACTCACTCTCTTTCTTTTATCTTATCGGCCTCAATCTGCTACGCATGCATCATTAGTATAGCAAGATCCATATCTCTATTGAGCATAGCAGTCCTACACTCTTTCAACACCAACCAGGACACACCAGTCACAAACTTACTCATACTTACTCTAGATTCAGCTATCAAATCGGGAGCATACTTAGCTAACTGGTTGAACTTAAGACAATACTACTTTAATGTCATGGAGCCATACCTTAGGTTTATGAACTCTTCTACCTTAGTTTCTCTCATCTCTAAGGAAAAACTTATCTAAGAAGGCTTTCTGAAACTCTTCCAAGTCATGGGGGCTGCATCCTCCCCTCTACTCTTCTCCCATATCATTACCCAATTATGAGCAATATCCTTTAGCCTATAAGACGCTAAATCTACACTCTCCTCCTCAAAAACATGCATAATCTGGGTGATTTTCCTCACCTCCTCAAGATAAAGCTATAGGTCCTCAGCTGCTACTGACCCAAACAATTTTGTCTGGTTCATTCTCATGAAATCTCTAATTCTGGTTGTGGTCGTGATAATGCTCAAATTACACTCTTGAATGGGTGTAAGCGATCATTGTCAATATAAAACCCAAATAGGTTGGGGTCGAATCCCACAGGGAATAAGGTGTGAACTTAAGTAGTTTATGAGTTAATCCACTGATAGTTTGATGTTTCCTGAAATGGGGGGTTTATGTTTAAGAACTAATTGTTTGTCACTTTAATTTTAGTCTTTGTAATCAAGAATTTGTGAAATAACCAGAATTGTGTTCACTAGGGCTTTCCGGTACATGACAGAAGCTAAAAGTGGTTCAAGATTCTCATGGTGGTTAGGATAACAAGCTATCTTTAACGACGTTATGCTTAAATGTCTTTCGGCCTAATTAAGCGTTTAATTCCCTAATCTTCTCGGACTTAGGGAATTTCTATTCAATTCCCAGATTTTACCTCAGGTTAACCAACCTTGTTATAACGCTGATTATTAAACGAAGTATTTTCAAGTCCCTGTTGATAATTCACGTCCTACTATATTTGATTTCTTTCTCAAGCAAATCAACACAGGTGTGTCTACTATTTGCAACCAACATACGATAATTAAAACTTCAAGACCTTTTGAATCTTGAACACTTAACACCTTATCAAGACCTAACCCTAGATCCCATAATTCTGGTTAATGGAATTTAGCCACTCATGATGTAATGAACGAAACACATAATTGAACTCATGATTTGAAAGATAAACTTATAGAAATGAATAATAATCAGTGAATCGTAGATTAGATCACAAAACAAATCCTCAAAATACTGATAATAATCTCTCAAAATAGTTGTGTTGTTAAAGTCAAGAAGTAGAGAAAAAAATATCAAAATATGTTGTCCAAAACTCAATGTGTCGACTCCTTCTGCCGAATTATTCCCTAGAAAACCCTAAAACAAAGCTTTAAATAGTTCACCCTAAATAACGAAATAAATTAATAAAAATAAAAAATCCTTCTAATTAGCTGACGACATTTGTGATAGCTTATCAGGAAACTGACGACTTAGCACAAATGTCGTCAGCGTCTTCTTCAGTTTTGGCTCTTCCTTCTTAAGGATGACGACAAACTTGATAACCTATCAGCTACGTGATGGCCTATCACAAAATGTCCTAAAGGCTTTGCTTCAGTTCTCCTTGGCTGCCTTTAGCTGGCGACATTCTTGATAACTTATCAGACCCTTGACGGCTTATCACAAAATGTCGTCACAGCTTCCACTTTAGGCCAATTCTCTATCTACTGATGACGACCAACCTGATAGCTTATCACAGGGCTGACGACTTATCACAAATGTCGTTAGCCATACTTGTCTTCAGATTTCTTCAAATTTCAACTTCTTTACTTTATTTCATGTTGGTTCTCTATCATATAAACTTAAACTGCAAAATCAAACATAAACTAATAAAAAACGACAAAAGCTGCTTAAGACTTTGCAATTATTCTCGGTTAAAAGCCTTAAATGTGTTAGCATTAGCTCACACATAAACACCCTCAACTTAAAACAATTGCTTGTCCTCAAGCAACATAACACAACTAAGAGAATAAAAAGTACGTTTGGAAGTCACTCATCCATACCATCTCAAAATATTTTCACCATCTCCAAGGTCACTTAGTTTAAAACTCACTATGGATGTTTTGAAGAACAGCCATGCAACTCACAAGAATCAAGATATGGCAAAAATTCAGCAATAACAACCATGCCATACCTAGATCACACTATCTGAACAAGTCAGTGACTAGAAACATACCAGTGTGCCCTCACAACAAAGAAATCCCTTTTTCACTCATATCAGAATTCACATACATAAACATAGGGATAATCACAAATCTCACTCTCAGAATGAAGTTCCAAAATCTGCATGTCAAATGCCATAGGCTTTCCCTTATAGTCAGTACCCAAATTTTCAGACAGGTCAGTTAGGATCACTATAGGGCTTTTCTTAGGCTTGTAATGTAGGCTAGGGGCTGGTATGATATTCATGGATACTTTAGAGTGATTATGCCTCCTTGACACTACACTAAAATCTTTGGGTTTCACTTCTCAACCTTCTTTTCTTCCTCTCTTTTATTGATCACACATGCTCAAGATGGATGCGGTTTTTTAAATCATCATATTATCTTTTTATCATCTTTAACACTACTTTCTCTTTTCTTATTCCTTTTTCATCGAACCCAACTTTTCATTATTTTCTCTTATTCTACCTCTCTTCATACTCATTTTGCATGACACACCCCTATGATAGCCACCCTCAACTTAGGTTGTTTGCCTTGGTCAAGGTGCACAGTGTCCAAGGAGGACCAAGGCCAAAATAGGTTCATTGTGATATAAATGGGAAGGTGAGAGGTGTCATAGAAAGATACAGAAATATAGGCTCAAATCAGGGATCAAGGGATATTATTCATATTGGGAAGGTCATTTAGGTTGAAAGTGGGCTACAGTAAAAAATGGCCTATGATCCTTTCCTAACCCCTATCCTACAACCTAGGCAGGACTAATTGGGCAAGTTCTAGATTCAGCACACATCAGGAATTGAGTAAGACCTCACACACACATGGCACACAAGTACATCATATATCATTACTTATCCGATTCATGCAATTTATTCAGAAAAAATCATTAAGTTACCAGACTAATGCCACAAAAAGATACACTACGGTCACAAATAAATGCAATTCATACAGTTATAAACTCAGATAAATAGAGTGGTGCTCAAATGTCACAAAATAAGCTAACTGCCTCAAGTACCTGTATTACTCTTAATTATCTACCAAAATTTTTTACAACATCCTACCCTACATCCTCAACTTAAAATTGAAAGTAAAATGAACCCAGGGTTTAGAGAATACCTTGATTGACTCAAGCTCGAGGGTCATAGGTTTTTGACCCTGCTGCTGTAGCATGTACTACCTTCTCTCCATCAGGAGCGTCTGGCCTTGTAGTGGATGGGGGCCTGATAGATGATGCACTTGCAGCCCTGGCTTTCAAAGCCTCCTCCCATCTCTCGTTGTCCGCTAGGGAATCCATTATTGATTTCTTTAACTCCTCTTTTTTGGCCTTTTTTTGCCTTCTTTTTCACTCTTCTTTCTTCTTCGCTGTCAGGATCTTCTCTCTTATTTTTGCCCTTTTTCTTTCTTTTTTTTTTCTTTTTCTTTGGTGAATCTCTACTAAGGTCAAACATTAGAATTTTTTCCTTAAATTCATCTATAGCCGGATCTGTTGGCACCATAAATTGGTACTGCTGTAACACCCCAACATCTGCCTTCACCTTGTTTAAGGCCGTTCTGAATTTAGGAAGATCTGCCCCTGACATTTCTTTTGCCTGTGCATCAAAGCGGTTCTCTAAATCTATAACCCGTCTAGGAAAAGTTACAAAAGGCTCAAGGGAAGCCTTGATTCTCTTGTCTACTACAGCAGCAAACTGTTTGGCAAATGCATATAGCTGTGCCTCACACCATTTGGCTTATTTGGCCACTTTTCTAAAATCGATTGGATGAAATGCAAATCCTGATGATGTTGTAGGAGATGAAGGGTTGGGTTCATTCTCAAGAACTGAACCTAATAAAAAAGTTGGTGGCGCAATCTCAGAATATTGCACTTCCACATTAGGTGTTGAACTAATATCTGTAACTGGAGGGTCTGGTGCAACCTTGCACCTCTATCAAGTCTCAGTACTAGCTGATTTTGATCATACCATATGGGGTTGTGAGTCTTTCGAGCAGGAATACCATCATCAACCCCTGCAATCTCTGGCACATTAGCAGGTCGGCACAACTCTATGATAAGATAAGAGAAAGGATAAGCAGTTTTGGTTCTCGACATTCTAATCTTTATCTTATCAGCAATTATTTCCTTGAAATTTAGGGGGAGTTTTTGCACCATGATTGCTACTAGGATAGCTCCGTCGTCATCCAAAATATTGTCTCCATTAGTGGGCATCAGCCAGATACGCATTATACCCCACCAAAACTGTCTCTTCAGTCAAATAGGACTTATAGATTTTCTCATTTGGGTTGGTCATCAATGTTGGTTCTCTTTCGGCTATGATGTTGGCCAACCACGAATATTGTTTTGTCCAATTCTTAATCCAAGCATAGACTGATGGTGAAGTGTCCTGAGGAGTAAAGTTGGGGCTACCCAAGAACCTGTTGATTGTTCTAATTGATACATCAACCCTTACGCCCCTTACCTGAACTCTATCCAACAGGGGATGGTCTGCAACTCTTTCTTCTGATCTACACATGTTTTCTAACTGAGCTTGGTAGTTTACGTAAAACTCTTGGACCAGTGTAGGGCAAAATGAGCTTCCACCTTTTGTAGTCCATTCCAAGCTGTACTCTTGGAACTTTTGTTCCACTTCAGGATACCTACTCAAACCTTTGGTGATAATCCTCTTTTCTTCCTGAATCATCCTTTTATCCCTTCTTCTATCTATTCTGTGGAGCCCAGCAATAAATATGCCCTTTACCTTGGGAACTTGCCATCTAGCATTGTCTCAAACTTCGGGGTTCTTTCATTTGATAAGTGTTCCCCAAATTGGAGACTCCTTATCATCTTGTTGTTCAGTAGAAAGGGATTAAGATGTTGTTCCCTTAGACTCAGGTTTCTCAGACCTTTTATGTTCTTCTTCTTTAGATTCAGCATGTTCAAACTTATGCTACTCATGTTTAGAATGTTAAGATGCCTCCTGCTCAGAAGCTGTTGTTATTTCAGTGTCCTCACTATTCTCCACCTCAACTGGTGGAGGCGGTGGAGGCTTGTTAGGGCTTTTCTTCTTCTTTCACTTCCTGAGCAGAGGTTCTCCCTTTTCATAATCATACTCCTTATTGATGAGTCTCCGGCGTAAACTTTGCTATTATTCCTTCTTTGTAGGTATAGGGCTTTTTTCCTTTGGGTGCCATTATAAGGTTCCTGTAGTAATATAAAAACCATTAGCGAATCCTCAAGAGCATAAACACAAACAGATTAATCATTTAAGCTTCACATCCTTTGAAAAGGCTCATTCATGCTTCATGTTCCAGGTGCGATGACATTTCTTGATAAGCCGTCATAACTGTGATAGCTTATCATAATTACCGTCAGCCTTAGATAGAACCTACGAAACTTTATTAACTTCTGACAACATTTCTAATAAGCCATCACAAACATGATAGCCTATCACAAATGTTGTCAGCTCTAGATAGAACCCACTTCATTCTTAGCAGCCTTTGACGACATTTCTGATAAGCTGTCACAGTTGTGATAGCTTATCATAAATGTCGTCAGCTCTTATTAGAACCTCACTTTTAACTTTAAATCAACTTTTGGTCCCATTATTTCTCAAAATCCACTCGAGTTCCAATTTGTGAGCTGAATTTTAAGCCTAAGGCTTGCATAGCAAACCCTAGTTCCGATTTTTAGCCCCTTTTCAAGTTAAACTTGGTTCAAGCCTCTTAGGAACTTGGGTTGTCATCAATCTATCACTTACCACTTGAAAAGAAAATTTAAATTTAGAGCATACCTGATAGGAGCCTTCAATGTGATTACACGCACAAGAGGAAGTAGGAAGAAATTCTTGATTTTAATTGTAAACCCACACACAAGAAAACTTGCTTTTTTGTTTTACTTAGAAAGACTTTGAAAAAGGAAAGAGAATAGCTAAAGATGGAAATAAAATAAACTTAAGAGAAATAAAAACCATGCAGGAAGGTGGAAAGGCCAAGCTGTGGGCCGGGTTGGGTCTTTTTTAAGTTGGCCCAAAATTTCAGCTAATTTTGGAATTTTATGACGGCATTTCTGATAAGCCGTCACAATTGTGATAGATTATCACAAATGTCGTCAGCCTTAACAGAAGCTAACTTAGAGTTGTTGTTTCTAATGACAAATCTGATGGCCCGTCAAAAAATATAGTCAAGAGCACTTGGCTGGATATATCGATTCCACCTTCCTTGAACTAGAACCTAACTACAAAAATAAATAATTTTTTGGAATATAAAATTTTTGGGTTGCCTCTCAATAGCGCCTGATTTAATTTTGTGGCACGACTTGGTTATCTTGACTACTCGAACTTTGCCAAGACAACCAGTTGATACCCCTTTACCATCATCATAGAATACATCAATGATTGAGAAAACACCCACCTCTTTTTGTTGAGTCATGGATGAGTGTATCTCGAAGCGTGCTTCTTTATCATTTAGCCTGAACTTTAGCTCATTCAGCTCCATGTCTACGATTACTCTCCCGATTGCAAGGAATGGTCTACCCAAGATAATGGGCACTTCAAAATCCACCTCACAATCTAGGACTACAAAATTAATAGGCAAAATAAAATTGTCTACCTTTACTAGAACATCATGTAATATGCCCACAGGCCGCTTCACAGACCTATCTTTCATCACCAACCACATATTTGTTGGGGTAGGATTCCCCAAACCCAGTTTCTTATACACAGCAAGTGGCATTAGGTTTATACTGGCTCCCAGATCGTATAATACTTTTGTGAATTTCAGGGAACCAATAGTACATAGAATGGTAAACGCTCTCAGATCTGCCTTTTTCTGCGCTAAAGACCTTGTAGAGATAGCTCCACAATGGAGAATATTGTCCTCTGGCTCATGGCTAACCATCTATTTCTTGATCACAAGGTCTTTCATGAACTTTGTGTATCCTGACATTTGCTCAAGTGCCTCAACCAAAGGAACATTTATTGTCAATTGCTTGAACATTGCCATGAATTTGCTGAATTTTGCATTATCAGCCTTCTTCTTCAATCATTGAGGAAAGGGAGGTGGTGGTATTGGGATAGCTTTCAACACCACTTTCTTTTCCTTCTCTCTTTCCTTCTATGAAGTATCAATAGAACTATGCAGCTTCTCAGACTCTACTGGATTGCTTTCTTTAGATTTTTCAACAACTACCTTACCCCCTACAAATTTCCCACAGAAGGTCCAGATAATATCTTATCACTCCTAGTGGTAATCTCCATACATAAGCCATTATTTTGCGGATTCTAAACTTTATTGCTTGGTAACATTCCGCTCTTTCTCTGGTTAACTGCAGTGGATAGTTGGCTCATCTGCTACTCTAACTATTTGATTGTTGTGGAGTGTGAGTGCACCAACTAACTGATGGATGTTAGATCGGTCTTCATGGTGGTTACACCACAGTTGGTAGCCTCAACTCCCTTCAACAATTTTTCCATCATGTCCTCTGTTGACATCTTTCCATAGCTAGTTATAGCAGTTTCCCGATTTCCAGGAGGAACATATAAACCACTTCTGTCATTATTGCTACTCTAGTTTCCTTCCTCCCTATCTTTGTAACCAGGCTTGTCAAAAATGATCCAACCTTGATTCCCTTGGCTATTGCCTCAGAACCCCCTGATTATTAACATAATTCACCTTTTATTTAGGATCTATATTAACTCGTTCTTGAGATGTTATAGCCTTCACTTTCTCAGTCTTTCCTGACAATAAGTGCTTGGTGAACAAGTCCATCTGAGTCTTTAGATGAGCCATGTATTGATCTCACTCCTCATCTCTCCTGTATTGTTCAGTAGACATACTAACAAAAATAGTGGGTCTTGCTACCACAGATTCCCTGTTATGCCAAGCCCAACTCTTTTTGGTCATCCTATTTAGCATATCTGAGGTATCTTGAAAAGACAGATCAACAAACGAACCACCACTAGCATTATCTATAATCGGCTTTGTTACAGAGTTAAGGGCCTTGTATAAAGTCTCCATCAAGTGAAGGTCTGTCATATTGTGGTTCGGATACTGTGTCAGCTTCTTCTTGAATCTATCCCAAGTCTCATGCAAAGCTTCAGTAGGGAGTTGTCTAAAGTTACTGATCTCTTCCCTCAACTGTACCCTCCTAGAGGGTGGAAAAAAATATTCTAGGAATGCTTCTTTTAATTTTCTCCAGTGGCTGATGGAATCAGGCGTAAGCTTATTTAGCCACAATATTACCTCTCCAGGCAGAGACAATGGGAACAACCTCAACCGGATAGCATTCTATCCCACTCCTGGGTTATAAAAATATTTGTAAATGGTGACAAAATTCACCAGATGCAAGTTCGGATCATCCCCAGGAAGGACACCAAACAAACCCTTCAAATTAAGGAGTTGGATTATAGTACTCGTAATATTGAACTTGGCTCCAGGTGCCAACGGTGGAGGAATAATTGCACCTGTTGCACCTGCCCCATCCATGCCATCATCATCATTATTTAGATCATACTGGACCGGCTGTTACTCTTGTCTTCTTTGGAACAGACGGTTCCGGTTAACATTATGTGGCACTTATGCAGCTATCTACTCTTCACGTATTGGGTTACCAGGGTTCAATAACTTCTCGTCCCCCAAATCTTTGTTCTCAGGATTTGGATTTTGTGCCTGTTTCCCGACATTTTGCACATTCACCTGAGCTCTAGCTAAAGCTACCAATCTGTCAACCTCATATTGTTCTTCCATTCTTCCAATTCATTGCGGTTCCAGATTGAGTGGTAATAATTTTTCTCTGGAACTTTTGGTTCTTTCTATACACTATAAAGATTCTGCAAATAAATAAAAACAACAAATACACATAAATTTAGGAAACTTAACTAACAGTCAATTAGCGTATACAAATTTCAGTTTACAACTGTATTCCCCGACAACGACGCTATTTTTGGTAACGCTCAAATTACACTCTTGAATGGGTGTAAGCGATCGTTGTCAATATAAAACCCAACTAGGTTGGGGTCAAATCCCATAGGGAATAAATTGTGAACTCAAGTCATTTGCGAGTTAATCCACAGATAGTTTGATGTTTTCTAAAATGGGGGGTTTAGGTTTAATAAGTCATTGTTTGTCACTTTAATTTCAGTGTTTGTAATCAAGAGTTTGTGAAATAATCAGAATTATGTTCACTAGGGCTTCCGGTACATGACAGATGCTAAAAGTGGTTCAAGATTCTCACGGTGGTTAGGATAACAAGCTATGTTTAACGATGTTATGCTTAAATATCTCTCGACCTACTTAAGCGTTTAATTCCCTAATCCTCTCGGACTTAGGGAATTTCTATTCAATGCCCAGATTTTACCTCAGGTTAACCAACCTTGTTACAGTGCTGATTATTAAACGAAGTATTTTCAAGTCCCAGTTTATAATTTACGTCCTACTATATTTGATTTCTTTCTTAAGCAAATCAAATCAGGTGTGTCAACTGTTTGCAACCAATAGATATTAATTAAAACTTTAGAATTATCAAGAAATCCTACCACCTTTCAAATCTTGAACACTTAACACCTTATCAAGACCTAACCCTAGATCCCATAATTCCAGTTAATAGAGTTTAGCCACTCATGATGTAATGAAGGAAACACATAATTGAACTCATGATTTGAAAGATAAACTTACAGAGATGAATAATAATCAGTGAATTGTAGATTGGAGCATAAAAGAAATCCCCAAAATATGTATAATATTCTCTCAAAATAGTTGTGTTGTTAAAGTCAAGAAGTAGAGAAAAAAATATCAAAATATACTGTCAAAAACTCAATGTGTTGACCCCTTCTGCGGAATTATTCCCTAGAAAACCCTAAAACAAAGGTTTAAATAGCTCACCCTAAATAAGGAAATAAATTAATAAAAATAAAAAATCCTTTGAATTACCGACGACATTTGTGATAGCTTATCAGGAAGCCGAGGACTTAGCATAAATGTCGTCAGCTTCTTCTTCAGTTTTGACTCTTCCTTCTTAAGGCTGTCGACAAACTTAATAACCTATCAGCTACGTGATGGCCTATCACAAAATGTCCTCAAGGCTTTGCTTTAGTTCTCCTTGGCTGCCTTCAGCTGGCGACATTCTTGATAACTTATCAGACCCTTGACGGCTTATCACAAAATGTTGTCACAGTTTTCACTTTATGCCAATTCTCTATCTACTGATGACGACCAACCTGATAGCTTATCACAGGGCTGATGACTTATCACAAATGTCGTAAGCCATACTTGTCTTCTGATTTCTTCAAATTTTAACTTCTTTGCTTTATTTCATGTTGGTTCTCTATTATATCACCTTAAACTACAAAATCAAACATAAACTAATCAAAAATGACAAAAGTTGCTTAAGACTTCGCAATTATTCTCGGTTAAAAGCCTAAATGTGTTAGTATCAGCTCACACATCAGGTTAAACCCCCATCTTGCTGAGGTGGGGCCACATCCTGACGGTTACTCTGAACATAAGTTGTCAAATCTTGGGCTAGCACCTAAAAAACTGCCCAAAACTCGGCATGTGCCACATTCTCATTCTCAAGATCTACTGGCTGAGGTGGCTGTTCATCAAGCCTATGGGTATTGTCTCTGCGAGGAGGCATACTCTATAAATAAAATGGAGAATGGATCAAACTAAGAATGAACTAGAACTTATGCATACTCGCTCGACATGAAAACTAAAAGAAGGGAAACTTGGAACGCCCTAAATCTGGTACCCAAAATTCTACACGATGCTCATGACCCCGAAGGACCACAAGCTAACCCATGACTAATATCTGTACCTGTAGACTTTATAATATACTATATAAGCAGAAACATGAACTAAAAGGCCATAAGATTCAAACTGTAACATAATATCTGATAAAAAGTATAACATCTGAATGGGGTATGAAATACCCAAAACAACTGAAATAAACTAACTGAACATAATAGTTTGGAAAGCCTCTAACTGACTGAACTTTTTGAATAAGGAGTTGATGGGACATGTCCCCAACTAAATCCAACTAATAAATTAATTAATGAAATAATAAAGTAATGATCACATCCTTGAAGGATGAGGACTCACTTCTAACTCTGACTGCTGATACTGGAGTACTACTGATGCTCTGGAGCTCGTGTCTCTAAACCTATGGTATAAAACACCACAGCATGAATGCGTCAGTACGACTGAATGCACTGGTATAGATGTGAGGTAGGCTAAATGTATGGGGTTCATATGCATGAACTATAATAATAACAGACTGACTATCATGAGCGTGAGAATACTTACATGAGACATAATGACTAAAACTAATACTGTGATAACATGATTTCTGAATCTGAATACTGATAACATGAGTGACTATATCTGATGATCATGAATCTGATAGAACTAGCTGAGTTTCATACTGTATCTGAGTTGACTATATCTGACAATCCTAAAATCTAAAGAACTCTCTGAGTTCTTTTACTGATACTGATACTGAAACTGTGGAAAGTAGTTATCTAACCTACATGCCCCAAATAATGCATTATAGCTGAACTGGGGTCAAATCTATGCCCTGATTGGAAGGGCGCCGGTACCGCGCCACTGGTAAGGACAACATATGGTGAATCTCAACTAGTAGGTTACTCTAATGAGAATGGTGGGAACCCTCAACTAGCAGGTTAAGCCACCTTATCTACCCTCAACTAGCAGGTATGATGTCTCAACCTATGCTAGCTACGTAGTTCTGGAATGCAAGGACTGCTCCTAGGAATCACACCCCCAACCAGTAGGTGAGTTCCTATCCTTGGGTTTACTCAGTGCTAATTTCCTACTCCCATCTGAATGGACACTAAACATGATTAACTGATCTGAACATGGACTGAGTTACTGAATCTCGTTGACTGATGGAATACTATTGACACCTGACAACTAGCTGAGTTCATAAGATTATTGATATTTTCTGAGTCATAAGACTATCTGAAGTCTAAGGATCATAGCTTGACTGAGAGTATCATGAAAATATGACATGGCTCTAGGGATATAACTAATGTTTTGGGTACAAGTACCCCCAAGACTCGATAAAAGGAAACTGACAAAGCCTAACCTACTTGACCACCTAATAATCACCATAATCCATAATTCATTTATTGAAGCATTTCATCAAACAGGTGATAGGGATAAACTTGTACATTCATGGGAATTTCATGATATCATGCTAGTTAGGCACTTTCCTTCATATAGGCATTTAATCAAACACATGGTAGGCATAATATGTGTAAACAACATTATACAACAATAAAACATCATGATTCAATTCTAATTTCATCATTCAAGGGTTTAGTCATAGGTTTGCATGAATCTATATCTATACTAATCAAACCAACACAAAATTTATTACCCAACATGGAATAGAATTCAATTACTTATTATCAACATTTAAAAGAGTAGCCCAATCATGAAATTCATAAAGGAAATCCATAAACTTTAACTTAGAAAAGGGATTCTTGGGCTTCATGGATGAAAGGAGTCCATAAATAAACACTATGCATACCTGGATTGAGTTTCTTGAAGTTTTTGAACTTGATGAATTTGGATCTCTTAATTCTTGAAGAGGATTTGAGTTTTGTTCTTGGGATTAATCTAGAGAGAGAAACCCTAGTTTTTGTTGTTATGAAATAATAGTGAATAAATGAGCTAAGGTCGGATATAATTGGGTATATATAAGTGGGTGGTAAATGATCAAAATATCCATGTTAAAATAACTTAAAATAACTGAGCGAAACATGCGATGGTGGGGTACGACGGTCCGTTACTTGTCAGACTGTCCATTAGACCTCTCCATCAGACTGAGACAGAGTTGGGACCTACTGCTATTGTGCGATGGTGGGGTGCGACGGTCCATCACTAGCTTAACGGTCCGTCGGATCTGTCCATCGTACTCAGCCAGAGAGCTAACTCACCGCCTCGATGGGAAGGTAGGGTGCGACGTTCCATCACTGGGTTGATGGTACGTCGGCCTTCACCATCATACCTGGGTGGTTCTGACTACCTTCTGTAAACCGGCCAGAACTTCCTCATCTGACACCAGATTTTGATGAGATTGGTATTGATGGAAAGCTTCTTCAATTTCCCACGTGATAGAAAGTGAGAATCTTAAAAATACCATGTGTACAAAAATGGATTCATATTTCAAAATAAGTTATAATATCCTTAAGATGATTTTAAGCTAAGAAAAAGTACAGGTATTATAATATCTCCCCCTTGAGAATATTTGTCCTCGAATGAGACTGAGAGTGAAGGGAAGAAATTAAACTGATGTACATACTGAACATGAATAACTGGAAGATGATCTCATGACTGACATGACTGATAAGATGAACATAACATACTGAACATGCATATTTGATGCATATGTAACTGATTCGTGAATGCATGACTGAGTGTTTTGAGGAACTAGGTTTTCTTACAATGAGAATGCATGTCTGATGCATAATTATATAACTGAACTGATACATTAATGCGTGATTGAATATGCAATGGTACTTGATACCAAGTTTGTGATGAACACTGAACATAAAACTGAGTAAGATTAAGGAGAATAGTTACCTTGAGCTTGATCTGAGTTTGCAGAGAAAAGATGAGGATACTTGGTACGCATATCTATTTCTGCATCCCAAGTAGCTCCCTCGATGGACTGATTTCACCAAAGAACTTTAACTAAAGGGACTTCTTTGTTCCTTAATCTACGAGTCTGATAGTCTAGGATTTCAACTGGGATCTCCTCGTAAGAGAGGCTATTCTGAACATCTATGCACTGAATAGGGACTACAACTGCTGGGTCGCCTATGCACTTCTTGATCAAAGAGACATGGAAGACTGGATGAACTGAGGCTAGATCTGAAGACAATTCGAGCTTATAAGCTACCTTGCCAAAGTGACTGATGATATTGAAGGGATCGACATATCGAGGACTGAGTTTTCCCTTCTTTTTGAATCTCTTCACTCCCTTCATTGGAGAGATCTTGAGGTAGACATGATCATCAATATCAAACTCGAGATCCTTTCTACAAATGTCTGCATAAGACTTCTATCGGCTTTGAGCAGCCTGGAGTCTTTCTCTAATCAACAAGACTTTTTTCTAAGGCGTCGAATACCAAGTCAGGCCCTATGACTGAGGCCTCACGAACTTCAAACAAATCAATTGGAGATCTACATCTCCTACCATAGAGAACTTCAAATGGAGCCATCCGAATACTGGAATGATAGCTGTTGTTTTATGCAAACTTTATTACAGGCAAGTGGTAATCCCAACTACCTTTGAAATCAATTGCACACGCTCTTAGCATATCTTATAAAGTCTGAATGGCCCTTTCTACTTGACCATCTGTCTGAGGATGAAAGGTTGTACTAAGATGAACTAATATACTAAGACCCTTTTGGAATGCTTTCCAGAAGTGAGAGGTGAACTGGGTACCTATATCTAAGATAATGGACAATGAAACACTGTACAATCTGACCAACTCCTTCATGTATAGTTTGGCATAATCCTCGGCTGAATAAGAGGTATAGACTGGAAAGAAATGAACTGATTTTGTCATCCTATCTACAATGACCCAAACTGAATCATGCTGATGATGAGTTCGAGGCAAACCTATCACAAAGTCCATGTTCAATTCTTCCCACTTCTAAGTAGGAATAATGAACTCCTACATAGGACCACAAGGCTTCTAATGCTCTATCTTAACTTGCTAATATGTAGAGCACTTAGCCATAAACTCTGCAATATCTCTCTTCATCCCACTCCACCAATAGATCTCCCGCAAGTTGTGGTACATCTTAGTGGCCGTTAGATGAATAGAGTAGTGCACACTATGCGCTTTGGCAAAATTCACTACCTTAAGTCATTTACACCTGGAACATAGAGACAACCCTAACAACGTAAAACACCATCTCCCCCTTAGGAGAAAACCTCTACTTTCTGATTCTGAACTGACTCTTTCTATTTGAAAAGGCTGGGATCTCTATCTTGCTTTTCTTTTACCTCAGAAACTAGAGATGATTCTGAACTACTTTGAACACATACACCACCCTCTAAAGAATCGACTAAGTGAACGCCTAGTCTGAAAAGCTTATGGATTTCCTAAGCTAACTTCTTCTTACTGTCCTCAACATGAGCAACACTACCCATAGACAATATACTAAGAGCATCGGCCACTACGTTAGCCTTTCCCAGATAGTAAAGAACACTCATGTCACAATCTTTCAAGAGCTCTAACCACCTTCTCTGACGAAGATTGAGATCTTTTTGAGAAAATACATACAGAAGGCTCTTATGATCTGTGAATACATCTATATGAACACCGTATAGATAATGCCTCCAAATCTGCAAGGAAAAAACTACGGGTGCTAGCTCAAGATCATGACTAGGATAATTCTTCTCATGGAGTTTAAGTTCTAAAGAGGCGTAGGCTATGACCTTACCATGCTACATGAGTACATAACCTAAGCCCACTCTGGATGCATCATAATACACTAAGAACCCATCTTAACCATCTTGTAATGCTAGAATTGGAGCTAAGGTGAGTCAAGTCTTCAACTCCTGAAAACTCTTCTCACAAGGATCTGACCACTGAAACTTGACTTTCTTCTGAGTCAATCTGGACATAGGGGATGCAATAGAAGAAAATCCTTCAACAAACCGCCTGTAATAGCCAGCCAAACCCAAGAAACTCCTAATATCTAATGGAGAGATAGGGCGAGGCCAGTTTCTTACTACTTCGGTCTTTTGAGGATCTACTCTAATGCCATCACTGAAAATGATATGACCAAGGAATGCTACTGACCTTATCCAAAACTCGCCCTTACTGAATTTGGCAAATAGATGATGATCTCTGAGAGTCTGAAGTACTATTTTGAGATGGTATGCATGATCTCGCTCACTGCGGAAATAGACCAGAATATCATCTATGAAGATTATGAAAAACATATCTAAGTATTGCTTGAACACCCAATTCATCAAGTCCATGAAAGCAGTTGGGGCATTGGTAAGTCCAAAGGACATGACTAGAAACTCAAAGTGACCATACTGAGTATGGAAAGCTATATTCGGAATGTCACATTCTCTGAATCTGAGCTGATGATAGCCAGATCTGAGGTCTATCTTGGAGAAATAATTGGCACCTTAAAGTTTTTCAAACAAGTCATCGATTTTGGGAAGAGGATACTTGATCTTGACTATAACTTTATTGATTTGACAGTAATCTATACATATCCTAAGAGAACCGTCTTTCTTGCATCCGAATAAGACTGGTGCACCCCACGGGGACACACTGGTCCTGATGAATCCCTTATCTAAGAGATCATTCAACTGTTCTTTCAATTCTTTAAGTTCTACTGGTTCCATTCTATATGGAAAAATAGATATGGGCTGAGTATCTGGAAAAAGATCAATACCAAAGTCTATTTCCCTTTTGGGAGGAGTTCCTGGAAGATCTTCAGGAAAGATATCAGAATATTCATTCATAACTGAAACTGAATCAAGACTGGGAGTTTCATAACTAGAGTCCTTAACATGAACAAAATGATAGATACATCCCTTAGATATAACTTTCCTTGCTCGAAGGTAGAAAACAAGCTGACCTCTAAAAGTGGATACACTACCCTTCCACTCAAGGACGGGTTCATTCAAAAACTAAAATTGGACTATTCTATTTCTGTAGTCGACTTTGGCATAGAAGGAATAAAGACAATCCATGCCGAGAATGACATCAAAATCAGTTATCTCTAATTCAACTAGATCTGCTAAAGTGATTTTCTGAAGTATCATAACCGGGCAGTTCCTGTATACCCGCCGAGCTATGATGATTTTACCTATTGGGTAGAGACTGAAAAGGGCTCTGCTAGAATCTTAAGACTAGTTCCAAAATCTTCTGTTGTATAGGGAGTAACAAAAGACAAGGAAGCACCTAGATCTAGCAAAGCGTAAACATACACATAAAAGATCTGTAACATACCAGTAACCACATCAGGAGAATTTTCCTGATCTTATCAGGACTGAAGAGCATAGAGATAATTTAGGCTATCAGACTAAGCTGAGGAGCAATTCTATTGACCCTAAGGACCTGGCTGAGGAAAATCTCTAACTCTATGGTCTGGCTTGCCATATCCAAAATAACTACCACTGCCAGGTATACAAATACCTTGATGGTGCTTGCCACAAGTATGACAAAGAGGATAGGTGCGGGCACTGCTAACACTGCCCTGAGACTTAGAGCCCGATGCTCTATCTCTGTTACCCTCTCCGAACTTAGGAACTGGAGCACTAGTTGAAGAAGGAGTTAGAACGGATAGCTTATTACGAAATTGAGAACGATTACCCACCTCTGACTTAGGCTGATTAAAATTGAAGCCACCTGTCCTAGCTCTCTTATTCTGCTTCTCCCTCTACTTAATCTTTTGCTTCTCTATCTGCTGAGCATGGTTCATAAGCCTGGCTAAAGTCATGTCACTATTTAGCATGGCGGATCTAAACTCATTAACCATGCTATCATTCACCCCCAAAATGAACTTACTCACCTTTTCCCTCTTATCTGCAACTACATGAGGGGCATATCTGGCTAATTGAGTAAACTTAAGAGAATACTCTTTCACTATCTTATTGCCCTGCTTGAGGTTGATGAATTCTAGCACCTTAGCTTCTCTAAGCTCTAGGGGAAAGAATCTATCGAGGAAAGCAAATGTGAACTCCTCCCACTTAACTGACCCTGCATCATCTGCCCTTTCTGACTTTCACTACTTGAACCAAGTATGAGAAACATCCTGTAATTTATATACAGCAAGCTTGGCACTCTCACTAGCAGTGACCCCTATTATGTCTGTAACCTTCTGCACCTGATATAGGAATTCTTGAGGGTCCTCATCTATCTTAGACCCAAGAAAGGATGGACGATTTATTCGGGTGAAGTCCCGAATCTTGGCTACAGCTGAATTAGCCACTGGATTGGCCGGAATGACAGCTAGTCATTCATTCTGACCAGCAACTGACTGAGCAAGAGTAGTGAATACTGTCATGAACTCCGCATGAGAAATAAGTTCGTCCTAGAGATCTTCTTGGACAGGCTGGGTTCTTCTCTTAGGAGGTATATTCTGAAATAAGGAGAAGAAACAAATAAGACTAAGAAATTGACTTGAGATTATACTCACTGGTATAAAATAAATACTGAAAGAAGGGAAATTATTCCTAAAACATCTTATAGACTCCTACACATAAATGTGGCGTGCAATACACCCTTGTACAAGACTCAACTAGATGCGGCTTTTAGACTTTCTAGGACTCTATTAACCTTAGGCTCTGATACCAAGTTTGTAATGCCCCAAATCTTGTACCCAGAATGTTACACGGTGCTCATGACCCTGAAGGAACACAAGCTAACCCATGACTGATATTTGTACCTATATATAATATACTATATAATACAGAAACATGAACTGAAAATCCATAAGGTTCAAACTGTAAAATAATATCTGATAAAAAGTATAACATCTAAATAGGGAATGAAATACCCAAAACAACTAGAATAAACTAACTGAACGTCATAGTCTGGAAAGCCTTTAACTGACTGAACTATCTGAATAAGAAGTTTATGGGATATGTCCCCAACTAACTCCAACTAATAAATTAATTAATGAAATAATAAAGTAATGATCACGTCCTTGAAGGATGAGGACTCACTTATTACTCTGACTGCTGAGACTGGAGTGCTACTGATGCTCTAGAGGTCGTGTCTCTAAACCTATGGAATAAAACACCATAGCGCGAATGCTTCAGTACGACTAAATATACTGGTATGCAGGTGAGGTAGGCTAAATGCATGGGGTTCATATGCATGAACAATAATAATAATAGACTGATTATCATGAGCATGAGAATACATACATCAGACATAATAACTAATACTGATACCATGATAACATAATTTCTGAATCTGAATACTGATAATATGAGTGACTGTATCTGATGGTCACGAATTTGATGGAACTAGCTGAGTTCTGTATTGTATCTAAGTTAACTGTATCTGACAGTCTTTAAATCTAAAGAACTATCTGAGTTTTTTTTTACTGATACTGAGACTGAAACTATGGGAAGTAGTTATCTAACCGACATGCCCCAAATGATGCATTATAGTTGAATTGGGGTCCAGTCTATGCCCTAATTGGAAGGGTTCCAATACCGCGCCACTTGTAAGGACAACATGTGAATGACCCTCAACTAGCAGGTTACTCTAATGAGAACAGTGGGAACCCTCAACTAGTAGGTTAAGCCACCTTATTTATCCTCAACTAGTAGGTGTGATGTCTTAACCTACGCTGGCTATGTAGTTCTAGAATGCAAAGACTGCTCCTAGAAATCACACCCTCAACTAGCAGGTGAGTTCCTATCCTTGGGTTCACTTGGTGCTAATTTCCTACTCCCATCTGAATAGACACTGAACATGATTAACTAATCTGAACATGGACAGAGTTACTAAATCCCATTGACTGAAAGAATACTACTAACACCTGACAACTGACTGAGTTCATGAGATTATTGAGATTTTCTGAGTCATAAAACTACCTAAAGTCTAAGGATTATGGCTTGACTGAGAGTATCGTGAAAACATGACATGGCTCTAGGCACACAGCTACAAATACCCCCAGGACTCGATAGAAGGAAACTGACAAAGTCCAACTTACTTGAACACCTAAAAATCACCATAATCCATAATTCATTTATTGAAGCATTCCACCAAACAGGTGATAGGCATAAACTTGTACATGCATGGGGATTTCATGATATCATGCTAGTTAGGCACTTTCCTTCATCTAGGCATTTAATCAAATACATAGTAGGAATAATATGTGTAAACAACATTATACAACAATAAAACATCATGATTCAATTCTAATTTTATCATTCAAGGGTTTAGTCATAGGTTTGCATGAATCTATGTCTATACTAATCAAACCAACACAAAATTTATCACCCAAAATGGAATAGAATTAAATTACTCATTATCAACATGAATAAAAGCGTCCCAATCATAAAATTCATAAAGGAAATCCATAAACTTGAACTTAGAAGAGGGATTCTTGGGCTTCTTGGACGAAAGAAGTCCATCAATGAACACTATGCATACCTGGATTAAGTTTTTTGAAGTTTTTGAACTTAAAGAATTTGGATCTCTTAATTCTTGAAGAGGATTTAGGTTTTGTTCTTGGGATTAATCTAGAGAGAAAAACCCTAGTTTTTGTTATTGTGAAATAATAGTGAATAAATGAGCTGAGGTCGGATATAAGTGGGTGATAAATGACCAAAATACCCCTATTAAAATGACTTAAATTAACTGAGTGGAACATGTGATGGTGGGGTGCGATGGTCCGTCGCTTGTCCAACTGTTCATTGTACCTCTCCGTCGGACTAAAATAGAACTGGGACCTACTGCCATTGTGCGACGGTGGGGTGCAACAGTCCGTCGCTAGCTCGATGGTCCATCGGACCTCTTCATCATACTTAGATAGAGCACTGACTTACTGCCTCGATGTGACGGTGGGGTGCGACGGTTCGCCGGCCTTTACATCGTACCTGGGCAGTTTTGACTGCCTTCTATAAACCGACCATAAATTCCTTATCTTACACCAAATTTCGATGAAATTAATATCGATGGAAAGCTTATTCAACTTTCCACATGATAGAAAGTGAGAATATTAAAAATACCATGTGTACAAAAATAGATTCATATTTCGAATCAAGTTCTAACATCCTTGAGATGATTTCAAGCTAGGAAAAAGTACGGGAATTACAAAACTGTTCCGAAAAACATCTTATAGACTCTTGTACATAAATGTGGCATGCAACACACCCATGCATAAGACTCTACTAGATGCAGCTTTTGAGATTCCTAGGACACTATTGAATCTTAGGCTCTGATACCAAGTTTATAACGACCTAATTTTTTGAAATCGAAATGCCACACGGTGCTCATGATCCCGAAGGACCACAAGCTAACCCTCTACTGATATCTGTACCAGAGTATTGCATAATATAGGTAATAAATATGGAAAAACTGGCGGAAAATTACCATAAGGTTCAAAATATGTAAAATACTCAAAACTAAAAACTGAATATTGATACATCTGTCCGAAAAGCCTCTATACTGTCTAAACTGTGGAGTTGATGGGACATGTTCCCAACTAACTTTGTCTATTGAAAATAAACTAAATCTGATTCGATAATAAAATAAGAATCATCCTCAAATAAAGAAGACTCACTGCTACATCCACTGCTGCTAATTGGGACTGAGCAGCTAAGGGTACTCTGGATCTCGTGCCCTAAACCTATGGTGTAAAATAAAATACCATAGCACAAATACATCAGTACGTGAGAATATATTGAGTATGAAAGATGAGGTAAGTCTAAATGCAAGGGCTTATGCATGAACAATTACTTAACAGAATGATCATAAGAATGTTGAATGAGGACATATGCATGAATGCATAAACCATAACTAAAATCATCGTGACTCTGAACATTGAGACTTGAAAATTACTTAACTGACGTCTGAACTCACTACTAATACTGAGATACTAAATAACTGAATCTTCTGATATTGGTAACTGAGTACTAAAGTTGAGATCAGTCCTGTCTAGCGAGTGATCTCAAAAATTAATGATACTGAAGACGATTAAATGAATCTACTGATATCAATAGCTGAATTCTAAGCTTGATACTATTGACTAACTAAATCTGAGATCAAACCTCTCTAACGGATGATCCCTTAATCTACTATCAATGATAAGAAACCATTATGTTTGAGATTAGACCTATCAGTGGAAGATCTCTAAATTTGATAATGAGAATAATTAACTAAATCTGAGACTGAGATCAGGCCTATCTAACGGGTGATCTCTGGAACTGATAATGAGAATACTCAATTGAATCTGAGACTGAGATCAGGCCTATCTAACGAGTGATCTCTAGAACTGGTAATGAGAATACTCAACTGAATCTGAGATCAGGCCTATCAATGGGTCATTTCTAGATCTGATAGTACTGATGCTGATTAACTTTATGAGAGACCAGGTCTATCTAGCGGGTGGTCCATGAATCTATGGAACTATCTGAGTTCCTCACTGAGATAGGTGACTGTATCTGACAGTCCTAACTTTTGAGTTCTACTCTGAAGACTAATATTGAAACTGCAACTGTGGGAGTTCTCACATAACTGACATGCCCCAAATCTAAACTGGTGGGTTCCAACCTATAACACCATTTGGAAGGGTGTCAATACCGTGTCATGGGTAAAGACCTCTACTCTGGTCAAGCCTCTCTGGCGGGTGACCCTGAACATGAAGTCAAGCCTAAGAAAGTATGATAGTCAAGCCTTAATCTAATGGGTGACTCCTGGTCCTATGCTGGCTATGAGTTCTGGAGTTCAGGGATTGATGCTAACGACTCTTTCTCTCTAACTAGAAAGTCGTCATTCCTGTACTCGCTCGGTGCTAGCTCCTACTCCCAACTGAAGGACTCTGAACTGATTCTTAACTGAACTTAAACTGAGCTGAATATATTACTGATCATATTTCTCGACTGATCTAACTGAGTTAACCTGAGTTTACTTAGTTCCATTATCTTATGGAATACTATTAAATATTGTTATCTGACTGAATGATACTGAGCTCCAAATAGATTACTTGAATGCTACTGCGGTCTGAACTAAACACTTGAATGCTATTAGATCTGAGCTGAGTACTGAACTGAGGCTAGAATGCTAATGATACTGAGATTACTAAGATTACTGAGATTACTGAGATTACTGAGAGTTCTTAAGTTCTGTAACTGTCTGAGAGTACTGAGTTCTATAAATGACTGAGTTCTGAGGATCGTGGCTTAACTGAGATTATCGTGAAAACTGACACTGGCTTTAGGCTGGAGCTAGTTTATCGGGAATAAATACCCTCAGGACTCAATAACATAAAAGTAAAACATAACCATTCTCAAATAATCATGACCATGGACTTTTATTCACCATGAAAATCATTAAAGCATCTCTTCAAGCATTTAGAAATCATAAACATGTGATAGTATAGGGAAACATGTTATTGGCTCATACTCTGTTCAACAAGGTCTTGCATCAAACACTTAGCATGTATTAAAGAACAGATAATTGGGGAATTTCATGCTATCATGTCATAATTCATTCACTAAGTCTTTTCAACAAACATTTGGCATGCATGAGCTTGCACACAATTAGGGATTTCTAGTCAACATGCTCTAATGGCTCTAATTCCTTCACATAAGAATTTTATCAAACATATAGGGATCATGCTTTGGTTATTCCACAATTTCTATACTTAATTGACATAAACACATCACTTAACATGCAACTTGAAGAGGGTTTATCACGAACATCACATGAATATCACATACTAGGGTCAAAGCTTGAAACCTTGTAAACAAAACATGAATTAAAACTCAATAATAGCATGAACTCCAATTTTAATTCACATGAATCATGAAAACTCATAAACATAAGATCTTTGAATTTAGAAAGGGATTCTTGAACTTCTTGGGTGGAAGGGACCTAAGAATCAACATTTGCATACCTTAGGAAACTCTTTCTTGAAGGCTCTTGGAGAGATTCTTGACTTTTTGATTTTTCTTGAAGAAGGGTTTGATCTTGCAGGAAACCTTAGCTTTTGATGTTATGGATAAGTAATGAAGCCCTCAGTTCATTCAGGATATATATATATAAGGGTTAAAAGGGTGGAAAAATATCAAAAAGCCCTTGTAAAATGACTTAAAATTACCGATCGAGACATGCGATGGTGGGGTGCGATGGTCTATTGCTGGGTTGACGATCCGTCGGATTGACCGTCGCACTGGAACCAGAACTGGGACTTACTGCCTCGGTGCGATGGTTCATCGTTAGTTCGACGGTCCATCAGGCCTCTCTGTCGCACTCAATCAGAGAGTGGACTCACTGCCTCGATGGGATGATGGGGTGCGACGGTCCGTCGGACCTCTCCATCGCACTTGGGTAGTTTAGACTGCTTTCTGTAATTTGGCCATAACTTCCTCGTTCGATGTTGGATTTTGATGAAATTGGTATCGAAAGAAAGCTTATTCAATTCTCTAAATGAAAAAAAAAAAAAAGTCAATATTAGGGACATTCTACAGGGTTTAAAATATTTCTCACTTGGAAAATCACTTCTCAATCTTTTAGGGTCAGAATTATACTTCACTTGACACGATCTAAGGCTCATACTACAAGAGAAATTTATGGGGTCTTACACTATATGGGTTCAGCTTTCCCTACAAGGACCCCTGTCCATGTTAGTCATATGCACCAAGGAAATGGCTAAAGACACCAAGGCAGCAGCTGTCCAAAATATACTTTACTCCCAACGTCAACAAATGTGGTTTTCAATGTTGCCCCCCCCCCCCCCCCACCCCAGATTACACCTTCTCGGTGAGCTATGCAACTCCCTTTAAGTCCAAGTTAAACTAATTTTACACATAACATCAACCATTAACCATGGAGTCTTTTATTATTGTATTCAAAATTTGGTATCTTCGTACCAATTGACTTGCAAGTCATTCCAATTATGTCAAACCATAATCATTCAGCCAATGAGACTCCAAGTTTCGGTTTAAAATCCAAAACCATAGCCACCAAGGACATTCCAAAACCTTTTTATCCATTTATCCTTTAGTGCAATGCAATATCTCAAAAAATTAGTTAAAATTATGTAGAATCCTTATTCAAAGCCAAAGTTTGTAATGTGGGTTGAGATTCATATCATTACCGTGCCAAAATTCATCAATATTGTGCAATTGAATTTACCAAATTTCACTATTATAACAATACAAAAATTCAGTTCACAATCCATCATTTAAAACATGAATAAACAATTAAAACAAGGGAAAACTGTTCAAGAGTATCACAACCCAAAAACCTTCAATCCTAATTCAAAATCAACATTCAAGAACACTTAAATAAAAATTGAATTATGCAATAATCTAATAGTTAAATTAGGAAGTGTCCAACATGCCTGAAAGATGGAAGAATTTTGAGAAAAATTGAAGTTTGAAAACCCAAAGGATTGAATTCTTGAGAAAACCCTTGTATTTCTTGATTTGGGAGTTGGAGAGGAGAAGAGTAATTAAAAGTGAGAACTGATGAGTAAAAGAGGTTAAGAGGGTGTTTTAAGTCTTTTCATAGGGTAATGGACCAAAAGGCCATAATTGCCCCAATTGAAAAAAAAAAAATTGGGCAAATTTTGCCCAGCAGAGTGACACACCCTTATCGCAGGACCTAGGCAGCATGCCATGCTCTTATCGCAGACCCTCACTGGTTTGAGATCCCAAAATGACCCCGAATGCTTTTTGAGAATTTTGAAACTCTCCCAAAACATCCCCTTAACATCCCTCATCATGATTCAAGTCAAAATTTTCATTAAATACGAGAGTCCAAAATAAATTAGTCAAAAGTTACGGAGTCTTACACTGACGATGTTAACTTTTAATGGACAAGGTAAACACTTGTTTACATTGTCTGTTTTGAAATTTTTTTCATTTTCACATGCCCCTTTGAAATTTTAAATGAAAAAACTTGTCCTTTAGGCTCTGGACTCTATAATATAAACTAGAGGTTAAGTTCTGTATTATTGGTGTATGAAATTTTATGTCGTTCGGCTATATTTATATGTTAGAACAGATGACTTGTCTTATTTTATGAATGACGATTCTATATCTTAAGAAGACTTGCATATAAGTATTTCGTTTGAAACTTAAGAATATTTACAGTTGTCCGTCATCTGCTGGTTTCCGAAAAAAAAGTTTGTAAGTAGTGATAATGGGGGATTTTTGTTCTGTGGCATGTGTTATTTTGAGATAAGACTTTTTGGATTTAAAAATAAACAGTTTGAGAAGGTTCACTCCACCGAAATGATTCTTAGATCTGCAGATTTATTAATATCAAATATGTAAAACAAAAAATTCTTCATAAAGTATTTGAGAACTCTTAAGAAGAGTTTATTGTTAATAAAATAAAGGTCCAAATCAATATAAATACCTGAGTCGTCCAATAATTTTAGTCGATATATTTACATGCACCTCAATAAAAGGTATCTAAAGTTAGCCAACTTTTACATGAACTTCAGTCAATGCGTTTGTCGAAAAATGTCTGAATTTGATATTGTCAAGTCCACAATGTTAATGAAAAATATTTTAAGTTCACTTCGACAAACCAACATATGAAAAACTGTCTTATGTTTGACCTTCATAAGACTATATTTCAGGTAGAAAAATCTAAAAATATAAACTTTTAACTTTAATTGCATACACATGAAAGTATTTTCAAATCATATAAATTTATAAAGACTTAAAAACATAGATAAATAAAGAAAAAAAATGTAAGTAAATATTCTTAGATTGTTTAATGCAAGATATAGCAAAATTTTTAAGTTTGCAAGTTATAGCAAAAATTAGTATAAAAAGGGGAAAAAACATTTTAATTTTATTTTATAAAAATAAAAACAAATTTTATTTAAGGAAAAAGAGATTTCATACCAATAAAATAGGATGAAAGTTATTATTACGATATCAATTATCCCCTTTAGTCTCTCTTAAATAATTTTCTCCTTCTTTAACTATCCCACCCTTAACATGCATTTTGCACCATCATTTACTACCCAACCTAATTTAAAAGAGTTAAGTCATAACCTACCTCGAATGCTGAAACCGATCTGCAACACTTCAACCACAAAGCCTTACTTCTCATGAATAGTCCTGAAATCATCTAAAACCATGAAATATAGAATCTATGCATCAAAGCAAAGTTAAAGATACTCATATTTTCTACTTTTGATTCGGAGTCAAAACGAACCCCCCAAAAATAGGTTTTTAAAAAAGGACAAAATCATAATTTTACTTTAAAAATGTGTTCATATTTACAGAAATCTACAGCTGAAAATCTAAGTCAACTCTAGTAAAAAACGAGGTTCAAATCGAAGAAAAATTATTTTTTGAGCCTTACGGGATAAACTCTTTAAAATCCGTGTTAAAATCACGAATCGAAGTTGTTTTGAATGTTAAATTGGTGAAAAACTAGGGATTATAAGATTAATACATTATCAAGTGAAAAGGAGTAAAATTGGGGTTTAAAATCAATCCCTAAGATTTTTGGAGTTTTGAAAATTAATCGAGAATTAGAGTAGAAAAGAATGAAATCTCACCTTAAATCTGTAATAGAATCAAGAAATAGATGTTAATCTAGCTCCCACAAAATTCACTTTTAAGCTCTCACACTATTTTAGAATTTAACTCTCAAGAGGCAAGTTGAAAGAATGGACAAAATGAGCCAAAAAAAGAAGGAAAAAAGCTGTTTTTGTATTGAAGATTTTTTACACCATATTTTAAAGTCCAAAAACGAACTTTGATTGGGTACCCGGAATTCGTTCGGAGTTCGATATACACAAATGAACAATGCAACCACACTAAATTTGATGCTCCGGATTCAATGGCAATATCAAAATTTCAAAAGAACATCGTTTTCACAAATTTGACCCCCGAAACTCGAAATTCTAATTTTTCAAACGTAGGGTCAAAATGAGATTTAAGAGCCGTAAAATCACACCAAATATGCTACCACTCTAATATCAACTTTTCGGATCTTCTGACATATTCTGTTAAGTCATCCGTTGTACAGATCAAAACATATCCGCATAAGTTCAAAATGAGGCTCTTGAAACCACAAAAAACCACAATATCGCATAAATGGTATCAAAATACACCGAAAACTGTGTCAATTACCCCCACACTCCAGAAATACCATAATACAACTACGGGGAGGGATAAAGTATTCAAATAACACAAAATCACAATTTTCACATATTTCATCAAATTTTCAGGTCATTACACCATCCACCACTAAAAATCTAGTCCATCCTCGAAGCAAGGCAAAGAAATACCTGAATCAACGAAGGGCTGGGGATAGAAACTTTGTATGTCATACTCGACCTTCTAAGTAGCCTCATCTACAGGTCAACGTTGCCACTAAACCATAGCCACAGGGATAACTCTAGAGTGCAACCGCCTAACATCCTTAGCCAAAAGGGAGATCGGCTCCTCAACAAAGGACAACCGCTTATGTAACTGAACCGACTCCCAATGAATAACTTGGGACTTATCAAGAATAGAAAGGCGAAGCATAGAAACATGAAAAAATGGATAAACAGTAGACAAATCTGGGGAAAATCCAACTCATAGGCCACATCACCAATAATCTAAAGATTCTCATATGGACCAATATACCTAGGGCTAAGCTTGCCCCTCTTCCCAAACCTCATCACACCCTTCATGGATGAAACTCAAAGGAAAACACAATATCTAATACCAAATCTCAAGGCATGAAGCCTATGATCTGCATAGCACTTCTGTCTACTCTGAACCACTAAAAGTCTATCCTAAATGATCTGGACTCTATCCAAAGACTCACGAAGCAAGTCTGTACTTCGAGGCCTCACCTCTGAAACATAAAACTAACCAAACCAGTAATGTTGTCTAAAATCACGATACATCTTAGACACTCCTGGATGAATGGAATATCTAGAAAAATGGGCCTCCTCCAAGATCAACCTATTCTAATCACCCACTATCAGCACACAAACTCGGCCCCCAATCCTCAAAACTCCATTCGAAACAAGTGAGGCTTCCTTAGACTCGGCACTCAACACCTTATCTCGAATCAACCTCAATCCAACATCATCAAATTGATGAGTTTGAATCTGCTCCACCAAAGAAGATCTAACCTCTATGAATGCCAAAATGTGCTCAGATGTCAAAATATCAAGCCTAACTATCTGGTTAGCTAAAGATTGAACCTCTAAATTAAAGGCCTCTTCTGTATTTAAAGAAGTGCCAAGCTACCCATGCTAGTCGATTTCTGACTCAAGGCATCCACAACCATATTAGCCTTACTCGGATGGTAGAGAATATTCAAGTCATAATCCTTAAGCAACTTAAGGCAACGACACTACCTCATATTAAGATTTTGTTGAGTGAATAAGTAATAAAGGCTACGATGATCTGAAAAGATCTCACAATGGACTCCATACAAGTAGCGCCTCCACAACTTCATAGCAAACACAACTGCGCACAACTTTCACTCATGGGTAGGATAATTCCTCTCATGAGGCTTTAACTAATGAGACGCATAAGCAATTACCTTTCCCTTGTGCATCAACACAACACCCAATCCAATACCTGAAGAATCATAAAATACGGTAAAACCTATGCTCTCCCTGGGTAAAGTCAATATCAGAGATGAAATCAAAAAATTTTAGAGATTTTGAAGTCTCGCCTCACAAGCATCAGACCATTGAAAAGAAATCTTTTTCTGAGTTAACTTAGTCAAAGGAGCTGCAATAGATGAGAAACCCTTAATAAAACACTGATAATAACTTTCCAAGATAACAAAACTTTGAATCTCGATGGGCAAAGTAGGT
>NC_061120.1:11617595-11655045 GCF_002878395.1 Capsicum annuum | reverse complement strand
AGTAGGTCTATCCCAATCACGAACTGCTACAACCTTGGATGGATCAATCATGATACCTTCATTAGTCACCATATGACCCAAGAAAGAAACAGACTCCAACCAAAACTCACACTTAGAGAACTTCGCATACAACTTTTCATCCCTCAATCTCTAAAGCACAATCCGCAAATGCTCCTCATGCTCAGTCTCACTCTTGGAATAAACCAAGATATCATCTATAAATACAATAATAAAAGAATTGAGATATGATTAAAATACCTGGATCATCAACTCCATGAATGTGGTAGGGGTATTGGTCAATCCGAAGGACATGACTAAGAACTCATAATTTCCATATCGAGACTAAAAAGTTGTCTTCAGAATATCTAAAGCTCTAATCCTTAACTGGTGATAACCAGACCTCAAATCAATCTTTGAAAACACAGCAGCACCCTGAAGCTGATCAAATAAATCATCAATTCAAGGAAGAGGATACTTATTCTTAATTATCACCTTATTCAACTATCGATAATCAATACACATTTCCATAGACCCATCTTTTCTCTTCACAAACAAGACAAGCGTTCCCTAAGGCGATATACTAGGTTGGATAAATCCCTTATCCAATAAATTTTGCAATTGATAGTTTAATTCCTTCAACTCATCTAGGGCCATCTTATAAGGAGAAATAGAGATGGTTTTAGTTCCCGTCTCAACATCAATAGAAAAATCAATTCCATAATCTAGAGACATACCAGGCAAATCTGTAGGGAACATATTCATAAATTCACTGATAATATGGACAGAATCTAAGGAAGTAGGTGAATAACTAGTATCATGAATATGAGACAAATAAACTAAACATCTCCGCTCAACCAATCGACGAGCCTAAACATAAGAGATAACCCTCTTAAGAATTGAATGAATTGCACCATTCCAAGCTATCCTCGGTAAATTCGGAGAAGCTAAAGTCATGATCTTAGCAAAATAATATAGGACAGCATGATAAGGATCGAATCAATTCATACCTAAAATAATATCAAAATCAACCATATCTAACACAAGCAAGTCTACCCAAGTCTCATAGCCAGAGAAAGTCATAACACATTATTGGTACTTTTAATCCACCACTAAAGAATCATGAACTAGGGTAGATACACGAATAGGCATAGCAAGATGCTCATTAAAAAAATCAAGACCTAAAGTAAAATACACAGACACAAAGGAGAAAGTCGATCTAGGATCAAATAATACAGATATAGATCTTAAACAAATGAGGACGATACCTATAATTAAAGCACCTGAAGCCTCTGCCTTAGGTTTGGCTAGTATAGCATAGCACTGGCCATGACCACCAACTACTTGAATGGACCTATGGCAACCCCTGTGAACTATACTACCTCTGCCCCTCGCACATCTGGTAGCACCCCTACCTCTTACGATTGTAGCAGGTGTGGCTCTAAAAACATAGTGGGGACAGTCCTTGAACACATGGATGCCTTATGGGATACATATAAAACTCTAGACTTGCCTTGACGACCATCCTGCACTGCTGAGCCAAAAGATTTACCACCTAAACTGTACAAAGTTGCCTGAACCGGTCTACCCTAATATCCACAAAAACCTTTGAAACCTCTACCATAAGAAACCTAGCCTCTAAACTCACCAAAAAGGTGCACCTTATTGGATCCACCCTAAGATACCCAAAGAATACCCTCAGTCGTTTGTAATACCCCGTACTTTTCCTAGCTCACTTTAGCCCCTAGTATATCAAAGGTCAACTTCACAAATGAATAACTCTTGATACGAGTAGAATTTTCTAGCTCTAGATCCACCATTGTGTAGATAATTGAATTAGCTTTCCAGTGATACCAATTTCACGTTAATCCAACACGCGGTTGAGAAGTTATGACATTTTTAGTGAGAAACAGCAAATCATCATGTCGCGGTGAAGTTCCAGTTCCCAATTGTTCGATTTCCAGTGGGGCACCGCGATTAGCCCGCGTTGCTGTAAATCCTAATTTCCCAATAGTCCCTTATCCATTAGCTCAGCACGATTTGCTTGTATCGCATCAAAATTTTCAAGAGGACAGCCAGCGCATCGCGGCGAAGTGTAAAATGGGACTCGTCCCTTATCCAGTGATGCCAACGCGATTTCACCGTGTTATGCCATGGTTCAAAATGGCATTCGTACCTTATACAGAATGGTATTGCGATTAACATTGTATCACACCAAATACCAAAATTAAGATTATCCCCTTGACCTGTGGGCTACCACGATAGCGGCACATCGTGGTGGGGCCTAAAATCGAGATTTCCAGTTTTCTGAGAAATTTTTACAAGGAGAAATCTAGTCATTTTCCCAAGCCTCAATTTGTGAATAACACAAGATTAATCTTATTCTAAGCATTACATGCTTACTTTTCATCAATTATCTCTCAAGGAAACCTAGAACCTCAAAACTTAATCCCCAAGAAATCCAAATTCCACCATTCTTTTTTTAAAGAAACCCAAAATTCAAGATTTTCAAGAAATCATCTTCAAAAGCACAAATAGGAATTCAAGTTCAAGCTTCTTTATTAATTTCATCAATTAAGATATGTGGGGTTTTGAACAAGGATAATCTTTCATCCTTATGCCCAAAACTAGTTTTTATTTACAAATTTACATGATTTTACATGAATTTCAATTTAGGGTTCATACCCATTTCTTGTTAATTGAAGATTTTAAGATTTCAAGTGCTTTAGATGTTGAATTAGATGTCTACTTTCGTAAATTCATGTGTGTGACTATATTTTCCAGATGTTGAGTTGAATTATGAATATTTTCATTATCAACCATGAACTTTATGATGATTTACCATGGATGCATGGGTTATCAAGCCCTAGTTGAATATTGTTATTTCAAGAATGATTATGTTTCTAAGTATTCCATGATATGTTTATAGACAGCTTTGAATAAAGATGTGATCTTTTGATCAATAGCTAAGATATAGAATCCACTTTACATCTTAAATTCAGTTTTGAAATGAATGGATGCATAGTTAGTTTCCAGTATGAAACATTATGAATTATTTTTTAAAAGAGTGAATTTCCTATAGAATGAGTATACAAATTAAAGGGAGTAGAATTTAGCACCGAGCGATAAGTGTGGGTTTAGAGCATCCTACTTTCCTAGAACTACAAGCCAATGTAGGTACAGATTCAGTATTCCTATTTCTATATGGATGACAGTTACAGATGTGATCACTTAGCTCAGGTTATACTCTTTGGCAAGAGTATGACACCTCTCCTCAATGTGAGGTTTTTCCGTTAGGGGAACAAGACGTTGGACTCCATGATAACTCACATGGTTTATTTCGGTTAAGAGAACCTCCCTACTAGTAAAATGTAAATAAACAACTTTTGAGTAATTTCCCTATAGTTTAACTGAAAAGAATGACAGATAACAGTTTAGCTTTTAGACTTTAAATATGATGGCTCACCAGATTTACGCAATATGTTTTATTATTCATGATCTATGATTTTCAGCCTTCAGTTATTCAAGCCATGTGAGTTATTACATACAACATACATAGTTTACAAACCTTGATGGCGTTGAAATGTTACTTTTACTTATGCATTCACCCCTACATGCTTAGTACATCCTCAAAGTACTGATCCACATATACGTCTATGTGCTACATTGTCTCATAATATAGGTTCAGGTGCTCATTCTCAGCAGTGTAAGTGATTTCAGGCATCTCTATCTACATCCCGATGGTGAGTCCTCATAGTTCGAGGGCCCATTTATCCAGATTTTTCAAATTTCATAGTATTTGATTAGTTACTTCCAGTTTAGTCCGAGTCAGTTGAGGGTTTGTCCCAATGGCTCTCTAGTTTCTTAGTAAGTAGAGGCTTGTCGGACTACTTACTATTATTTCCAGCATTAGTTATCCAGACAGTATATTCAGTTGATCTCAGACAGTTTTGATATAATTCAGTATATTAGTATTTTTATCCGATTAAATTACTTTAATATAAGTTTTAACTTAGTAGCAGGCTTATAAGGTTAGCTTAAGACTACTCGTAGTCTTGAGCACCGTGTGACATCCCAGGACTAGGTTTTGAGGTATAACATCATATTAGCATGATCCATAATACTCCAAAAATATGCCCCAAATCCAATCATCTGTGATGTAGCCAAATGAAGGAAGGAATCCAAACCCTTCATAAACTTTCGAATCTTCTCAAACTCGGCGGAAATACAAGCATAGAAATATCTGGACAAGGCATAAAAGCATATCTCATACTCTACTACAGTTATGGAGCCCTCCTTCAGGCGGGGAAACTCATCACACACCTAATATCTCAACCAATAAGGCATAAATCACTCTAGAAAGGCATCGACAAACTGATCCCATTACATCTTAGGAGCATCAACAGTTCTACAACCAACAACTGATCTCCACCAATCTCTAGCCTTATATCTTAACTGATAGATAGTATAAGCCACTCCATGCGACTCCAACAAACCCAAATTATGCAACTTCTATCAACAATCAATCTAAAACTCATAGGTATCCTCGTCAATAACACCATTAAACCTAGAAGAACCCAAACAAGTAAATCTATAAAACCTCTTCTAATCCTCAGAAGACATCACAGTACTCGCAGCAAGATGAGGCATAGTGAATCTAGCAGGCTGAGATCTCATCTGGAAGGTAACATAGGTGAAGGCTGAACTCCGATCTTGGGACACCATGCTCAGATATCGGTACTGAAATAGGAATCAGACTCAAGGTCAAAGGAGTACCCAAAATAAAAGCAGATGCAAAAGGAGGATCCACACTCTAAACTGGACGAACACTCGACATAACCAAAGGGGAACCCTCTAAATGGGTCAACAAACGCACCAACAATCCCTCCAACAACACTAGGGTAGACAAACCCTAAAGAATGAGGTAGATTCCATACCTCCAACCTTCTCAACACGAGGCTCGGGGGACAGTCCCCTAGCAATCCTCCTAGACAGGGTTGAACCACAGGCCCGTCCTTTTCCTCAAGTTCATCCATAAATTGAGGCTCTTTTCCTTAAGTTCATCCACAACTCGAGGCTCACCCTCTCAACTAAACTCTCTCTCCCAAAGCATGCTCCATATCACTAACCTTGTGTGACCTAGTCAACACCATCTGGTCAAAAAAAATATAACTCAGAACATAAGATATGAAAAAACATCGCATGGTACAGAATAAAATAAGGAAAGTTTCCTAAAGACATCCTATATCCTCTCAAAAATAGATACGAACATCCACATACCTATCAGCGGGACTATTAAAAATTCCATTCTTACACCATTGAGACCAGTGAGAACCTAGTTTCTCTGATACTAATTTTTCACGACTCAAAAATCTAAGGGTCATGATGATATTCGCCGCGGCGAACCTTGACGAGTAAGCCTATCACCCAAACTAGTACACAAAGGGGAAAAGACAGAAATACCTGCAAGGTAGGGCTTCTAAAATGAAGTCGAACAACATATATATAAATAATGTAGAAATAAACATATCCAAAACCATACATTCCCAAAACCAGGTGTCAATAGAGTAAGAACTACTAATACAAACCATGAATCAAATACATCAAAAATATCCATAAAGGGTTAACATTTGTCTTTGAATACAAATAAACACATAACTATTATAAAAAGATAGAGTTGAACTCTGGACGGATGAATGTTCAACTGCTACCCTGAGTAATTTAAAGGCGCTCAAAATCAACCAATCTGAGGCGTACTCGAGCTAGGACCTACATAAAAAGGAGCAGTAGGCGTGAGTACGATCCATTTGTACCTAGTAGGTATTATAGGCCTACCAAGTAAAGTAGTAAATAAAGCATACAAAATATACACTAAGGGCACGTCACCTGCAATGAGAAAATGTCCCATAATAGTAGCCCACCCTACTTGCACTAATAGTCCTACAATATCCACACATAATACAACAACACACCAGATAGGAATACAAATATACACAATATCACATAGAACAAAAGAGGAACATGTATAGGCAAGATCATCAAGTACAAATAAGAAGACAGAATAATTAGACATTAGCAAGTCAAGATATCTAAGAAATAGATACATGACAAGTTAATATGGCCATAGAAGCATAACATAAACAAAGTAAAGTAAGCACAATATATGATGATGATGATGATTGATGCGCGAGACCTTCGCACCGTCTCCATATGCACCTACAAAGCTAAAGCTTCCTGATGTAGGACCCATGGAGGGTTCATCAACCCGTATACATATACAGAGCTAATACTTCTCAATGTAGGACTCATGGGGGCTTCATCAACCCGTATACAACTAATATCCATGACTCTTCTCCACATATCTTTTAGAGAGGTCTATAAAATTCGATGTTTCTAATATTTCTAGAATTTCCAGTATTTCTAGTATTTTTAATATTTCCAATATTTCCAAAGCACATGCATAACATGAGAAAAAAATCAAGTGAGACCAACAACAACAAGAAGTATATACGAAACATACAACAAACAAGTGAAATTATGTGTATGGTGCCATAAGGGTGTAAAGTTCACAAAATCACTCCCAACGAGTATGTTCACAACCAACCACATGATGTATTTCCACAACCAACCAATATCATCTCATTATTTCTAAGCATCCATAAATTTCCACATGTTTCATATGCCCACAAGTATGAATATATCACAATACACCAATGCTACCACAATAGGCATTTTTAACAACACAATACAACTATTCGGATGTATTCCAGACCATCAACATCATATAGGACCCTACACGGTCATACATATCACATAATATCTCAATTTTAGCAGTTACACCACATATAGGCCCCCAGACGGGAACAACACATCGATAGAAATTTTTCATTACTAGTTCCTACCCTTAACATGTATTTTGCACCATCATTTACTATCCAGCCTAGTTTGAAAGAGTTAAGTCATAACCTACCTCGAAGGTCGGAACCGATCTGCAACACTTCAACCACAAAGTCCTACTTCTCAAGAAAGATCCTGAAATAAATTAAAATCAAGAAATATAGAATCTATGTGTCAAAACAAAGCTAACGATACTCATATTACCTACTTTTGATTCGGGGTCAAAACGGACCTCCGAAATACGTTTTAGAAAAAAAAGGCAAAATCATAACTTTACTTCAAAAAATTTTCTCATATATTTAGAGATCTACAAATAAAAATTCAAGTCAAATCGAGTAAACAACAAGGTACAAATCGAAGAAAAACTATTTTTGAGCTTTACCGGATAAAATCTTTAAAATAGATGTTAAAATCAAGAATCATAGTAGCCTTAAAGGTTAAATTGATGGAAAAAATAGGAATTATAAGATTAAAACATTATTCAAGTGAAAATCAGTGAAATTGGGTTTAAAATCAAGCCCTAAGTTTTTTAGAATTTTGAGAAATTATTCAAGAATTAGAGTAAAAAGGGATGAAATCTCACCTTAAATTCGTAATAAAATCAAGAAATAGATGTTAATCTAGCTTCTCAAGCTCCAACAAGCCTCACTTTTAAGCTCTCATACTATTTTAGGGTTTAACTCTTAAGAGACAAAGTGGAAGAATGGGAAAATTGGCATTAAAAAGGGGTAAAAGTTCTTTTAATATTGCAGATTTTTATACCAGATTTTTAAGTCCAAAAATGGACTTCGACGGAGTGTCCTATTTCGTCAAATATATTACTATCAAATATTATTTTTGATCTGTTCCTTATTCATTTAAATATTCTTCCTTTGTTATTATTTTTATATCTTCTTCAGTTATTTGGTTCATTTTTATATCTTCTTCAGTCATTTGATTCATCTAATTCACTATCTATTTCATTATCATTTTCATCCTCCGAAATTTCATATATGCCATCTTTACTTTCTAATTCATAATCTATATAATCTATTTGCATATATTCTGTATTTTCTATTTTTATTTCTGATATTTGTTTATTTTGGGGTTTTTTTTAGTAATTTACAATCTCTAGCTAAATGTCCTTGTTTTCCACAATTATAACAAGTACATTCTTTTATAGATTTCTTTTTTCTATATGGTCTTTTATATTTGTAATTTTTTACATAATATCTTTTTCTTGGTTTCTTATATATATATTTTGATTTTTTGTATTTCTTATATTTCTTATGTCTTTTTCTTTTCTTATAATATCTTTCTTCACATCCAAATTGAGGTGTTATTTTATCTTTATAACATGCTAAATTTCTTATTAATGTTTTTTTCTTTTTTATTTCTTCTATATATTTTTCACATGGAATTCTATACCATTGTTGTAAAAATTTTATTCTTGCTCCTAGGGTATCTACTATTTTTGCTTCATCCCAATTCTTTATTATTTTTGAACTAAATGGTTCAGGTAATTTACTAAAATATAATTTTCTTATTTCTTTACTTTCTTCTATATTATATATTCATTTTAATAATATTCTTTAAATGCGCACATATATTCATCTATATAGCACATATTACATATTGCTAATTTTAAAATTAAATTCCTATTCGTATCTTTTTCTTTATTTTGTTATGCTTCTTCTGTTGTCATACTGCTAAATTCATCACTTATAGTTATTTCATATTTTTTCAATATTTTTATTGGTAATATTTTTGTAGGTGTTGATGTTCCTTCTGTTTTTGTATCACATCTTAATATTTTCTTACTTGCTTCGGTCAGGTTTAAAAACCGTAATTTTACTGTTCTTATTAATGTTTTTTCTATATATTCTGGTGTGTTTGTTGTATCTATTTTATTATCTAATAATTGTTTTAACATGTATCCTACCCATAGTTGTATTATTTTATTTGTGTCTATTACACAGTCTAAATCTAAAAAGTTATAATTAGTTATTTGTCTTGGTGTCCATTCATTATATTCATCCTTTGGATTATATCTTTTAAACTTACTTTTGTAATTATAGGTTGGTTTTCTTATATCTGATGTACTAGGTATTATATTTTTATCTAGAATATTTAATTCTGTATTTATTAGTTCTAGATTTTCTTTATTAATTACTTCTTGTTTTTCATTAATTTCTAGTTTTTCTATATTTTCTAAAATTTTTGTATATGTTTCACTACCTTCCGAGTCATAATTATCTGTTTCTTCAGTATCTATTGTATTTATTTCTAATCCACTAGTTTCTAATTCTTTATTTTCTCCTTCTAATTTTTCTTTAAATTGATTTATCTCAATTAATAATTTTTGTTCTTTATCTTTTTCTTCTTTTTCTTTCTGTCTTTTTTCATACAAATCTTTTAGCATTTGTAGTTCTTTTTCTAATTCAGCAATCCTACTATTTTTAGTTTCTTCTATTTTTCGTATTTCTTCTGTAGTTTATTGTTTTATTTTATCTATTTCCTTTTTTCTATCTATCTCTTCATTTTCTCTTTCTATTTTTACCATGGCTGCCAACTTATCCTTTAATTTTAATTCTTCTTTTTCTAACATTAAATATAAATGTTCATCTATTTTGTTATACTTTCTTCCTAGATTAGAAAATATTATTTTTATTTTTAATCCTTCATGGTTTTCATATATTTTTTCGTCTATTATAAATTCTTCTTTGTTCATTTTTATTTAATTGTTAATAGATCATGTGGGTATGTATATTCTAGACTATCTATTGTTGATTCTAAATTTGATATTTCTTCTTTTTGTTCATTTATTGAATTTTTACTAACTCCAGCAATTATGTTATACTGTAGTCTTTCTACCCTTATTTTTAATTCTTTACGTTTTTCAGATATTATTTGTTTTAATTCTTTATATTTTTATAATTTTTGTACGTTATTCATCTAAATAATTAATATTTTGGTGAATATCTAAATCTAATAAATTAATAAAATAACTCCAAATATATACTACTTCATAACTAATATTTTGGTGAATATCTAAATCCAATAAATTAATCAAATAACTCCAAATATATACTACTTCCGTAACTTTAAACAACATAGGGCTCTGATACTGTAACTCTAAAATTATGATATAATTTTCTCGTAAATAAATAAATTACGGCTATCTCGTAAATGAGTTGTATGCACACCCACCCGTAACAAGAGACATTTTGTATAAATCAGCCTGTATCTAGTGCCCCATGAAGCCCAAGGGGCCTAGGAGGTCCATAGGCCTTTAATTCTAACAGTTATGACCCACAAACTTATGTGCTTCCTTCAATATTTTACTATCTAATAAAAGGGTAGTGGGAAAGAGAGAAGCTGTAGGGAAAGAGAGAAGCACACAGCTGGCCGTCAATATTTAGCTTCAGCTGTATTTACTTCCTTTTAATAAGTTGCTTGCTAGGTGGTGAAAGCCTAACATTTTAAGTGAAGCATCTTGGGTTCAAGCCTCTATGGAAACATGATTTTTTTTTTTTTGTGCTTATTTAATGCAAGTATTCCCCACATTAACTTCCATCCATTAATTAAACCATTCAATGTAAGAGGGCCTTGGTCTACTAACATCTTTTTATTTAGATTTTATATTTTCATTTGCACGAAAAATATATTTTTAATAAATTAAAAGGTCTTTTTCAAATAATTTATATACATAAAAATTATGCAAAAATTACTTTAAATCACAATAATTAACAATTTAAAAATATATTAGAAACTTTTTGTGAAAAAAAAGTTGTTTGACTCTCAAGATTTCATATGTCTCACATAAATTAATGTAACAAATAACGTATTTTCTTTGCTCTAATTTATATAGAGTTCGAATGTCAAAAGTTAAACAATTTAATTTTCACTTGAAATTTGGACAAAATCTTCAAATTTTTGAAATAACATCTATATATTTTAAAACTACGTAAAAATAGAACAAGTCACAATAGTTCAAAGGAAGATTTGATTGAATCACAAATTTCATAAATTGGGATGACGAAAATATCATTGTATTGCTACGTTGTGAATTGAAATTGAATTTTAATATTTTTTTATTTTTTGATAATTTTTAGTTTGAACTTCTCACATGACATAAAGCAGACAATTAAATTATTTGTTTGTATGATTTTCATATGACACTTAATTTAAAAAGTAAAGAAAATTTTAAAATCTTGTGATTTTAATTTTAAAATATGTAAAATGTTCTTTAATTTTGTAATCATAAGTAGTCATGCAAAAAAAATAAAATTAAAGAATTAGAGAAAAGAAGAAAGTCATTTTCTTAATGTATTAAAAAGACGAGCAAATAATTAAAATGAACTAAAAAAGTAACATAACAAATAAATAAACTCCTTCCCATGCGAACAAATGCGAGGCTCACCAGGAATACGCTACCTCGAGATCTCTAACTAACGAAATCATCACCGTCACCTGTGTTCTCTGTAAAATAATAGCGGGGAGTGAGATTCTAGCTCAGTGAGTAATAACACTTAACCACAACCGTTTTAATGGGCAGAGGCGAAACCAAGATTTAAAGATAGGGGATGCACTATTTTCTTTAACATGGTCATGTCTATCAACTACATAATTTGGCATACAATTTAAACTAAAAAATTATAAAAAAAATCTTGATCAAAGTATAAACTATCAAATGACGTTAATTTAGTACTAATATAATAAAAGTAGATCATCCTTTCATACTTGATATCGATGTGTTTTCATATTCTGAAAATGGTCAATGATTGAATTGTTGCTTATATTTACAAATACATCATTTTCAATGTAACAAACTAAACAATCAATTAAAAAATGCATCACCAATACTGCTACGCAACTCATTCTTGATATGCTTCATGGATGAAAAAGCTCTCTCTACAGTTGCAGTAGCGAGAGAACTGAAAAAGCTGTCCATTGAGTATGCATGTTCTAGAATATATTTATTAGCCGTTTGGTCATGAAAATTATTATTTTTTTCGAAAATTATTTCACTCTAGTGAAAAAAGTGAAAACAAGATGGGTTTGGCCAAAAAAATTACAAATCCAATTTCGAAATTATATTTGAAAAAGTGAAATATTTTCACTCGTATTTCTCTCACAAAATTTAAAAAATAACTTTAATTTATATTTATGGTCAACACAACTCTAACTCCAACTTCAACTCCAAAAAAATATGATTTTAATGGTCAAACGGGGTATACTTAGCTTAAAGAGAACTTGGAGAAATTGTAAATTTTAGGGATTTAGGGGGGGGGGGGGTTAATGTTTGTGGGCTTGGTAGTTTTGGGTTTGGAATTGGGCAATTGCCATGGCCCATGGGTTTATTAAATAAAAATATACATTAGATTAATTTAAAGTAAGGGTGGGGCATGGGGCCAGATGAAGGTGACAAAGGTACACAGTAAAATGGCTGGAGCATTAAATGTAAAGGCAAAAAAATAAAAGAGGGATCTTTGCTAGGAGTCGAACCCGCGACGTCACGGACCAAGAGACCTTTCATTCGATTTCTGAACCAGTGCACCAAAAGGAACTATGATCTCATGGGTGCACAATTTAATATATTACCACGTTTTTACTTTTTTTATACATATATATACGTTTTAAAAAAAAAAGTTCCCACGTGCACATGCACCCTCATGGATCCACATGGGTCCACCTCTGTTAATGGAGACAAGTCATAAAACATCATGAAATAATGCTCTTTCAGAAAACAGTAACAATAAACAGTATCATTTGTTTCATATAAAAAGTGAATCAATAGTTAAGTAATAAACTCAAAAAGCATCGTATCATATAAAATATTACATATTTGGGAGGTTTTCAAGAATGAATTATGTAATCACTGTGGCATTCTATATCAAGAATTGCCCATAACAGTGGACCCCTTATAAAGGAGTCAAATATCATATCAGTAGCATCCTACTCGTGCGAGATCAGTAACAGTATGCTAGTTTTGGGTCCGTGCCTTGCACAAGCTATCAATAACTAGTAACATAAGTATAAAACAAAAATAATGACAAGAAATAAATATACTCCTCTGTTTCGTATTATTTGGTCCTTATGGACTTGGCATACCCATAAATAAAATGTTAATTAGGTGCTTATTTTATCAAATTAGCCTTATTAATTATGCTTTAAAAGTATAAGTGTGAGTTATACACTTTGTGTAGTCATTTGATAACAGGGGTAATCTTGGAAGAACATGATAAAATTCTCTCAATTTCATAAATGAGACAACTAAATTGAAACAAATATTTTTAGCAAGAAGGTCAAGTAATACGAAATAGAGGGAGTAATATTCATAGTTAAAAAAAATATACCATTAAAGTTATTTTAAATTTTCAAAAAGATACTTTAAGTTTGTGGGGGTCCTATGTATATAGAATAGCAGAAGAAAGGTGTATCTAGAGAAACCTTCTGCTAGCCCAAGATCGTTAACTAAGATTGAAAGATTCAACGAAGAAGAGGAAGCTATGAAAGAAGAGGCTTTGTTATGAAAGAAGACTTCTTGAATTGGATTTATTTTGGGTTGGTTACAAATGTACAAGACTCATCCCTATTTATATTAATCTATACGCATCACCATCCAAGCTAGTCACTTGGAACATAGGGGTATTCAATCCCCGAAAGTGATATTTTGAAAGCTACTTTAATATTTTCACACTCCGCCTTAAAGTGATATTTTGAAAGCTACCCTAAAATTGTTGCAGAAGAACTCAAACGAAGTTTTGAACCATGCCTTAGTGAAAATCTTAGCAGTTTTTGCATGACCCCCCTTGCTTCTTCAAATAATGAACATTTTCCATTAATGACTGACCCTGTGAAAAAACAAGAATATGTTTTGACAAAATTTTCATCTTTGTAGCGGACTGACTTGACAATAGTCCTCAGTGGCCTTTGCATACCATATGAAGCACCTTCTTGCGAAGTTTCAGATTGTTGAGTTTCTTGGCTTCCTCTTTCTCTTAACTCCTCGACAACTATATTATTTGGAGAAACACCAATGATAGAAAAGTTAGAAACTTCGAGGTTTAATTTTCGTATTACCTCTCCTTCAAACACAACACCATGATATGAGAAAAATTCATCAATATCAATTACTTTATTTGAGTTGGTAATGATATGACCATTAATTTCATTCAAAACCTCATAACCATCAGAGGGTTCACCACCATCTTTCCTTTCTAACTCCTCAATAAACCATCTAGCAGCTTCAGACGTTTCAAAAATCATATGGTCTGTCTTTTTATCTAGATTTAGACTTCAGGGTCAGGTTCTTCATGTATTTGATCTTTTACTTCTTTATATACTTCTGGTACATTTTTTACACTAGTGATTGACCTTGATATGGTAGACGATTGATAAGTGACTTTAACTTCCATTATATCTCCCTCAATGGTTTCTTCAAAAAGGTTACCATTGGCATGTATAGTTTTAGACACTACCTGCTCAGGTTTTATTGCAACTTTTTTAACATTCAGACTTTTATTGTCAATTTTAGAATCTTCTTCTTTGAATTTCTCAATAGCAGCTACCACGTCTCCAGTATGAACGTCTTCAGTATCATTTGCTTCTTATCAATCTCCTCCTTCTACAAATAATGGATTGTATTATATCCGATCTAATCTGTTTTCAAATTTATGAAAACCAAGGCATTTATGGCTCGACTCTTGGCTTCTAAGCATCTTTCCCCGCTGGCTTCTTATTCAAAAACTTTTTCAGTATGAGCCATGTTGCTCTCAGTGGCTTGGAAATATCTTATTATATGTCCTGTTTTGCCACACCAATAACATTTGGGAGGCTTTTTATAATTGTTAAAAAACTCTATCTTCTTTCTAGGCAAGCTTGAACCACATGCGAATCGAGAGTGAGGCTTATTATTTAACGTTTGTCTTATCATCTGCAAGAGCATTTTCTTCCCTTTCCTTGACAAATTCACTAGCCAAATGTTTAGCTAGTAACTCCTGAGATGGCAACAAAGTTCAAATTCCTCCAAGTATGGTTGTTGAGCCCATCTCTGAATTGATGTCACAAAGGTAATATATTCTGATTTCAAATCACGAATGATAATTCTTCTCATTTATGCTTCAGAAATAGCCTCATCTGGATTTAATAAGGAAATATTAGAACATAAGTTCTTAATCTTTAGAAGTACTTGGCAATAGAAAGATTACCTTAGTGGTGTTCACCAATTTATTCTCCAATATTTGGAATTGGGCTTCATTCTTCTTATTGAAAAACTGGTTGAGGGTCCTCCAAATTTCATGAGCTGATTTACACCTTATAATATGGTCAAATAAAACAGAGGAGATGGACCTCTTTAAAATAAACTTTGTCTTCGTATTAATCTACTTCCACTTCTTGTATGCATTACAATTCTCCGATCTGTCATCCGAAGGACTTGCATTACTCCCGTTAACAACATCGCACAAATCCTTGTTCACAAGGTATGATTTCATACATGTCTTCCACACCTTGTAATTGAACTGATTCAAGAACTCCATTCCTAGTCCATTAACGTGACCACTTAAATCTATTCGGACAAACTAGTTGAATCGGCCACAAATCCAATCTTGAAATAAACACAAGCCAATCTATGAGTTTGGATCTGATACTATGTAGAGAATAGCAGAATAAATGTATAGTTGGATATACCTTCTACTAGCCCAAGATTGTTAACTAAGATCAGAAGATTAAACTAAGAAGGAAAAGCTATGAAAGAAAAGGCTTTGTTATGGAAGAAGACTTCTTGAATTGGATTATTTTTAGGTTGGTTACAAATGTACAAGACTCATCTCTATTTAGACTAGTATATAGATGGTTCTAGAAATTCTTCTAGATACTTCTACAAGAAAAATCTAGTAGTCTTTATCTTATACTACTACTCTAGAATATTTAGATAATTTTACAATAACAATCTAGACAACTTTTTTCTTATAGCTATGTAAGAATAATCTAGATATTTTCATAAGATAATTATCTTAAATACTATATTAGAATATTCTAGAAACTTTACTAGAAAATCTATGATTTCAAAAAATCAACTTTAATATTTTCACACTATGAATCGCTAAAACAATTTGAACTGGCCTAAATACTCCATTTTCGGCCACCTGGCATAGTAAGTATATCTCACTTTCTTAGGGATAGTGATGAACAAGAAAAACAATGAAAAGAGTCATTTTTATAAATTTTTAAATTAACGAAAAAAGGATTCTTACTTTTTTTATCTTACTTAACTTTTTCTTCTTTTTCTATTTCCTTTTTCTACCTTCTACTTCTTCGTTACCGGTTATTGGAGGTGGATTTCATCACTGACGGTGTTTATTTTCTATTATAAATGATGAAGAGATTAAAAAAATTGAAGAAGAAGAAGATTTATTAACCATCATTTTTTCGACGAAAAAAAAATTTTCTGACAACAAATAAATGATAGAATAATGATGGTTAGCCATAGTAGTTGGAACCGCTTGTGATGTAGAGTTTATTGACTAAATTTTTTATCATAATTTTTAGAAAAAAGAAATAACATAAATGGTGACCATTAGTTTCTCCTCATTCTCCCCGTCTATTACATTATCCCGTTCAATTTTTTTATCAGCATAAAATATCTATTTTTTAATTATTGACATCTCCATCTTCTAAAAATGAAAATATTTATTTTTTAATTTTTGACATCTCCATTTTCTAAAAATGGAGATTGAAAGTGTTGAAGTTCAGAGATAAGGAAGGGATTGTAAATTTGGGGATAAGAAACAAGAACATGCTGATTTATATTTTAGATTTTACTTCCATGATAATTTTAATTTTTAGATTTTAATTTTTTGATGATTTTACTTTTTAAATAATAATTACTTGTGATTTGAAAACTATTTGAAAGGAATATGGGAACACTGGTGGTGGTTGCAGCTATGGAGCAAATTGGTGGTGGTTGCAACTATGGAGAAAAATTGAGTTGAAGAAAAAAGAAAAATAAAAAGAGGAGGAAAAAGAAGAAGAAAGGAAACAAGCAAGAAAAAAAATTAAGAAAATGAGTTAAAAATTTGATTTGACGCGTGTCAATTAATAATTGGTGTGTCATTAACACATACTCTTCATAAATTGAGGCTAATACAGAAATGGTGTAATAATAGTATTTTAAACTTGTTGAGTTGGATAATATGATCCCCACAAACTTTATGTATTTTTTTGAAAGTTTGAGACAATTTTAATAATGCTTATATCTTTTCTCTCAAAATAACAATATGATACTTCAAATGTGATTGAGTTAATATAGTAGAGATATCTCATAAGGGAAATCAGAAATCAAATTTATTTTGATTCTTTATTAGCCGGTTGAGTAGGTGCAGCACAATGTATGTAGGGTTACTCCACCTAGTCCATGTTTCAATCGAGCTCATCATACAAGAGTTGTCTAGTGTGATTCACATTTCATCCCTGATTTGTGAGCTTTTGTAATTTACCCAGTTTACATTCAACGTATCATGACTGCGGGTTTCACATGGATTTTCAAAAAAAAAAAAAAAAATATGATACAAGATAATACTCTTTTCATTTTTTTTCTTTGTCTATATTTGACTTGATACATTCCTAAAAACTAATTACTGCACACAATTTTTAAATTAAGATTATGTTTGGTATGAGAAAAATATTTTCTAGAAAATGTTTTTCAATTTTCTCATGTTTGGTTGGCTTAAATGTTTTGAAAAATATTTTTCAAATCAACTTATTTCCCTCAAATCTACGGAAAATGACTTCTCTTCAAAAAGTAAGGAAAATATTTTCCAAAACACTCTTTCAACCTCACTTTCAAGTTAAAATATTCATATAACTCTCAAAATCACCCACCCCTACCCCGACACTTAATCCCCTACCACCCGCACCCCCAGTCCTACCCCACCCATACCCATCCAAAAAATATATTTAATTTATTTTTAAATATTAAAAAAAATTCTTACCCCATCCCCTACCCCGACCTCCCACCCCCTACCAGGCTCCTCTCCAAAAAATATTTATTTATTTTTAAAAAAACTCAAAACGTTTTTTTACCTCATCCCTACCACCTATTCTGACCTCCCTACCTACCCATATACTAGTCCTCCTCCAAAAATAAGATTTAATTTTTTAATTTACTTTTTAAAAATTTTCAAAAAAAAATTCTTATCCCACCCTTCTTACCCTATTCGTTCTCATTATTTTTTTTTAAATATATACAAATGTTTTTAGAAAATATTTTCCTACTTACATAACGAACACAAGAATATAAGTAAGAAGCAACTTATTTTCCTAGATTATGTTTTCCTCCACCATAGTGAACACAAACTAAAAAAGTATTTTTAAGGTTTAAAAAATATTTATAAAAGTATTTCTCTACTTTAGCTAAACACTAAAATATATTTCCTGAAACATATTTTTTCATTCAACAATCAAACACTCGAAAATAGTTCTTGAAAAATATTTTCCATTGACCAATCAAAAATAATAAAATAAGTAAGAAACTGTCATGAAATAACTAAGAATAAAGAAGAAGAATAGAGATTATAGGGAGTAATTCTTATTTCTCTTGAATGAAGATTTACAATGAAGGAAGCCCTTCTATTTATAGGAAAATTTACTCCTAGTTTCTCACTGAAAGACAGATACTTCAAATCCTGATAGATATCTACTAGATCTAGATAGATCTTATTTATATTCTTCATATTATAACACCCCTACCCCCTTGAATTGAATGTCTGATTGATAGATAATGTGCCTCGTTAAAACCTTACTAGAAAAAATCCAGTAGAAAAAAAAATCTAATGAAGGAAAAAGAGTACACATCTCGAACAATACACATATTGGCTGCCTCATTAAAAACCTTATAAGGAAAATCCAATGGGAAAATACATCATAAGGGAAAAAAAAGTGCAGTGCGTATTAACTCTCCCTAATGAAAACATCATTGAGCCTTTGTATCCCGTTCTTGTGTACCATCTTCTTAAAAGTTGCAGCAGGAGGATATTTGGTGAATAAGTTAGCTACATTGTCACTTGAAAGAATCTGTTGCACGTTAATATCACCATTCTTTTGGAGATCATGTATCCAGAAAATCTTTGATGAAGTGTGCTTCAATCTATCTCCTTTTATGAATTCTCCCTTAAGTGGTGCTATGCATGTTGAATTATCTCCATATAAAATTGTGGGTACATTGTCACATTTCAAATCACATTTTTTTCGAATGAGATGTATTATGGACCTCAACCACAGACACTCTCGGCTTGTTTCATGAATAGCTATAATCTCAACATAGTTCGATGAAGTGGCTAAATAGAGTACTTTGTATATCTCTAAGATATGGCAATCTCTCCACGTATGGACACATAGCATATTTGAGATCGAGCTTTATGCGGGTTAAATAAGTACCCAATATTAGCATAGCCAACAAGATCGGGACTGCAAGCTTTACAATAAAATAAGCTCATACCTTTTATTCCATTTTGATGTCTCCTAGTAGGAATAGAAATATACCTTGCTAACAAATTGACTGAAAAAGCTATATCAGGCCTTGTAGTATTTACAAGATACATTAGTGCACCACTTGCACTAAGATATGGTACTTCATAACCAATTCAATTTGGTATAAATCTCATTTCCACAAATAATCTATTTCTTTTGAAAAATCTCCAAGAGTTTCAATAATATTCAAAGTATCAATTTATCCCATATAAGGTTAATAAATAAGTTTCTTAGAAACTTTACATGATTCAAGCATTTTGAATCCTTTAGGGATTTTCATATAGATTTTTGTCAAGTGACAATATTCAACATTTCATGTGTGACATCTACTAGTTTCTGGACTACAAATCAAATAAGTGTTGTGCTTATCAAGATACATCCTTTTATGTCACTTGATAAATGTTTCTACGTCAATATGTAGAATTTAGATTCTCATATTCTTTTATAATATTGTGCCAATATTGTATCAAATATATCCTCGATGATATATCATTTTATATCGATTCACAATGTGACATAACATTTTGAGATCTCACCACTTTATTATTTTCAGGTACCTGAACCTCTCATAAGGTTTCATGAAGTATTATGTCGTAGGTCTTCAAGAGCACATTGCCTTCTTATTATGATTATTTGCTCCTTATCCTTTTCAAGAATTATTTCATTTGTAATCGATTGGTCTACCACGTTTCATGTATGTGTAGACTTTGTCCTTTAGGGACATAAAATAAGAGCACTTGCAGCTTAAATATGAGATTAAATTTGAGTCAATAGATATTTCCAAAATTTTACTTGAATTATATTTTGAACGAGGATCTGATGGTAATTCCTAACATATTTCATAGCTGCTTGTAATCTCCCCCTTATGTTAGGAAAACTAACATACATTCTCCATCATTTTTGAGGAATCCATCTTTGTGCATCATGATATATTCATAAATTGTACACCGCACATCAAAACTATTGATGGACAATGTGTGATTCCTGACTCAGAACCAACTTTGAGGGGGAATTAATCATAATTTATTAATTTGATGGACACAAGTACTTTTGTATATAATATTTCAAACCAACACATAAAGATTTTGTTCTTATTAGCAATGGACCATCTATTTATCAAAGACATTCTATGTCAGATCAACATTATCAAGATGAATTGTCTTGATTACACAATCTAAAAATTATGCTCTTAAATCAATTTTATTGTTCAAGAAACTTTATGTATTTCAAAACGTAGGTTGACAATAAACGTACATGTGATTATCTTATTGATACATCTTTTCAACATATCATGTGATAGGTGAACAGGTCCTTATTCCCCTTTTATAATTTTCAGATTTTAAGGGATCCAATCCCAAAATTAGTTGGTCCAACCAACTTATCATGAGAACAAGCAACATTGAAAGTTCATGAAGAATTTTATAGTTCTTCAATACATATTTAATACTTAATATTCACATCTATGGAATGTTATAATTGTTCATGTCAATTTATGAACTTATTTACACTAGTAAATTCCAAGTTTACCATGGCATACACTTTTTACTTTAGTAAATTTCAGATTTACTATCACATAAATAAATCTCATATTTACTACTTTGGAAGTAGATTTCAAAATAACTCTTCTCAATTATTTAGCCTCTTTCGGAGGTGGATTGAGATACCATCACAATCAAGTGCATGTTTGCATTAATAAGCTTCTTATTCCCCAGGAATGAAATATAATTGTGTCTTAAGCCTATCAAATTATGATAGCTTATAACCTCTTAGCAAATCAAGGAATACATATAATGTTGAGAATTTTTCTCTAATATATCTTATAGTCATAATAAGCGTGCAAAAATATTATCACTTTTGATGATTATTATCATATTGTCCCTTCATACTTATATCCGTGCATTTAATCACTTGTCTTCTTTCAGACATATTATGCACTACTACCATATACACTTCAAGAATGAAGTAAGTTGTCATATTTCAGACTTATCATATATTGCTACCACATTCACTTCATGGAATGGAGCATATTCAATGGGTCGAATTTCATGACTTTTCACCAAATACTCATTATTTTACCTTAACCATCATAATATCACCAGTATGATATATTGAGATTCAAACTCAATATCTTATCCATATAAAAAGACGTCTTAGACTATAACTCGATGGGACTTAAACCCAATATTTTTTAATCATAGTGCATTGAAGCTTTTAACCCAATGTCTTACCCTCTTAATGAGATAAGACTTAAATTTATCATCATATCTTTTAACAATATTGAACAAATTTAAAGAATAAGTGGTTTTAAATCAATTATTTTTTCTCAAATCCAACAATAATTATATCATTAGTAGCAAAAGAAAAATAACATAAGAAATCACTAACCTTGAAATTACCTTTAGATTTATAATCTCACCTTGTTTGGCAGAGTCTCGTGCTGATAACGTGTTATGAAATAACTAAGAATAAAGAAGAAGGATAGAGAGTAATTTTTATTTCTCTTGGAGGAAGATTTACAATGAAGGAAACTCTTCTATTTATAGGAAAAACTTACTCCTAGTTCCTCACTAAAAGACAGATACTTCAAATCCTGATAGATATCTATTAGATCAATAGATCTTGATAGATCTTATTTATATTCTTAATAAACATTTACTATAATGTAAATACATTTATAACAGAAACCAACTTCTTTTCCATGAAAATATTTTCTAGGAAAAAATCTAAAAAATATTTTCCATGGAAAACATTTTTTAGGAAAATATTTTCCATGAAACATATTTTACTTCATACCAAATATACCCTAAATTTCAAAGGTTTTGAATATCAAAAAGTGAAAATTTTTTAATTAGAATTAATAAATCAGAGTCCCAATTAAAAATCTAAACTTTTTGACCGGACCATATGAACACAGTTAAAATCCAAGATTTTTTATATTAAAAAAGAATATTAGTAGGTTTAAAAAATTGCCTTTTTAATGATTGGAACAGAAACTTTCTGGGGGCTTTGGGCCACATGTGACAAGAGAGTTTGAAAATGAGGTGTAGGTGACACAAGTTTTAATTATTAGGTGGAGGTGACAATTACTTTATTATGGATAAAGAAAGTTGAAAAAGTTTGACAATTAATCTGTTGCGATTAATCACTTACCTATTGCAACAGATAACACATCTGTTGGGATTTATTCACGGCACTATGGAATCACTATCAACTTTTTTTAACAAATGACTTTATTTAGGTACCACTAATGGAGGGATCAATAACAATAGCGGTGGATTGTCATGGTCAATGGGTTGAGAAGAGCAATCGATATGTATGGCGTTGGAAGAAGGGTGAAATTATAGAGACGATAGCTATGATAGTTCAAAGTGATTTTTCGTATGATGATTTTGTGAACTTAATCATCAGCTTTTGCTGATTGAATTATCAACCGAATGAACTCACCATTAGCTATATCCACAACTCCTTTGAAAATCAAAGGGTACTGCCTTTCAAGATAACCGATTAGGTTCGGTTGCATGGTTATCTAAGTGATTTAACTAGGCCGGTGTTAAGGGTGTACATGGTTGAAAAGATGAGAGAGAATGAGAACCAAAATGTAGAAAACAAATAAGAAAAAGAAGACTTCTTTGATGATAGGTTGGATGATCTAGATATGAATATTTCAGATGATGATCAAACACCTACGCCAGTTGATGCGACCAATACAATGTGAAGTTCATCTCAATTGACACAGTCTGGAAATCTTCAAGATGACGGGACCAACTTTTTTATTGGAATGTCATTCAAGGACAAGAATGAACTATCTAACACTTTGTTTATTTTTTGCTTGAAAAAAGATTTCAGAATAAAGAAGGTGATTAATTCGAGCAGTGTCTTTTGCTTCAAATATGCTAATTCAAACTGCAAGTGGTGGTTGAGAGCAGTGAAGTACGCAGGTTCTGACAGATTCTTCATTCATTAACATAAAAAGAATCATACATATGGTTTGGAACACATCTCTAGCCAAAATCCTCACGCCACAGCAAAGGTCCTTGATGAATATTTCAGGAGTAGTTTCCCCGATGGCAAAGGCCCTTCAACAAGGCTTATGGACAATCAACTCCTTATGGATTTGGGTGTCCTGGTCAGTTATTGGAAGGTATATACGACCATGGGTATTGCCAAGGAACTGGTTAAGGGGACACTCTAGCATAGGTATGAATTCCTAGATGCTTGTCATTACATGATTGAGTCCACAAAAATTAGAAGTAAGACAGCATTACATCTAGATAAAAATGGAAGGTTCAAGTACTTTTTTGTATCCTATGGTACTTGGATTCATGGTTTTTGACATTGAAAAAAGGCATAGCTGTCGAAGGTACCTTTTTGAGAAGCAGGTATAATAAAGTTCTACTAGCGGCGGTGGCACAGGATGTGGAGAATCACATCTTTCCTATCACTTTTTGTGTAGCGGACAAGGAATGGGATGCCTCTTTTTGTTTTTTATTTTGAACAACTGCGACGCTGCATTGAAGATACCAAAGAGTTGTGTTTTGTATCGGATAGGCATCGAAGTATTCCAAAGATGGGTTCACTTTTGTTCACTTCAACATACTTTGGTTATTGCATCAGGCATCTTGGAGAGAACATTCGAAATAACTATCACAACAAAAGGGCCGTCACCCTTTTTATAAAGTAGCTAAAGCATATAGTAAAGAGGAGTTTTTTAGACCATTTCAATCAAATAGTAGATGTGAATCCCAAGGTAGCATAATTTCTTGCACGTGTCGATTTTGAGAGATAGAGCCAAGCATTCTGTCCAGCAAATAGGTACATTCTTATGAATTTAATGTCTTATTTGATTTACAAGTTTAGTATGATGTCATACTAAGTGATTCTTTTCTATAGGTACAATATTATGACATCAAACATAGCTAAATCAGTGAATTCATTTTTTGGTGATGAAAGAGAATTTTCCATCAAGGCTATGTTTGAAAAAATAAGCGAGAAGTATAGCAATTTTTTTAACAAAAGGTGTGTGTAGTTCAAGTGCCTAGAAAAAAGAACCTGATTTGTTCTCGAAATCAAAAAAAATATCAATGAACATCAGTTTAGGAATAGGTTATTCTCTCATAAAATAGCAGATTACAAATTCCGTAACATCGATCATGGTGATGCTACCACAGTCGATCTTCAAAGAAGATCTTGTACGTATAGAGTTTCTACTTGGACAAATACCTTGTCCATATGCTATGGCAGCACTTCGAGCTTAATACGGTCATAAATATGGACCTGAATTTTATGAGCACTCCTCTCAATATTATTCGGTGGGATAATATGAAATGGCATATAATGCGCATATTACTCCGGTGCCTCCCGAAGAATCTTAGATTATTCCAGCAGAGCTTATGGGGAGATTGATACCTCCTCCATATATTGACCCGAGCACTATCAAAACGGGAAGAAAGCTATATAAAAGGAGATGTGGAGTTAGAGAATAATTTTCATCAAGAAGAAACAAGTGTTGCATATGTAAGTACGCTGGCCACAAAAGAACAACATGCCCGAATCGTAATCCACCATGATCGTTGTAATTGCAGAAACTTGTGTTGTTGTTTGTTTGTTTGTTTGTTGTGGACTTTTATATATTTAACTCATTGTTGTGAACCTAATGTTATCATTTATTATATATAAAATATTTTTTTTTAAATAACTTGTGCCTCAATAAAAAGAGGCAAAACATGAACTAAATAATACAACAGACCACAATTATTCTCAATAGTTGCACAAACAATTGGAATATTTTTCTCCAACAGATGACAAATCTATTGAAACAGATGGATAATTTGTTGATAGAAACCCAACAGATGACCAATCTGTTCTAACACATGGCCCATCTATTGAAAGAACTCAAATGCCAAAATTGCTAGTGCTACTAGATTCAACATTGCCTCCAACCGTCGACATGTTAACATGTATTAGATTAGAAGAAATAGATAGAATGAAAATTGAATAATAATTAAAATGCCAAAGTCTAACTAAAAGTAAAATTTTCATTAAACGTAAAATAAAATACATTAGGTATAGATTCGATATAGAAAAATTAAAATGCATAAGCTAAAAGAAAAAAATACATTCTAATTATTATTATCATCATCATCATTAATGACAGTCGGCCAATCAACTCGCAGCAGCAGAGGCCTTCATCAGCCTCTGTATCTCTCTAAAAATCGTCGCTCTCAAAGCCACCAACTCGCTCTGTAGGTCATTAACCTGCCTCTGAAGTTTCCGCACTGTGTCACATAGAATAGCAATGTTCAGAAAAAGATCAGCCATATCTAGAACACGCATGAATTGACAAAGAAAAAAAGTTCAAAATGTAATACAACGAATACGACCAGCTAGTGAATTTACACCAGAAAAAAACATACCTCAACGAGAAAATAATATGCTCTTTTAAGAGAAGTGGTTGAAGATGTCACACGAAAAGAAAAAATGCAAGATATAAATAGAGTTGAATGAAGATTAAGGAGGGACCTATTTATAGAGGATTGAATCTAGACGTGTCAGGACAAAAGGCAGGACTATTCAGCTCCATTGTATTAATTACATTTAATCTAGTGGCATTTTATTTTCTGTGAAAAGTCGTGACTTTTTCTTTTACATTAATTACTTCTCACCTTTTCATAGCGGTTTGAGACTCGATAAAAGTCGTTATTATTGAGATGTTGCAACAGATGGATTGAATGTGCAATAGATGGTCTGTCAAAACAGATTTACCATCTGTTGCAATAGATGGTTTGTATATGCAACAGATAAGAAATCTGATGCAACATATGTATTATCTGTTGCGATAGATGGACAGTATGTTGGAGGAGATGTTTTGATATCTTCTAATAGTTGATTCATCAGTTTTAACAGATGAAGTATTCAATTCATTAGCTGTTTTGAATATGTTAGATAAAAAGTCACGACTTTTCACCTCTTTTTAATAGTCCCTCCGTTTCATATTAGTTGGGCCCTATGGGATTGGCACACCAATTAATAAAAATATAAATTAGGTGATTATCTTACCAAATTGGACTTATTAATTATGATTTGAAAGTATAAATGTGAATAATATACTTTATGTAGTCATTTAATAATAGGGGTACTCTTGGAAGAATATAATATAATTCTATTGATTTTATAAATAGGACAACTAAATTAAAACAAACATTTTTAGCAAAAAGTAATCACATGTATGCAGATGAATAAAAAAAATACAGTCTGGTCTGTCACACCAGATTTACCATCTGTTGCAACATATGGATTATCTGTTGCGACAGATGGACCATATGTTGGAGGAGAGGTTTTGATTTCTTCCAACAGCTAATTCGTCTGATGCAACAGATGGAGATTTCAATTCATCAGTTGTTTTGAATGTGTTAAGATAAAAAGTCACGACTCTTCACACCTCTTTTTTACTAGTCATCACATGCGTGCAGATAAATAAACAAAACTGTCTGACATGTCCTGATGGGGTACAAAAAATAAGATGCATGCAATGGATCCCATTTTTATCCGTGTGAGTTATGTATATTATTGATTAGGATACCGTGACAGACACATATAAAGTGCAATGATTTTTTGAATGCAGTTTTTTACCGATTAGGCATTGATCCTTTAAACAAGATCCTGCATTGTACAGTTTAGTTTGATAGGTGAGAACTGATAAGGCAGAAGGGTTTCAAGATGGTGGTGTCGATACCCTATTACAATTTAATGACGATTTATGCTCATGTTTTTGTGTCAAGTTTGGGGAAGGGTTCAAGTTTTTGGCGGTAGTGTAAATATCCAATAGTAATTGGGCCAGTTTTAATGGCGCAATGGACTTCTTGAAAGGCTCCAAAGCCTCGCAATGCAACAAACAACGATGGAGCCAATAGAAATTCCTCTAGTCCAAATTTATATGGATGGATGTTGGAGGAAACTTTTTTACAGCAGAAGGTGCTTAGGAGAATACTTATGCATGAAGAGGGAGGTGGAGAAGGTCATATATCATCTCAGACCTTGTTTAAGAGAAAACATAGGGTAGGAAAGAAAGTGTAGCAAAATTGGCCAATGAAATTGACATGAGAAACAAAAAAATTGGATGAGCTTCAAATGTGGAAGTGTATCCAAATATAGAAATCCGTCAGTTGGTGAAAAAAAAAAGAATGGTCAACAAGACTGGAGCTGGACACTTTACTCGAGAATGAAACTAGCGAGCATGGCCTCAATGAAGACTCTCACAAAGTGCAGGACCAGAACTCTAAGGAAAAAGCTTGGCAAGCACGGAAGGTGGTAAAATTGTCGGTCAAAATTGAAACCTATATATCAATTCAGACCAACAATCTTACCACCATCCATGCTCGCAAAGCTTCTTTCTTAGAGTTCTGGTCCTACATTTTATGGGTCTTCGTTGAGGCTGCGCTCGCTAGCTGTAGTCTCTAGAAAAGTGACCAGCTCAATTCCTCTTGACCATTCTTGTTTTTCTTCAACGACTGATGGATTTTATTTTTGGATACACATTCACATTTACAGTTCATCCAGTTTTTTCATTTTTTATCTCAATTTCATAAACCATTTTTGCTACACTTTCCTTCCCACCTTGTGTTTCCTCTTAAACAAGGACTGAGATGATATATGGCCTTCTCAACCTCCTTCTTCCCGCACAGATTTTCTCCCAAACACCTTCTACTGTATAATAGTATCCTCCAACAACCCATCCATATAAATTTGGGCCAGGGAAATTTATATTAGATCCATCGTTGTTTGTTGTAGTGTGAGGATTCGGAGGCCTTTCAACAAGTCCATTGTGCCATTAAAACCGGTCCAATCACTATTGCATATTTACACTACCACTAAAAACTTGAACCCTTCCACAAAGTTGACATAAAAACATAAGTATAAACATCATGAAATTGTAACGAGGTATCAACACCATAGTCTTGGTCCCTCAGCCTTATCAGTTTGAACCTAACAATCTTAACTATAAAATACTATATCTTGTTTGAAGGATTAATCCCTAACAGGTAAAGAACAAACATTCATAAAATCATTGTACTGGATGTGTGTTTTCATGATAGGTTGATCAGTAGTACATACCTTCCACATGTGAAGTGGTTTCATCTACAAGCAGCTTATTTTTCTGAACCCATCTTTACTCTAGCCTTTAATGTTGGCTGGGTAAAAGTGCAAACAAGAGAAATATATTTGATGTCAAACAAGAGAAGAACAAAAAGAAAACAAAAAAAATTACAAAAGGGTAACACAAAATTGAGTGAATCAACAAATGACTAATATGATGCAATAGATTACCCATCTGTTCAACCAATAAGGCATCGTTGCAACGGATGGATAACATGTTGCAATAGATAGGTCATCTGTTGGAATAAATCAAACCAGCCTTGCTACTAGTTTGATTTATTCAAATAGTTGCTCCGTCTGTTCTAGCAGCTGATTCATTAGTTGCAATAGTTGAGGAAACTGTTGGAACACCACCAACTACAGCATCAATAACAAAGAAATAACACCATATGTTCCAACACCATCCACAACACAAACATCACATGTTCCAATACAAACAACACCCCCAACAACAGCACCACCAAATTACCAAACAAAAGATATAAAAAAAACTATGCTGACAACAAGGCTTTTTAAGTTCTCCCAATAGATGACTTTTTTTGCATATTTTAATAAAAACAACGGTTCGTTCATTCAAGACTTAAAAGTCACCTTTCCTTTAACTTTCTCAATAAATATGAAACTGGTAATGGGTATATCAGTAATAGCAATAGATGTAAATATCTAATTTAAATGACATACAAAGAAGAATAAGAGATGGAAAGAGCAACAGTGAACCGTACCTGCAATGTCAAAAAAGCAAACGGATCAGAACATCTAGTTCAGTCAAGAAAAGAAATTGATTGGTTGAGATCCTAAAGGATCCTCATTCAAAAGAAGAGAGAAAAGAGAAAACAAAGATAATTGAGAATAGAGAATAAAGAAGAGTGATGAGTTCAGTCTAGACTACTTTATGGCTGAAAGAGAGAGAGTTCTATATATGGGGGGCTTTAAATATTCATTAATAACTTTTGAGGGGCACAAGGAGACGGTGACATTGAAAAGACCAAATAAGACTACACACTCAGGAGATTTTTGAGTTATCCAAGTAGTATCGAGTAATATTTTTTATAGCCTTAGTATTTTAACTTTTTTATCTCGGATAGAAAATACCTAAATTGCTTTAAAAAAAAGGATCTTAAAACATTTAAGTACAACAAATGACTTAATCTGTTTGATAGTTTTTAATATATTCATGAATTATCGTAACAAATGATGTAATTTGTTTGATAGTTTACAACAAATGCGTAATATATTGCAATAGATTACCTAATTTGTTTGATTTAATCCAACAGAAAATACTTTTGTTGCAATAGGTTGAACATTTGTTTATATATAATTTTAATTGAGTTCATATATTAGAATAATAATTTAATTGAATATGAGTTCTCATTGGGTCAACTACAACTTCAATTGAGTCTTTTGACAATTGCATGATGAGACGGTATTACGTTTCTCCTGACCAGAGTCATCAATCAATCATGCTGAGCCGAACTAATTCTTACTACCTCATATGTTTGACTAATAACTTAATTGATTAATCTAGGACTAGGGTACTAATACCTTAATTGAATAACCTAGGAATAGGGGTGAGTTCTCATAAGGTCAACTACAACATTAATTGAGTCTTTTGGCAATTTCATGATGAGATGGTACTACGTTTCTCCCGACCAGAGTCGTCGATTAATAAATCTGAGCCAAACCGATTCTTACTACCTCATATGTTCAACTAATACCTTAATTGATTAATCTAGGACAAGTTATTAATACCTTAATTAAATAATCTAGGACTAAGGGTGAGTTCTCATAGGGTCAACTACAACTTCAATTGAGTCTTTTGGCAATTGCATGATGAGATGGTACTGCGTTCCTCCCGACTAGAGTCATCGATCGATCACTTTGAGTTGAACCAATTCTTACTACCTCATATGTTTAACTAATACCTTAATTGATTAATCTAGGACTAGGGGTGAGTTCTCATAATGTCAACTATAATAGATGACAACACCTATTTGATAATTTACAACAGATGGGTAATTTATTGGGACATATGACTTAATCCATTTGATAATTTACAACAGATGGGTAATCTATCACAACAGATGACTTAATTTGTTTGATAGTTTACAATAGATTTGTGATATGTCCTAACAAATGACGTTATCTTTTTTATAGTTTACAACAGATGTGTAATATATTGAAATAGATTACCTAATCTATTTGATTTGATCTAATAGAAAAGACATCTAATGCAACAGGTTGAACATTTATTTATATATAATTTCAATTGAGTTCATATGTTAGACTAATACCTTAATTGAATGTGAGTTCTCATAGGGTCAACTACAACTTCAATTGAGTCTTTTGGCAATTGCATGATGAGACGGTATTGCGTTCCTCCCAACCAGAGTCATTGATCGATCACTCTGAGCTGAACCGATTCTTACTACATCATATGTTAGACTAATACCTTAATTGATTAATCTAGGTTAGGGTACTAATACCTTAATTGAATAACCTAGGACTAGAGGTAAGTTCTTATAAGGTCAACTACAACTTTAATTGAGTCTTTAGGCAATTGCATGATGAGACGGTACTGTGTTCCTCCCGACCAGAGTTGTTGATCGATAACTCTGAGCCAAACCAATTCTTACTACCTCATATGTTAAACTAAAACCTTAATTTATTAATCTAGGACAAGGTACTAATACCTTAATTGAATAATTAGGACTAGGAGTGAGCTCTAGAGTCAACTATCGATTAATCTAGGACTAAGAGTGAGTTCTCATAGGGTCAGCCACAATAGATAGCAATGCCTATTTGATAATTTACAACATATGGGTAATCTGTTGTGACATATGACAATCCATTTGATAATTTACAATAGATGGGTAATATGTCCCAATAGATGACTTAATCTATTTGAGAATTTACAATAGATTCATAATCTGTTGTTACCTAACCTAATCGATAATTTACAATAGATGAGAAATCTGATGCAACAAGTTGAACATTTATTTTTTACAATTTCAATTGAGTTCATATGTTAGTAATAGTACCTAAATTGATTAATTTAGGAACAAGGGTGAGTTTTCATAGGGTCAACTAGAGTACTCGGTCAACTACAACTTCAATTATTTTTATACAATTTCAATTGAATTACCCTTTTGGCAATTGCATGATGAGAGTGTTAAAAATTATGCATATATTTTATGATTTTAAAAATAATTAAGATCAATTCGGACCAAATTAACATTTTAAAAACTTGTTATTATTTTCCAAAATACAAATCAACCCATAAAAAATGTTTCATCATTTCAAATCTCGAGTTCTCGCTCTTTCTCTCTTATTCTCACTCAATAATACAGTACAAACAACAACACTCAACAAATTTGCTCAACCCTCCACAAAAGATAGCTTTTCTTCTCATTTTCGACCATATAAGTGTTATTTTTAACTTTATTCTTGCTTGTATCAGTTATTTTCTTTGTCTTCGTAGGCAACAGAGTTCGAGAAGAGCTCCATATTTGTTATTTTTTTCTAAAAAATAAGGGCTTCTAAGTTAATGATGAAAAATATAACTTTTAGTTGTATTATCTTTGAGAATGGGTTTACAATTTTGAGTTTTAATGGTAAAATCATAGGAAAAACTCGAGAAATCCCTAGTTACCATTGCAGTGTTCCGTTGACTATCATGGTATTATTGGATGGTGTTTGTGATATTGGTGGTGGTGGTGTTTGTGGTCGTCGTGGTGGCACTGGTGGTGGCATTGGTTGGTGGTGTTTATGGTGGCTGCCGGTGGTGTTGGTATTCATGGTGTTTGTTTTTTGGCATTGGTTGGTGGTATTTGTGGTGGTGACTGTTGGTGTGTCAGTATTCGTCGTATTTGTAATGTATTTTTTAAAATTTATGCATACATCAATTGTAATGTAATTTTTGTTTTTCTTTGTTTGTAGGTAAAATATGTCTCCCAAAAGAAAAGAAAGTGAAAGTGGATCAACGTCTGACTACCCCAAAAAAAGGCTACAGTACAAAGAGATTCAGAGGAGCTTCCTAAATAATCTCAGTTAGAGAAAAGTGAATCTGAGGAGAGATGTGAAAACAATTTTGAGGGAGGTGGACAAGGGTCTGTAGATTGTGATGAAGAAAATAAAAGTGAGAAAGATGAGGAATTAGAGAGTGAGAAAGAGAAAAAGGATGATCATCAATATGATGATAATGGATCACCAATAGGGCATAAATTAATATCAACATCCCAGTATGATCTTGTCAAAACTTTTAGTATTGATAGGTTTCAAGTTGCGATGCCTACAAATGAGCCAGAAGCAAAACAACTAACTGGTCAAATTGTACTTAAATATTAGATGGGGAAAATTTTTGAACATTTTATGAAAATTATGAACTTTGGACACTTTCTTGAGCTGCCTGAGAACCCCTCTTCCCGTATCCATTTCCCTATGACAATGGTATATAGTCTTCTTAAGCGCAGGATCAAGTATGTGGGGATAATAAAGATCCAGATGAGGGGGCAAATATAAGATGGATGAAATCTGGATCAACTACGGTGGCATGCATGTTTGTTTTGGCTTGCAAGAGTTTGCCATAATGATGGGGTTGAGATGCCATCGTCCAGAATGACCATCACCCCGCAAAAGATTCTAGGCAAGAAAACGTAAAGAAAAAATAGATGGGTTGTTTGACATTGCTCGACGTGGCTACAAAGAATTAGATTTGTTGACAGATCTTGAGGATAAAACCATACCAGAGCTGTACAGGGAGCAATTGTACTTAGTTTGGTTTTCCTATTCAATTATATTGGCAAGAGGCGTCAACAAGATCATAGAAGATGATTTGATGGCGCGTGCTGAGGATTTTGATAAATTCAACAATTATTCCTGGGGATATGACAGTTTCTACTTGACTGTCCAATATTTACTGACAAAGCTATCCTCAGGGACGACCATATTATATGGCTTTTCTTAGGCTTTCATGGTAAAATTAATCACTAATTTTACTCATCCGTTAATTTATATTGAATATAGTTATTATGAATTTTTATTGCTTGCTTCCTGTTTACATTTCTTAGGCTTGGGCATTGGAAGCCATTCTTCCCCTCTGAAAGAAGTTAATGGATTACCCAGATGAGGTTTCTCACCCAAGGATGTTTAGGCGGTTGGCTACAAAGAGCAATACCAATATTAAGAAGTCTAATCTCTTTAACCCTCCGAATGATGCAGTATATCTTCTTCAAGTAAAATAATTTTACTCAAAGACAGATATTGAACAGATGTTATATCTGGTGCAACAGATGTTATATCTAATACACCAGATGGGACATCTATTGCGATAGGGTATGATTGATATCTTTCATTAGATTACCCATCTATTGCGTTGGTTCTCTGAACCCGACTCCAAACAGATTAACCATTTACTGCAAATTATATAAAAGATGTGTAATCTGATAACATATTGTTCATCTGTTGTGACATATAGATCATCTGTTGCATAACAGATTACCCATCTTTTGCAACTGTTGCAATAGATGATTGATATTTTGCATTATATTATCCATGTCTTGCTCTGTTTATTTGAACCAAATTCAAATGTATTTTAACCATATACTGCAAACTATGCAACAGATAGGTATTTTTTTTAAATGTAGCCCAAATGTGAAAATTATTATATTATATGATTTAAATGCATCTATTTTTTTTCTTTTTTATAGGTTGTGCATCCATGGATCGTGCCTACTGAGGAGGAGTCAGTGATGACTTTTTATATTACTCTAGGTCATTTTGAGACTATAGCAGACCCAATGGTGGAGTTAATAAAGAAGGAATTGGCTGGAGTAACAGCCATAAGAAGAGCAGTTAGGTAAGGTTAGCCTAATATTCAGGCTCTTCATGACCAACCTACTAAGGCAGATTCGGGTGCTTTATTTGGTGGAGTTGTTGATGTTGGTGGAAGGCATGCTGATGCTGCTACCACTCTTGATGATGAATATGTTGATGCTCAATAAAGAATAAATATGTTTAAAAACACCCCTATTCATCCTTACACAGGTCCCTCTCACTCCTCTTCACCCTTATGTTCTCAGTGCGAATGCGAAGAGTGCAAGGATAGACAGGATAAACTCTTTAAAAAAGTAGAGGCTATCTCTAAATCTATCGAGGAATTTAAATCCAAGAGCTATGTCATACCATCCAAGAAGGTGAGGGAGCTACACACTCCTACAGTGTTAGTTAGGAGAAAGAAAAGAGCAATTAGAAACGTACTCTCCGATCAAAAATCAAAAGAAATTGCAATTCCTCCTTCTCCAAAAGCTATTGAAGTTCAGGGTCCAGTCAAGAAGGTGGACATATACGCAGAACTTGACGCCGAAGAGAAGAAGGATCTGCGAAAGGCCAAGAATGCGAAGCCAGGCGCACCAGATTACCCCAGGCCACCCTTTTCCCCCAACACTTGCAGACTATGACTGATATGCGTATGTCGTATGAGGACAAAGCAAGATTACTTTTCTTAACCTAGACCTTCTAATCTACTCCATGAAGAAGAAGTTATGCAACAGATTTCACATCTGTTGCAACAGTTGGGTATACTGGTGCAACTGGTAGTGGTTCTGTTGCAACTTATTATATATCTGTTGTATAATTTGCATTGGATGATTGATTCAGAGAACCCTATGCAATAGATGGACCATCCGTTGCATCTTTACAATTACTATCCTATTTAAAAATTGACTTCTTATATCACCGCAGGTTGACATAATTCTCTGCCTCATGAGGAAAAGGCAATTAACGTACCGGTAAGCTTATGACACTGCCGATAGGATAATGGACCTCAACTTCTGCAAGAAGCTCAAAGATAGGTACGATCAACTCAATGGGGAGGCATTATCCCTTAGCGTGGGATTTTATTTCCTAGTTCCTACGTTGGTTTTGAATGATGAAGAAATGATAAAATATGTTAGAGAAGAGAGGAAAAATCCACACGGCAAAAGCTGGACCGAGGCAAAAAGGATTCTTGCAATTATTAGCGTGAACGATATTAATTATCGGGCTGTTGAGATACTACTCAAGGAGGTAAAGATCAATGTTTATGACTCCAACGTACCTCTTGTCGATGATTTTAATCTTTTTCTCCTCGTGGAGCTACTGATGGTGTTGTTACCCATCTTTTTTAGGGAGAGTAAACTGATGAATCATTTCCCAAAGGAAGTATTGATGAAGAAATCATAGGATTTTAAAGGTCGAAACAAGGGAAATATCCTTCCAAAAGATAATGTCGCTAAAGCGAGTGGCTTGCACGCTCTTGAACACATCGAATGTTTGCTGACCGCCACAGAAATAAACTAGCCAATGACTTTTCTGTACGACAACGCTGTGGCAAACCTGGAAGAGGTCTAGTCTTATGGAGTACTAATTGGACGCTTGAATCCTGTGTATATAGAAGAGCCTGTGAAATAGCAATTTTTAATTTCAAGTCACCCTTCACTTTATTACATGTACATGTAGTGGTAATAATTTTTCTGAAAAAAGTTGAGGTTTTTATAATGCAATAGATTGTCAATCTGTTGTAAAATATATTTAATCTGTTCTGCCAGATAGTTTATCTATTGCAATAGGTTGGTCATCTGTTGCATCACGCCGATGTTATTTATATGAATAATCTAATAATTTAAGTCAAATCTGTTGCAACAGTGGGAAGACCTATTTGACAATTTTCAACAGATGACCTAAACTTTATAACATATGTCTAAATCTTTTTGATATTTTTCAACAGTTAAGCTTGAATATCCATGTGCTTGACAACACCAACCCAGTAGCAAATACATACACCACCATGAAAATTTCAGCAATTAAGTTTGAATATCCATGTGCCCAAAAACACCAAACTAGTCGCAATAACGACAACAATGTAGTATCCTCCTGCTTGATTTTGTTTCTCTTCAAAAGCCTTGACTTTGTTCAACAAATTTCAGATTGCATGATTTGCTAGTTAAGGGTGTCGTTCTTCATACCAATCAAAGTAATCGCATCCACCCAATTTTTATAAAAAAGAGAATACAATTACAAAACAATTACAAGTCAATAATTAATCAACTAATTAAATAAAAAAAATATTACCTTTGAAATCTTACAAGTAAAAAACCTACGACCCAGATTTTGTTGAGTCCAAGAAGTCTTTAACAGAGCTTCATGATCGCACTTACAATATCGAAAATCTTTATCACAAAAAATAGTGGAAGATGCGCTCGACATTGTCAAACTCAGTTAAAAAAATTAAAAGAAATAATTTGAAGAATTTGGATAGATAAAAGAAGATGACAATGAAGAAGAAGATTTGAGAATTTAGGGTTAAATTTTAGGAGGAAGATTAATATATAAGACAATGGGGGGGATGACCGTTGGTGGCTAAGTAATGGCAAGTCAGCAAAATATGTTAGATTGACACATTTGATGCCTATTTTATTTTACTTGTTTAAAATGAACATTGTCTACTTGATGCCTATTTTATTTTAGGTGTTTGAATAGAACACCGTCGATAGGTTCCGCCTTTTTTATTTTAATTCACTTTAACCTTTTTACACGTAGTGGCAATTTTTTATATCCAACGAAAGTTGAATTTTTATAATGCAATAGATTCTCCATCCATTGTAACAGTTATTCTACTTGTTCTGACATATAGTTTATCTATTGCAATAGGTTAGTCATATATTGCATTATCTCAATGTTTCTATCTAAGCCCATCTATTGCAACAGTAGGAAGACCTATTTGATAAATTTCAATAGATTACCTACCTGTTGCAACATATGTCTAAATTTGTTTGATTTTTCCAATAGATGTGTCATCTGTTGCAACAGATACATTATCTGTTGCAATATTTGAATCTAGTATTCCTTTTCAATT
>NC_061120.1:11528237-11617495 GCF_002878395.1 Capsicum annuum | reverse complement strand
AAATTCATAGACAAAATAAAATAAATTAAAGCCTTCATAAATTAGCTGAAATAAATCAACGAATAAATGAAATGTAAAAAAATTGTTATGGGTATAGATCTCAACAAATACATCAACAACAATTTAAGTTTGATGCCAAGGATTACTTTGACATGCTCAATCCATAAATATCTACTCAATATTGACAAGTTGTTCTTCATCCGGTGCTATGGAATTCGGCTTTGCTCGTCGTGGGTCTTTATTGTCGCTTACGTACGGTTTCTAAGCTTTCTATTCTCTATATTTCCATAAGAAGAGTAGCATATTGTTAATGTTGTTTAGCAGTAGCTTATTCTACATCCAATTAAAAAGCCAGAATTGGTCAATGCTAATCACGGAGATACAACAAAATAGAAAAGGATAACTCATCTTTTCTAGCAAATCAAACTGGTCTTTCTCCCATTTTAAATTATCCCAAATAGATTATATTTCTATTACAACAATGAATCAACTGTTGGAACAAATTTCTATGTGAGAAAGACCCTGTATGATAATTTCCTACGGATAAACCATCCGTTGTAACATATAAATCAACTGTTGCAGCAGATAGATCATTCGTTGGTATAAATAAAAGCGGTATGAAGAGCTTTTTGATTTACTAAAATAGACAAGACATATGTTGCCCCATATACTTTATCTGGTGCAATAAGTTAGTCAATTGTTGTAACAGATGTAAATATCTGTTTGATAATTTTCAGCAGATGTATCATCTGTTGAAATAGATATGTGTCTGTTGGTTTTGTCAGTTGGAAGACATATATATTCACCTTCTTCAGTTCGTGCTGCTCTCTTTTTTACATTGTACATTGCTCAGTGAAACACACAAATAGAGGAGTTCCAATTTCTCTTTTTTGGATGCTTGATAATGCCGGGAAAATCACTCTCCTTCTCCTCTTAGTCCTAATCTCTAATGGAGCAAATGGAAATAAAATCCTCTTCGATGTAATGAGGCCCCTCTTAAATGTCAATTCCTTTATAGAAGCAGTTAATGCATCAATAGAATTAATAACTACATCATGTTTCACCCTGCATTCTTGACATTTGCATGCAGAACATTCGCTGGGAGAGGCAAAATCTGTATAACTAGTATGATTATATTCATAATAATTTGCTTTAAATACTGTAATAAGAGCATTATAAGCACCGAAAACAGCACCACTACCACTACCAACAACTCCATCACCACTAAGACCATCAACAACAATACGCCCACCCTCCAAAATTATTTTCTTGTAATGGTTGTTGCTCTAAATAATTCGATTTTTATTCTGTTGATCACCTTAGGGTTCGATAAAGTTTACACAGACCATAAAGTAAGAAAAATGGGCATCTTTAACTCTCGATTGGTCGGAACTAGCAAAGGATGCACAATCTAACATAAATTATTACATATATTAGAATGATGATTAGATCATTCAAAAAAAATTATTAATTAAAAGAAAAAATTAATTATAATTATACTTACTGCATCCTTCGGAGGTTGAAAAGATCAAGAAATTTTGCATTTTTATCAGTTTTGACCGACAACCATCTCAGGATTCTTGAACAAAAAACTCCTTCTTGGTAGTTCACTTGTTGTATCAAATAAGGAATGACTTCAAACACCCAAGCCTATAAAATAACGCCAATAAATCAAAACCATTATTGAGTAAAAAAAATGAATGATATCATAATAGAAGAAAGAAACATTTACCATGAAAGCCCATGAGAGCCATATAAGTTGACTGTCTTTGGCGATAACGAAGTCAACAAATATTTGACAGTCATTCTGAAGCTTTCATATCCCCAAGGATAGCTGTTAAACACCTCAAGATCCTCGGAGATCTTATTAAATCGAGGCTTATGTTGTTGTTAACGTTTCTCACCCAAAGAATATTATGTACAGATTAAACCAAGCACAATGACCGATTGTGATTCTTTGAAAGTCCTTTACCTTTCAACACTTCTATCAATTTATTTTTTTGAAGCTTGGACCAATAATGGACACCAGGTCATCACGATCACACGACATGACTTTGCCTTTTTTAGGTGTGCAGGGTGCTTGTTTTGGGTTAGAATAGGTATAACTTGAGAAGGAGGATAACATTTTAGTCCAGTAACTACGGAAAACTCCTTCCAATAAAAAAAAACAGGCATGCCATAGTAATTTATCCATACCTCATCCATCTTATCTTTGTTTTCATACATAAACCTATATTTGAGAAGTTCATATACCATTTTCATTTGGAAACGAGCATTGTTGTCCTTCGAAAAATCAAGATATTTCCCAAATCAGTTGTCCTGCGGCACCATTGCACTTCATTCTCATACGATAACGATCAATGCTGAAGGCTTGACCAACTCTTTGGTGGAAGGGCTATTAGCATTTGCATTATCTCTTTTGAAATATTCCTCCTCCCCGTGTTCATCATATTCTTCTTTCGATTGAGATAATACTTGTAAAGCAATCTCATAGAGTGGTGGATGTAGCCTAGCTGCTTCACTTGTTCCTTTACTTGGACTTGATTCGGTTTCTGTTCTTTTGGGAACCATATTTTCTAAAATTAACAGGAACATAAAAGAATATATTATAGTTGATTAATGCAGCGTTAAAAAAGGATAACAGTAAATCAAACAAGCAAAACAGTAAAGTAATAGTTGTAAAAGATCACTGATTTGTTGCACCAGGTAGTATATCTGTTGCAGCATATAACCAAATTGTTGTAGTGGATGAGCAATCTATTGCAATAATACAAAATATATCACTCATCTTTTAAGACAGATGAATGATCTGTGCAATATATCATATATTATTGCGATATATGAGTGATCCATTGGGACAGTTAAATAACCTGTTGCAACAGATGAGTAATATATTACAATAATACAAAAAAATTACTTTTCTATTGAGAAAAATGAATGGTCTATGCAACAAATCACACATCTGTTGCAATATCATCTGTTGCAATATGTGAGTGATCTGTCGGAACAGTTAAATAACCTGTAGCAACAACTGAGTAATCTATTGTGATAAAATAAAATATATCACTCATCTGTTGAGAAAGATGAATGATCTATGCAATAGATCACACATCTGTTGTGACATCATCTGTTGCAACATATGAGTGATCTATTGGAATAGTTAAATAATTCATAGCAACGGCTGAGTAATCTATTGTGACAATACAAAATATATCACTCATCTGTTAAAAAAAATGGTTTGTATAATAGATCACGCATCTGTTGCAATATATGCTTGATCTGTTGGAACAGTTAAATAATCCATAGCAATGGTTGAGTAAACTGTTGCGACAATGCAAAGCATATCACTTATCTATTGAGAAAGATAAATAGTCTGTGCAACAGGTCGCACATCTGTTGTAACACATGAGTGATCTGTTGGAACTGTTATCAACAGCCAATATTGTTTAGATTTCTTCCAACATAGGGTCTTCTATCATGGAATATGAATGATTAGTTGGAAAAATCAAGTCTTAGACGCTTCCTGTTTGAAGAGTTGATAGGATTTTATCCAACAGAAGGTTCAGTTGTTGCATCGGATCATTAATCTTATGGTTCTTTCATTGCACCAGATGGTTAATTAGTTGCATCAGATTTTTTATTCGATGCTTAATCTGTTGCAACATATGGTAAATCTGTTGCACCAGATAGCTAATGTATTGCACTAGATGATTAATCTATTGCATTAGAATTATAATCTGATAGTTCCTCTGGTGCATCAGATGGTTGATCTGTTGCATCATATGATAAATTTGTTGCATCAAATGGTTAATATGTTGCACCAGATAGTTAATCTGTTGGAGGAAATAAAAAATAGTAGCATGATTTTGTTCAACAAAAAAATAGCAATTTCATACCAAGAACAAGAACAGAACAAATCAACCCAAATTGTCATTTTATTTTTATAAAAACAAACAATAAGAATCAAACTTCAAAAAAATGCAACAAACAACAAAATATCATAATTCACTTCGAAAAGAAAAGAGAAAAAAATACCAGAAATTAAGGTTTTATTCAGACCGCATTTTAAACGAATGCAACAAATATTGAAATTGTTAAACAATACTATAAGAGAAGTTGGCTCAAGATCCTCATTTTCTTCAAAACTTAAAAGGCCACAAATTTTTACTTGTGAAAGAAGAAAATGAACGATGAAGAATTCAAAGTTGTTGTGGCCGGAGAGCAAGGTTGTCACGTCGATTGATGGTTGAAGTCGAAAAGGAACTCGAAGCCCAACTATTTGTAGTCGGATGTTGAAGTAGCTGGGGATTAAAATGAGATATTTGCTGAATAGTTGGTAGGAAGAGAGTTGAGAGAAGTTGTCGAGAGAGGGATGAGAGACAGGTTGATTTGAATTGAAGAGGAGAACTCGAAGTCCAACTATTTGTTGCCTGGGGTTAAAGGGAGAAAAGAGGGGAACTCGGAGCCCAACTATTTTGTCGCCGGAGGTAGAAGTCGTCGGGGGTTTAAGGGAGAAATTTTACAGCACTGTTGATTGGGAGAGAGTTGAGAGAAGCTTTCAAGAGAGAGGAGAGAGTGGTTGATTTGGATTGAAGATGGGTGTGGATTCCATTGGGTTGTATTTTTAAAAAGATTAGAAAGTTTTGAAAATATTAATCAAGTCCATAATTAACTTAATCAAGTTTCCTAATGATGTTTGACCCTATCTGGTTGTCAATGTCACCAATCCTTCATTCAAGAAATAAAAGACATCTTTCCTTCAATTTTCTCAACTTTCTGTCCCTATAAGTGTTTACGCCAAAAATAGCTTTTGAAATTTTTATATTGTTTAGATAAAATAAAAAGTTCATCACCCAAAAAAAAAAGCTAAAATAAAAAGTATTTTAAAACTCTATTAGCTAAAAAGATAAAAACAAGCCAAAAATTATACTCATCCAGATATGCTCTTAATGTGGAGGACAAGCTGCACATTTGATGACTAGCTAACAATAATTACATTTGCTAACTAGTCAAATATATTAAAAATATATACTATTTTATATTAAAACCTATATATTTCAGATATATCATGGCTGGAAATCATTTACATCCTCCAACTTTGTTTTAAAAATCAAACATCCCCTTTAACATTGAACAAAAATCATTCTCCCCTTTTTCATTATGTAATGTCTATTTTACCCTTAGCATTTTCAATCTTCTATTTATATAATACTTTTTATATTTTATATATTTATTTTACATAACCTAGGTATTTATCATTTTTACAAAATTCATTAACATTATTAGTAAATTCTTTCATACATAAATTACAAAATCTAATTGTATTTTTTTATTTAAATTTTTTAATTATATGTATCAAGTATGTATGTATGTATGTATGTATGTATGTATGTATGTATGTTTGTGTATAGATGTATATTTTGATTTTGAGTTAACACATAAAAATGACCCTAAACTTGACACCAAATTATAATTTTGACCTTAAACTTTGATAGTGTACAAATAAAACCTTTAACTATTCAAAACCTGAACAAATATGATCTCCGATTTTGCAACTCCATGCGTGAGTCTCCACTCGCGCCTACGTGGAAAGGTAACCAATCACACGGTGCCACGTCGTTAAAAGGGCTGACTTAGAGAGAGGTCATATTTGTGCAGTTTTGAATAGTTAAAGGTCATATTTGTGCACTGTCAAAGTTTTGTTTTTTGTGTTAAAACGATGTTGTTTTTATTATTATTATTATTATTATTATTATTATTATTTATTTATTTATTTATTTATTTTTATAGTAGCAGCACCTAAATTTTTTTTCATTTAAAAAAATTATTATTATTATTATTATTCTATTTATTTCTATAGCAGCAGCACCTAGCTTTATTTTAATTAAATAAAAGCAGCCACTAGCAGGGATCAAAGGCTGAAGAAAGAGCCCAAGAAGAGCAAATAACACCACTGGGCTATCTAAGTGCCTTGTTTCATGTGGTTCAACATTAATATACGTATATAAATATACATTTTCTATCTTATATATATATACAATATAATTTTTTTACCGAGGGGGTTCGAGTGAACCCCATGGCAACCACGTAGGTCCACCCCTCGTTAATTTAATAACATTTTAATAATGTTAATTAATAACAGTTTAATTACGTTAATTTGATAACGTTAATTTAATATACTACTACTACTATCCTTAATAACATTTTAATAAAGTTCTATTAAAACTATAATTTTTTCTATTATTAGTATAGTTTCATCTTTAATTTAATATTTAAATAAATAATATTTAGATATATTATATAACTTAAATTCGTCATCTGCTTTATAATATATATACATACCCGCTCGATTTTTTCATATGAGGCTGACCCGCCTAATTAATAAATCTTCAATATTGTTCTTTCTCCGCAATGACAAAAGAAATTAGATGTCATTTTCATCTTTGAGCCGAAAATAATGAAAAAATAATAGTATTTGTTCAATTTTGAATAGTTAAAGGTCATATTTGTGCACTGTCAAAGTTTAAGGTCATATTTATGTATTATGCCCTTAGATTTTAAGCTGGACGCGCCCAGTTTTGCATGTTGAACACGCGTTCTGCCATATTTGTGTAGTTTTGAATAGTTAAAGGTCATATTTGTGCACTGTCAAAGTTTAAGGTCAAAGTTATATTTTGGTGTCAAGTTTAGGGTCACTTTTATGTAATAACTCTTTGATTTTCTCTTATACTTTAATGTCTATATAGATAAACGAGTTTTGCTTATCAATATGAATTATTTTCTAAATTATAACGTAAAATTCATTAACAATAATCATTTGATTTATAGAAAATATACATTTACAACAACACTATACCTAGTAAATTTCCTAAGTGATGTCACGACCCAATTTCTTAGGTCATGATGGCGCCTACTATAACTCACCTATAGGCAAGCCAAACTTGTAGTCCGGAATGGCTAGTAACTGACTACCAAATATAATAAGAAAAGAATACGGAATAAATATAACAAAAGTTCAAATACATGAATAAATCCTAAAACCTGGTGGTATCATTACAAGAGCTTCTAAAATAATAAGAGTACAAAAGTGGAATAGATGAAATAAATTACACTGATAAAACTTATCTCCGAATACAATATAAAGACAAGACTATGCATAAGAGAGACGAAAGTAATACTCCAAACATCAGGAGCTCACTCTGTATCTTCAAACCATGGCTGCTCCGCACGACGTGCACATCACAGCGATGATCCCTACTATGATCTGCAGGTTGTATAAGTGTAGTATGAGTACGAAATGAATGGTACTCAGTAGGCAACTGCCAACTGAGCTCCAAAAATAAAAGTAGATATATACAATACATAAACAGAATGGAAACTACACCCAAGAATCTAGAAATCATATAACAAGACAATGAGATAATACGGAACAATTATCATGTTCATATCCAATAGACCAACATAATAAGGCTACGTAAGTAATATGGGTGCACTATCTTATTCCAGCCATACTTAGGAGTCTCAACACTATATCATATATCTCTGGCCAATATATGAATAAAGAGCGGAAGAAGAATATATAATAATATACAAGGCCAAGGAAAGAATATACAATCTGAACAAATGAAGGAAGGGATATATATATATATATATATATATATATATATATATAAAGAGAGAGAGAGGGAGATACAAGGTCATCTCAAAGCACAGCCTAGATCATCATATCTTCATTTTAAGGCATCATTATAATTCTATCAGGATTTAATACTATCATGCTCAGGGTTTCTAATCCACATGGCTAGACATGAAATAATCATGCATAATAATGAAATCGTAAGGTAGAAGAGGCCAAAAACATACCTCAAAACTCGATAACAAATCAATAATCAATCTGTCATAAACTAGCCATAATAATGATCATAGCAATGATAATAACAATATCAATAACAGCATGAGTAATCGGCTATTTCGAACAACCAAATACCTAACTGAGCCTATGTGTTTCCTTGACCGCCCCAGGCTCGAAAGGCTCAATCAGTACACAACAATATAAGACATAGTTATTGCTCATACTATGCAACCATCCCAAATCGGTCGATAGCCATAGACGCCTACTAATGATAGACGATGCACATACAAGAATGAATGCAAGGTACACAATCAACATTACAACCAACCTCCGAACTTGAACTGAGTATATATATATATCATCATCACAACATCCTCCGGCCTTGTCGGGTATCAATATCATCATCATAGTATCCTCCATCCTGATCGGATATCAATATCACCATAATAGTATTCTCCAGCCTTATCGGGTATCAATATCATCATAACAACATCTTCCAGCCTTTCCAAGTATCAATATCATCATAACCATCAATAAATGTGTATAGATAAAGATAATAGGTGCATAGACTCAAGTCGTGGCTAAAAAAGTGTATATTCATAAGTTTGTTTCCCGGAATAATCTACGAAACTAAATAATTATAAAAATGTAGAAAAGGTCAGAATATCTCACGATCGGAGTAAATAATAGTGTCAAGTCGTGGACCAGAATCTGTCTTGGTCAAATTTTTAAATAATATTTTTAACCTCTTTTATACATATAAATATTTCATTTGGTAGGCAATTATTGTAGTAAAGAAATCCATTATTACTGTGAAAAGTTGGTTTCAACCCTCATTTGGGAACAATTGTGTTAAGATTGTATTTCAGCTAGGATCACATTAATATCAATATAATAATCATGAATGTACAGAATCTATGCATGCCATCACTAGTATTCAACAAATGAAATCATAAGCAACATAAACATATATGAATTCTTATTCTACAACCGTATCCTTTACAAGGATAAATACTTCCCGGATATCCAACCAATATCATAGCACGACCCTCGGTCCGATAATATGTCTGAAATAATCGCGACATTGTACTCACAACCTTAGGCCCAATAATAAAAGACAAGCCACGCAAGGGCTAAAGTAAAGCTCGAGCCCCACAAGGGCTAAAGTAAATGACAAGACCCACGAGGAGTAAAGTAAATTGCAAGCCTCACGAGGGTTAAAGTAAATAAAAATCCCCACGAGGGCTAAAGTAAAAGAGAAGAGTAGAAGGTATATCTTCTTAACCCATCATTCGTCGTCAAGGATAATTTATCCATAGATATATAAATGCATATAACATTAATATTACACTGTATTATCAAATTCAACATGGTTAGTAGCATAGCTTCTCATGTAGTCAATAAATATGCCTTCTAGAGCCCTTAGTATTATGACTCACAATATTAGCAACAAGAGGGCTTTCTAGCCTAATCACTAGTTTTGTTACTAGGAAAAATATAACATTAGTAATATCATAGTCCAAAGCCTGAAATAGTAGTCTAGTCAATGATTTAAATGATAAAAGTCTACACATAGCATTAACGATAATTTAGTCAACCACCATATACATCACCTCAAATACTATCATCATAACTAATTTACAACGGTTAGCCAATATGCTCCCAATGTCATTCTCTAAACGTTTAACAAGAGTCTAAGACCTTTAATGAAACTATATAAATCCAGGCTTAAGGTGGGTCAAGATCCCACTTCTAATCCTAAATTTCCATAATGAGGCAAACTATTCCCCAAATTAGGCTAAGGTATCTAGTTCAACCTCTAGATGTCGTATAAGCCATAACCAATTCTAAGATATGAACTACGCCTAGAAACATGGGCTTTTACGCCAACATAATCCATATTACTATTTCAAGATCACTATAATAGCCCAACTAAGGTTAAGCATACTAACCATGATTCCAACGCATAAACCACATCCCAAACCTAGCATACTATCATATCCATACTACAAATTAGCTTAACCTAGGAAAAAGGCAATAGGGTTCTAAAAGGGTCATAAACATTCCACCTTATGGGTCCAAAACCATCATATAATTCCCCAAAAATCAATAATCAATACTAAGTTATTTTATTCATAATCAAGCCTAACATTCATATTCATATTTCATACATAACACACATCATCTTCGAAGAAGAGTAGGTAGAAGCCTATCTCAAAGTCGAACCACAAAACCTTACATTATTCACCACATGCTCGTCTTCACTTCACAATCCCCAAAATGCAATCATAATAATAAAAACATAATCTACTCATCAAGACAAGTCTAACGATACCTATCTTGCACTATTGTCCTTAGGATCAAAAAACAACACTGAAAAACCCCAAGTGGCTCGGTCCTACTTATGAAAAATGCATTTCCGAGGCCAACCTAACACTCACGCATCATCAAGGAATCATGAAATAGGTGCAAACAAAGCTAATTTATGGCTAAAATTAAGCCCTAAGTGAATTTGGGGCTTTGGGTCAAGAACTAAGAAATTCATCAATAAAGTGATGAATTCTTACCTTAATTCGGATGATAATCGCGATAATAGATGATAATCAAGTTCCTAAGTCACCCACGCAACCCAATTTTGAGTTATCATACCCATTTCAGGTTTTAGGCTCTCAAAGATGAAGGGAAAATGCCCAAATTCATGACCTTGGGATATATTTATAGATCTCTTCCACCTCCCCCCCCCCCCCCTATCCACTAAGAGATGTGGTATCCCCCTGACAGCAAATTCAAAAACTTTCTTTTAACCCTCGAAACTCATTCGAAACCCAGATAACATGATATAATAGTGAAATTGTAAGTATAGAACACATTGCAAATCTAGTGGAATCATTAAAACTATCATTCGAGTTTTTTTTCAAAAAGTGGGGCGGTGCCCACAACTATAGTTCCATTTTTTATAAAATCCGCTCAATAACCCTAAATAAATTTGAGAACCTTAGGACCTGAACCAAGGGTCCCTCTACCTTAAAATTGATGTTACGGATGCGATGGAGAAGTTGGATTTCCATCCAAGGTCGTTTCAGAAAAATATTGGCCCCACACCCATTCCCAATTTTTCTACTTTCAGACCAATAGGTCAAAATGAGCTCGGGTGCATTGGAACACAAACAGAAGGTTTACCTAGCCTAAAATTGACGTTTTGGATCTGTTGGCGTGGTCGGAAATTGCATCCAAGATCTTTTCATTGAAATTTTTGCCCGATGGTCATTTGAAACTAGCTAAGACTTCAAAACTGGGAATTGTTTCTAAAAACCAAACAAACTGTACAGTAAATAAATTATCAATCCCAGAAAGTCATAAATAACTTGTGGCAACTATGAAGAATCCCTAACAGTGAAGATAAGCGAAAAATAAAATATAATCAGAAGGGTTATTTCAATATCCACTACTAAAATGACTTTTGTCTTAGAAAGTCAACGGATTGAAAGAATCTCAAAAGCTTGAAAGGATAAAGTATTGGGCCCGCATAATCCAAGCATGAATTCCTAGATAACCTCAATGAAGAGAAAATGCTTCTAAGGAATTTTTCCACAAGTATCCCTTTTTCAACCGACACTCTCATTCACTTCAAAATTGTCAAAGCTTGACTTCAACTACTAGTTGAACTCAAATTGAATCAAAAAGACTGATGCACACAAACTGAACCACAACATGCTAATACAATCTCGATACAAGCATAATCCAACCAAGGCTTATCCAAGGTAAAATAAATCCCAAGACATGAGTCATATCACCCACTCCAAATCCAAATATAACCTTTCTTTACCATTTTACACCTGTTATCCTGTCCAAACCAGGAGGAAAATCACCTGAGTCTCACCCGCGCAATCTTATCCTAGAGAACTTATAGAATTAAAGCTACTCTGTTGAAAGTCCATAAGGCAACCATGAGCCTAAGATCATAAGAAGCCATCTGGGCACACAAATCGAGATAATTAAGGAATGCAATCTATGCCAATGCTAGAACCAGTCCTAATGAAAATTAAACTGAAATCCCAGAGGATCAAGGCATAACTACTCATCATTGAAAATTTTGCTCTAGGATGTCTCATCCACTGAGAATGAAGCCATATTGAATCCAACTCGAGTATATTACTCCCACTAAGTGTATCATACAAAATTTCCAAAGAAAATTAAAACTCAAGGTCAAAGCTAAAAGAACCAATACCAGGTCCGTGGGCTATCATCTGAACACTTATTAACTATAATCTATTTGAAGTAGAGAAGTCCCAATAGGCAAACATGGAGTAGGCTCAACTAGTTTATAAATCAAATCTGAACTGAGACAAGTCCGAAATGCAATCTGCATACAAGCTCTACAACACCAAGATAAAATCTCAATACCAAGGTTGAACCGCTAGATTTCAACTACCTAAACCAAACCTGAAGATGGCTAGGCATTCATACTCCAAGTTTATCACAACTTCTAAATTGCCATTCCAAGGCATTAATTCAAAATAGAACCAATAAGCCTATATCATTACTAACTATTCAAATCGACTGTAGCATCCAAATCTGACATATCTAAGATAAGTCATACCAAGCCATAACTGACACATATCTAAAGAATAAAAAATCTCCTCAGGAATAACCGTTGATTGAAAATGCAAGAAACCAACTCTATATTAGCCAAAGGGTATGAAATATAGCCACAAAATAGTAATTATGGAAAAGGATGAATCACTGGATGAAAATGCAAATAATCCACTTCATATCCGCTAGAGGGCATGAACTATCAATATATACTCAAAAACTCTCCAAGGGTGCAAACCACACTAGTAATGGCAAAACTCTAGCAACTTAGATAAATGTAACTTTAGCCGACCACTAATCAATCCAACACTTCATCTTAGCGAGAGCAGCCATAGGAACATATCATTAAGGAGAAACACTCCACCAAGCCTCATTAGGCCATATAAACTTTGAAATATGGATTTACCAAATCCACCCAAGAAGCACATCATCGAAGATGAAATATGCCAATCTCCAAATTAAGGTAAAAGTCAAAACCACCACCAAAAAATCAACAACTTGATATAAAGAACTTCTAATTTGTCAACTCAAGAAGCGATCATAGGAAAAGCCACCTTCCTCTAACTCTCCAACTCTGATAGACAAAACTATATCATAGTAAGAAAGAAGTATTCAATCTCCAGACTAATAACAAGCGAAAACCATCACAAGGGAATGAAAGCCGACAAATCCAAGAGATGAATTCATGACTTCTCAATATCAATATCAAAATTGCTATTGGATAATGAAATAGCCACAAATGAAAAATGAACCTTAAACTGGTCAATCTCACAAATGGGTTATATCAAAAGGGATAGCCAAAACAAAAGCCTTCGTAACTCAAGAGGTAAGTCTAAGAATACCCAACATGAGAATAGGCAATATAGCTAAATTACCAACTTAAGAACCACACAAAACCACAGAAGGTCAACTTGCCTTTGATATCATAATACATCTTCTAATTAATCTGACACAGCTAACAAGGAGGGAATGCAGTCAACCTCATCATGCAATTGGAAAAAAATCATCAAATCAGGATACATCTACTCAAGCCACTAATAGAAATCTCAAGAAAATGAAAATCTAACTAGATAACACTAGTCTATACAACTACCTAACGAGAATCAATTATATCAAGCAATAATATCAAATAATATTAATAACCTAAAACAGTGGTAGCAATAGCAACAGCAATATCAATATCAATATAATGAATGGTGTTACCAAAATAAATATCGATATCATGTACCACTCAAGGGCCAAAATAAGCCTAATATGCCAAGGTAAATAGGACTAGAACCCAAAAACTACACCCATAGGGAAACAACAACACAGATCTACTCCATCTACTACTAAAAGAAATAAATCACGAGAATAGTCATATAATCATGAATTCAATAACTAGGAACATAGTAATTAATATGAACTCATCAAGGCATATAATCATCAATGGGTATGAAAAAACCCAATACACATACAAAAGATAAATGCAGGAACTAAAATCACACCAATCATGGTAACATCAGCAATCACACGCCTAACGAGCATAGGAAAAATAAATCTTAACTGGTCTAACTTAGACTGATAGACTGAATCATCAACTAAGGCGCCAAGCGCACTATCTCTAACTGAAGGTGCTACAACATCATGAGGCTGATCTGAACAAGCTGAATGACTAGAAATTCTATATCGGGACACTTTCTAGACCAGTAATCGATCTTTCTATTGTTGTATCAACTTCTGAAGTATCAACATGGTGGGGACACAAACTGAACTTAAATGGTAGGCCAACTGGCACTAAGCGAAATCTCTAGAATACTATGAGATGCTACCCCTCAATATCTAAAATGGACACCACAACTTGAAGACCCATATTGAAAATCTCTACAAGGTTTGATAGGAACTCTGCCCGCTATGATCATCATGACTAATCTGAGAACCACCTATAGTCTGAAATACTATCTGCGAGAGTCGATATACTACAAGTGAAGTTCAACTCTACTATAACGCCCTAATTTTCTAAACCGGAATGCTACATGGTGCTTATGACCCTGAAGGACCACAAGCTAACCCATAACTGATATTTGTACCTGTACACTACATAATATACATTTGAAATATGGAAAACATAAACAATAGGCCATAAGGTTCAACTGAATGAAGTATCTGATTAATCATAATATCCATATGGGGTAACGAATACCCAAAATAACTAAAGTTTGAATCTAAAATCTAAAAGCCTCTAAATACTGTCTGAGTAAGGAGTTGAAGGAACATGTCTCCAACTAACTCCGTAAACTGAAAGCATACTGAAAAAAATAAATAAAGTCAAATCATATCATTCTCGAATGAAGAGGACTCACTGTAACTCTGTATACTGAAATGAGACTGCTTCTACTAATCTAGAACTCGTGTCTCTGAACTTATGGTGTAATATAAAAGGAAAGCACCATAGCACAAATACGTCACTATAACTAAAAGTACTGAGTATACGAGTGGGGTAGGCTAAATGCAAAGGGTTTACATGTATGAAAAATGCTAACTGACTGACAAATATGGACGTGAAAGTGCAAATATGCATACATAGTAACTAAGATCGTGAATATGTGATTGCTGGATCTGTATACTAATACATGGTTTACTAGTATCTAACATAACTGATACTGGAATTCTGATAAGATGGGTGACTATGTCTGACAGTCTTAAATCTGATAGAACTATCTGAGTTCCATACTGTAACTGAATTGACTATATCCGATAGTCCTAGTATGCTAAAGTCTGAAAAACTATCTGAGTTCTTGTACTGAGACTGAGATTGAAACTGTGCGAGGTAGTTGTTTAATCAACATGCCCCATGTATGCCATTATAGCTAAGTTGGGGTCCAATCTTTGCCCTAACTGGAAGGATATCAATATTGCACCACTGGTAAAGACAAACTATGAGAACCCTCTACTGGCAGGTACTCAAAATGAGAATGGTGGGAACCCTCTACTGGCAGGTAGGCCACCTCATATACCCTCAACTAACAGGTATGATGTCTCAACCTACGCTAGCTACGTAGTTCTGGAATGCAAGGATTGTTCTAGAAATCACACTCTCTACTGACAGGTGAGTTCCCATCCTAGCGTTCACTTGGTGCTAACTTCTTCTCCCAACTAAAGAGACTAAACATGATTAACTGACTGGACATGGACTGAGCTTACTGAATTTTCGTTGACTGACGAAATACCACTGATATCTGATAACTGACTGAGATCATGAGGTTTTCTGAGTCACATGACTTATTGAATTCTATTGAATTATGGCTTCATTTCGAATATCAGAAAAACATGACATGGCTCTAGGCACACAGCTGTATTTTTTGGGTATGTGTACCCCCAGGACTAGATGGAAGGAAGCTGATACAACATGACTTACTTGATCTTGAGAACAAAGTTCATAATTCATAACATTATAAGTAGGGGATATTATGCTACATGTAGTTCTCAACATCTTATGCATGGTAGGGAGTGCATATATATATCATGTACATATTGTATAACTCTATTATCATGAACACTTCATACCACAACAATAGCAACACAACAATAGCATGGAATTTAGATTTAATTATACTGGTTAACAACGTCTTGCCATTTAGATACTATTGAGCCATAGAAGCATGATTTCTAGCATTCTAGGCATTTTATCAAACACCTTCCATGCACTCTTTAAGGCATAGGTGTATTCATAAATTTCACTATATTAAACCACCCAAATTCATGGGTTCCAACTAACATGATCATAACCTCCATGAAAATACATCAAAATGTTACTCTATAACACAAATAACAACCACCAACATAAATATGATCATATCACCACAAAACAATCATAATTTAGTATTAAAAGATTGATTCTTGAACTCCACGGACGAAAGGGATCCATGGATGAACACTAAGCATACCTTAGGTTGATGACTCGTGAAAGTTAGCGGTGAATTTTGCTTGAATCTTGAAGTTCCCAATTGAACCCTAGGTTTGTTCTTGATAATTTTGGAGAGGATTTCAACAAAAAAAGTACATTTTATTGTTTAGGAACTTTAATCACGTCTTTTGGGGTTTATATATAGGTGGAAAAGGACCAAAATACCTTTAGAAACACGGAGGTGGAATGTTGAAAACTGGGTACCCTACCAGAGTTGCAGGGCGACGTCCAGCTAGTCCCCCGCTCTAGCCAGGGCGACGCCTTGCTTAGAGCGGTGCTCTACCTGGGGCGAAGCGGCCCTATCGCCCTGAGCTATTGGTTTGGGAACCCAAATGTGCCCTTATGCTAGTCTAAAAATTCTGAAACTCACCTGGGATGTACTACGACCTTGCCCCATCGCAACGCAACTTAAAAATTAGAAAACAAAGGTCAGGAAGGTCGTCAAATAAATCCCTAAAGTTTAGAGGTTAAAAATGAGACTAAGTGTTGAACACTTAGCTAAAATTTTCTAAGTGTTGGACCTTATATTGAGCCTCAAAGAGCTAAATGAGCTGAATATTAATGCAATATTTTTGCGGGGTCTTACAATATCTCCCCCTTGGGAACATTCATCCTTGAATGAGACTGACTGAGAGGGGAAACAATAAGCTGAACATAACCTGGACATGAATGACTGAAACATTATCTCATGACTTACATGACTGATAAACTGAATATATCATACTGAACATGCATATCTGATGCACGTGTAATTGATTCATGAATGCATGATGAAGTTTTTGATAACTGAAGTTCTTGCAATAAGAATGCATATCTGATGAATGAATATATGTTAGAGTAATATATGTATGCATGACTGAATATGCAATGGTACTTGATACCAAGTTTATACTGGGAACATGATCATGAAATTGACTACCTACCAAGTTTGTATTGAATATTGAACGTGAAACTGAATAAGCTTAAGGAGAACTATTAACTTGAGCTTGATCTAGATTGGTGGAGAAGAGATAAGGATACTTGGTACACATGTCCACTTCCATTTCCCATGTAGCTCCCTCAAAGGACTGATTTTGCCAAAGCACTTTGACTAGAGGGACTTCTTTGTTCCTCAATCTACAAGTCTGATAGTCTAGAATTTTGATCGAAATTTCCTCATAGAAGAGACTATCCTGAACATCAATGCTCTGAATAGGTACTATGACTGATGGATCACCTATGCACTTTTTGAGCAAAGAGACATGAAAGATTGGATGAACTAAAGCTATATTTGAAGGCAACTTGAGCTCATAAGCTACCTTGTCAAAACGACTGAGAATCTTGAAGGGACCGACATATCGGGGACTAAGCTTTCCCTTATTGCCGAATATCTTCACTCCCTTTATGGGAGAGATATTAAGATAGACATAATCACCAATCTCAAACTCAAGGTCCTTTTTTCGAATATCTGTATAGGACTTCTATCGACTCTAAGCAGCCCAAAGTCTTTCTCTGATCAACTAAACTTTCTCGAAGGCATCGAATACTAAGTCAGGCCCTATGACTGAGGCCTCACTAACTTCGAACCGACCGATTAGAGATCTAAACCTCCTACCATAGAGAGCTTCAAATAAAGCCATCTAACTACTAGAATGACAGCTAGTATTGTATGCAAACTCAATCAAAGGCAAGTGATCATCCTAACTTCCCTTGAAATCAATTGGACACGCCCTTATCATATCTTCTAGAGTCTGAATGGTCCTTTATGCTTGACCATCTATCTGAGGATGAAAGGCTGTAATAAGATAAACTTGGGTACCAAGACCCTTTTGGAATTCTTTCCAAAAGTGAGAGGTGAACTAGGTACCTTTGTCTAAGATAATAGATAACAGAACACCGTGTAATCTGACCAACTCCCTGGTGTAGAGTTTGGCGTAATCCTTGGCTGAATAAGAGGTATGGACTGGAAGAAAATGAGCTGACTTGGTCATCCTGTCTACAATGACCCAAACTGAATCATGTTGATGACGAGGTCGAGGCAAATCCTTCACGAAATCCATGTTCACTTCTTCCCACTTCCAAGTAGGAAAGGTTGACTCCAGCATAGAACCACTAGGCTTTTGATGCTCTATCTTAACCTGCTGACATATAGAGCACTTAGCCATAAACTCTGCAACATCTCTCTTTATCCCACTTCACCAATAGATCTCCCGCAAGTCGCGGTACATTTTAGTGGCCCCTAGATGAATAGAGTAGCGTGCACCATGCTCTTCTGTAAGAATTCCCTATCTCAATTCATCTACACCTGGAACACACAGACGACCCTGACAATAAAGAACACTATCTCCCCCTTAGGAGAAAACCTCAACCTTCTGATCTCTGACTGACTATTTTAACTTGACTAGGCTGGGATCTCTGTCTTGTTTTTCTTTCACTTCGGAAACTAGAGATGATTTTGAACTACTTTAAACACATACACCACCCTCTGCAGAATCAACTAAGCGAATGCCTAGTCTGGTAAGCTGATGGATTTCCTGAGCTATCTTCTTCTTGCTATCCTCAACTTGAGAAACACTACCCATGGAGAGTCTACTGAGAGCGTCGGCCATAATATTTTCCTTGCCCGGATGGTAAAGGGCACTCATATCATAATCCTTTAAGAGTTCTAACTACCTTCTATGATTAAGATTGAGATCTTTCGGAGAAAAGACATACTGGAGACTCTTATGATCTGTGAAGACATCTACATAAACTCCATAGAGATAAGGCCTCCAAATCTTTTAAGGCAAATACTACGGCTGCTAAATCAAGATCATGAGTAGGATAATTCTTCTCATGGGGCTTTAACTGTCTGGAGGTGTAGGCTATGACCTTACCATGTTGCATGAGAAAACAACCTAGACCCACTCTGGATGCATCATAATATACTATGAACCCATCTGAACCATCTGGAAGAGCTAGAACTGGAGCTGAGATGAGTTGAGTCTTTAATTCCTAAAAACTCTTCTCAAAAGAATCTGACCACTAAATCTTGACCTTCTTCTGAGTCAATCTGTACATAGGGGATGCAATAGAAGAAAATCCCTCGACAAACCATTTGTAACTGCCAGCCAAACCCAAAAACCTACTAATATCTAATGGATAGACAGAGTGAGGCTATTTTCTTACCACTTTGGTCTTCTGAGGGTCTACTCTAATGCCATCACTAGAAATAATATAGCCAAGGAATTCTACTGATCTTAGCCAAAATTCGTACTTACTGAATTTGGCGAATAGCTGATAATCTCTAAGAGTTTGAAGAATAATTCTGAGATGGTCTGCATGATCGCGCTCTATGTGGGAATAGACCAGAATATCATCTATGAAAACTATGATGAACATATCCACATACTTCTTGAACACACGATTCAGTATGTCCATAAAAGTGGCTGGGGAATTTGTAAGACCAAAGGGCATGACTAAAAACTTGAAGTGACCATACCGAGTACGGAAAGTTGTCTTTGGGATGTCATATTCTCTAACTCTGAGTTGATGATAGCCTGATCTGAGGTCTATCTTGGAGAAATAATTGACACCCTGAAGTTGGTCAAACAAGTCATCTATTCTAGGAAGTGGATACCTATTATTGACCGTGACTTTATTAAGCTGACGGTAATCAATGCATATCCTGAGAGAACCATCTTTCTTGTGCATGAATAAGACTGGTGAATCCCACAGTGAAATGTTGGGTTTGATGAATTCCTTATCTAAGAGATTGTTTAACTATTCTTTTAGTTCCTAGAGTTCTGTTGGTGCCATTCTATATGGCGGAATAGAGATAGGCTGAGTATCTAGGATGAGGTCAATGCCGAAGTCTATTTTCCTTTTGGGAGGAAGGCCTGGAAGATCTTTGAGAAAGACATCTGAATACTCATTAACAACCGGGACAGATTTAAAGCTGGGAGATTCAGAACTAGAGCCCTTGACATGCACAAGATGATAAACACACCCCTTAGATATCATTTGCCTTGCCCGAAGGTTGGAAATAAGTTGATCCCTGAAAGATGAAGTACTACCCCTCCACTATAGGACGGGCTTATTCGGGAACTGAAACTAAACTATACTTTTTCTACAGTCGATTGTGGCATAGCAAGAATAAAGCCAATCCATGCCAAGAATGACATCAAAATCAGTCATCTCTAACTCGACTAGATCTGCTGAAGTGACTTTATAAAATATCATAATAGGTCAGTTCCTATATACCCGCCGAGCTATGATAGTTTTACCCACTAGGGTAGATACTGAGAAGGGCTCTACTAGAATTTTGGGACTGATTCCAAAATTGTCTGCTATGTAAGAAGCAACAAAAGACAAGGATGTGTATGGATCTAGCAAAGTGTAAACATTAACATAGAAGATCTATAATGTACCAGTAACGACATCAGGAGAATTTTCCTGATCCTGTTGGGCCTGAAGAGTATAGAGTCGGTTTGGTTGTCGCCCACAAGAAGCACTGAAAGTGACACCATACAGGTTTGGGCAACCTAACTGAGATGTAGAATGGTTCTGCTAACCCCGAGGACCCAACAGCGGATAATCTCTAATCCTGTTGCCTGGTTTACCACATCCAAAGCAAGTATCACTGCTGCTCTGTAAGTACCCTGATGGTTCTTGCCACAAGTTGGACAACAAGGATAAGTGCAGGCATTGTTAACACTGCCCTGAGACTTACAGCCTGATGCTCTATCTCTGTTGTCATCTCTGAATTTTGGCACTGGGGCCCTAGCGGAGGAAGGGGCTGGAACTGTTTGACTTAGAGCAAAATTGCGAATGGTTTCCTCTTTCTGATTTGGGTTGAGCAAAACTAAAACTGCGTGACCTTGCTCTCTTGTTCTGCCTCTCCCTAGTCCTAATCTTCTTCTCCACTATTTGCTGAGCATGGATCATGAGCCTGGCTAAAATTATATCACTATTCAGTATCGCAGACCTACACTCATTTACCATGCTATCATTCATCTCTAACATAAATTTACTCATTTTAGCCCTACTGTCTACAACCACATGAGGGGCATATCTGTCTAACTGATTAAATCTGAGATAGTAATATTTAACCGTCATATTTCCCTGCTTAAGGTTGATGAACTCTAGAACTTTTGCCTTACTCTGCTCTTGGGGAAAGAATCTGTCTAAGAAAGTCATGACAAATTCCTCCCACTCTATAGGACCTGCACTATCTACCTTTTCGGACTTCCACTGCTTGTACCAAGTATGAGCCATATCTTAGAACTGGTATGCGGCTAACTCAGTACTCTTAACAGAAGTAACTCCCATGATGTCTATGACCTTCTGACTTGGTCAATGAATTCCTGAGGGTTTTCGTTAGACTTAGACCTGAAAAAAGATGAGCGGTTCATTCGGGTGAAGTCCCGAATCCTAGCTGTGGCTGAGTTGGCCACCAGATTGGCTGGAACGACTGCTGGCCATTAATTTTAGGCATCCACAGACTGATCAAGTGTGGTGAATGCGGCTCTAAACTCCCCATGAGAAACATGTTCTCCCAAAGGATCTTCGGGTTGAGGAGCTGGCTGGTTTCTTCTCTTTGGAGGCATGTTCTGACATAAGAGAAGGATGGATTAGACTGAGAATTTAACTTAAGATTATGGTCACTAGCACGACATGAATACTGAAAGAAGGGAAACTGTTCCTAAAACATCTCATAGCCTGCATACATAAATGTGGCGTGCAACACACCCATGTACAAGACTCTACTAGATGCGGCTTTCAAATTTCTTAGGACCTTATTGAACCTTAGGCTCTGATACCAAGTTTTTAACACCTCGATTTTCTAAACTGGAATGCTACACGGTGATTACAACCCCAAAGGACCACAAGCTAACCTATGAATAATATCTGTACCTGTACACTCCATAATATACATGTGCAATACGGAAAATATGAACAACGGGCCATAAGGTTCAACTGAATGAAGTATCTAATTAATCATAACATCCATATGGGGTAACGAATACCCAAAACAACTAATTCTGAATCTAAAATTTAAAAGCCTCTAACTACTGTCTGAGTAAGGAGTTAAAGGAACATGTCTCCAACTAACTCCGTAAACTGAAAGCCAACTGAAAAAAATAAATTCAAATCATAACGTCCTCAAATTAAGAGGACTCACTGCAACTCTATCTACTGAAATGCGACTACTACTACTGATCTGGAACTCATGTCTCTAAATCTATGGTGTAACATAAAAATAAAACACCATAGCACAAATGCACCAGTACAACTGAAAGTACTGAGTATATGAGTAGGGTAGGCTTAATGCAAAGGGTTTACATGTATGAGCAATTCTAACTGACCGACTAATATGGACATGAGAGTGCAAACATGTATACATAGTAACTGAGATCGTGAATACCTGATTGCTGGAACTGTACGCTAATATATGGTTTACTGATATCTAACACAACTGATACTGGAATTCTGATAACATGGGCGACTGTGTCTGACATTCTTAAATCTGATGGAACTATCTGAGTTCTGTACTGTAACTGAATTGATTATATCTATAGTCCTGGTCTACTGAAGTCTGAAAAACTATCTGAGTTCTTTTATTGAGACTGAGATTGAAACTTTAGGAGGTAGTTGTTTAACCTACATGCCCCATCTATGCCATTATAGCTAAGCTTGGATACAATCTCTGCCCTGATTGAAAGTGTGTCAAAACCGCACCACTGGTAAAGACAGACTATGAGAACCCTCTACTGGCAAATACGCAAAATGAGAATGGTAGGAACCCTCTACTGGCAGGTAGGCCACCTTATCTACTCTCAACTAGCAGGTATAATGTCTCAACCTATGCTGGCTACGTAGTTCTGGAATGCAAGAATTGCTTCTAGAAATCACACCCTCTACTGGTAGGTGAGTTCCCATCCTTGGGTTCACTCGATGCTAACTTCTACTCCTAACTAAAGAGATTGAACATTATTAACTAACTGGACATGGACTGAGCTTACTGAATTTTTGTTGACTGATGGAATACCACTGATATCTGATAACTGACTGAGATCATGAGGTTTCCTGAGTCACATGACTGACTGAATTCTACTGAATCATGGCTTGATTTTGGATATCGTGAAAACATGACATGGCTCTATGCACACAGCTGTATTTTTCGGGTACGTATACCCCCAGGACTCGATGGCAGAAAGCTGATACAACATGACTTACTTGATCTTGAGAACAGAGTTCATAATTCATAACATTATAAGTAGGGGATATTATGCTACATATAGTTCTCAACATCTTATGCATGGTAGGGAGTGCATATATATATCCTGCACATATTGTATAACTCCATTATCATGAACGCTTCATACCACAACAATAGCATGGAATTTAGATTTAATCATACTGGTTAACAACGGCTTGCCATTTAGATACTATTGAGCCATAGAAACATGATTTCTAGCATTCTAGGCATTTTATCAAACACCTTCCATGTACTCTTTAAGGCATAGGTGTATTCATAAATTTCACTATATTAAACCACCCAAATTCATGGGTTCCAACTAACATGATCATAACCTCCATGAAAATACAACAAAATGCTACTCTATAACACAAATAACAACCACCAACATAAATATGATCATATCACCACAAAACAATCATAATTTAGTATTTAAAGATTGATTCTTGAACTCCACGGACGAAAGGGATCCATGGATGAACACTATGCATACGTTAGATTGATGACTCGTGAAAGTTAGCGGTGAATTTTGCTTGAATCTTGAAGTTCCCAATTGAACCCTAGTTTTGTTCTTGATGATTTTGGAGAGGATTTCAACAAAAAGAGTATATTTTGGTGTTTAGGAACTTTAATCACATGTTATGGGGTTTATATATGGGTAGAAAAGGACCAAAATACCCTTAGAAACACGAAGGTGGAATACTGAAAATTGGGCACCCCACCGGAGTTTCAGGGCGACGCCCAGCTAGTCCCCCGCTCTAGCCAAGGCGACGCCTCGCTTAGAGCGGTGCTCTAGCTGGGGCAACGCAGGCCTATCGCCCTAAGCTATTGGTTTGGGCACCCAAACGTGGCCTTACGCTTCTCCAAAATTTTGAAACTCACTTGGGATGTACTACGACCTTGCCCCATCGCAACGCAACTTGAAAATTAGAAAACGAAGGTCGGGAAGGTCATCAAATAAATCCCTAAATTCGGAGGTCTAAAATGAGACTAAGTGTTGAACACTTAGCTAAAATTTTCTAAGTGTTGAACGAGTTGAATATGAACGTAGCATTTTTGCGGGGTCTTACATCTAACAAAAGGATCATCACTCTCTAATAAAATACCAATAGCTCCTAAACTGATGGGATGCCTCTTGCCTCCATTTCCATATGATTCAATACATGCTCTCTATGGTCCTCTCATAAACAATAACCTAAGAGAAGAAAGACTCAGTTGCTATCAAGAGCTACAATGCCAAACAGAGTGGCAATGCAAAACCTTAAATAATCCATGCACCAATGTCCTTCTCAGAAGGATATTGCATAGGAATAAGTCTAGCCTACTGGAGAAAACCAATCTCGTACTCAAAACTATTTAAGAACCCTGATGAACACCAATAGACCCAACTCTGGTCTGAGAACAACTCATTGAGTCGAATGTCATCCATAGCTGAGAGGGATCTACATCATGACCCAGATTCCCAATGTTGAAACTCAAAGGCTAAAGTAGTCATGAGCTAAACAAGAGCCTAAATTTTCCCTAAAAACTTTAGATGACACTGAATATCTTTGTGTATTGTAGTCTCATCTGCACCTGTCCACATCGTCGCCCATCTTGCATTGTTAGTAGGGATAGAATAGAGTCAAAAGATGTGTGCGAGGTTCATAGCAATGTGGACACACGATAAGGAGTCAAGAAGTGAATTTCCTATAATGTCCTTGTAGCCTCCTAAAGATAGGTTATGGATGTCTTCGCACTGATCCGCAAGGCTCTACAAACACTTCTCTCATGTACTAATACACCCGTGAAACCTAGGCTCTATTACCAATTTGTCATGATCAAATTTCTTAGGTCATGATGGTGCCTCCTATAACCCACTTATACGCAAGCTAAACCCATAGTCTGGAACGGCTAGTAATGGACTACCAAATACAAGAAGGAAAAAATATGTAATAAATACAACAAAAGTTCAAATTCATGAATAAATTCCAAAGCCTGGTGCTATCAGTACAAGAGCTTCTAATATAATAAGAGTACAAAAGTGGAATAGATGAAAAAAATACATTGATATAACTTATCTCCAAATACAATATAGAGACTAGTCTATACATAACAGGAAAGAACGTAATACTCTGAACGTCATGATATCACTCTATACCTCTGAACCATGGGTACTACGCATGATGCACACATCAACAACGATAACCCGTACTATAAGCTGAAGGCTATAGAAATATAGTATGAGTACAAAACAAATGGTACTTAGTTGCCAGCTTCCAACTGAGCTTCAAAGATAAAGCAGATATATACAACATATAAACAGAATGGAAACTACACCCAAAAGTCCAGAAATCATATAATAAGCCAATGATATAACAAGGAATAACTATCTTATTCATATCCAATAGACCAACATAATAAGGCTAAGTAAGTAATAAGGGTGCACTATTTTATTCCAACCATACTTAGGAGTCTCAATAATAAATCGTATATCTATGGCCAATATATAAGTAAAGAGCAGCAAAAAATATATAATAATATACAAGGTCAAGAAATGAATATACAATCTGTACAAATGAAGGAAGGGATATACGGTAATACCATAGCTACATATAGCTAGATATATATATATATATATAGAGAGAGAGAGAGAGAGAGAGAGAGAGAGAGAGAAATACAAGGTCATCTCAAAGCACAACCTAGATCATTATATATTCATTTCAAGGCCTTATTATGATCTTATCAAGATTTAACACTATCATGCTCAGGGTTTCTAATCAACATGGATAGACTAGAAAAAATCATGCATAATAATGAAATTGTAAGATAGAAGAGGCTGAAAACATATCTAAAATACTAATACCGAATCAATAACAAATCTATGATAAAATTTCCATAATAATGATCAAAGTAATGATAATAACAACATCAATAACAGTGCGAGTAATCGTCCAATCTAGACAACCAAATACCTAACCGAGTATGTGTTTTCCCCCAACTCCCTAGGCTTAGAAAACTTAATCAGCACACAAAAACATAAGGCATAGTTATCATCTATATTTATGCAACTGTCCCAGACCAGCTGATAGACATAGGCACATACCGGTGATATGTGATATGCATGCAAGAATAAATACAAGGAACACAATCAATATCACAGCCATCCTCCGAACCCAAATTGAGTATATCTATATTATCACCACAACATTCTTTAGCCTTGTCGAGTATCAATATCATCATCACAGTATTCTCCGGCCTGGCTGGGTATTAATATCATCATAATAGTATCCTCCGACCTTGGGTATCAATATAATCATAACAATATCCTCCGATCTTACCGAGTATCAATATCATCATAACCATCAATATATGTGTATAGATATATATATAATAGGTGTACAGACTCAAGGTATGGCTAAAAGAGTGTAAATTCGTATGTCTGTTGCCCAGAATGAACTTTGGGACTAAATCATTATACAAATATTGAAAGGGTCAGAATATTTCACGACCGAAGTAAATAATAGTGTCAAGTCATGAACCAAAATCTGTCTCATTCAAATCTTTAAACAATATTTTAAACCACTTTTATACGTATAAATATTACATTTGGTAGGCAATTAATATAGTAAGGAAATCCATTGTTACAGTGAGAAGTCAGTTTTAACCCTTATTTATGAACAATAGTGTTAAGGTCGTATTTCAGCTTGAATCACATCAATACTAATATAATAATCATGAATATACCGAATCTATGCATGCCATTACTAGTTTCTGTAAATGAAATCATAAGCAACATAAACATATATGTATCCATATTATACAACCGTATCCATTACAAGGATAAATACTTCCCAGATGGCTATTCTCTAAGCGTTTAGCAAGCGTCTAAGGTCATCAATGGAACTATATAAATCCAACCTTAAGGTGGGTCAAGATATCACTTCTAATACTCAATTTCCATAATTAGGCAAAATATACACCAAACTAGACTAAGGTGTCTAGTTCAACCTCTAGATGTCCTATTAGCGATAACCAATCCTAAGCTATGAACTTTGCCTAGAAACATGGGCATTTAAGCCAATACTAACCAAATTACGGTTTCAAGATCACTAGAATAGCCCAACTAAGGTTATGCATACTAACCATGATTCCAACATATAAACCACATCCCAAACCTAGCATACTATCAGATCTATGCTACAAATTAGCTTAACCTATGAAAAAGCCAATAGGGTTCTAAAAATGCCATAAACATTCCATCATATTGGTCCAAAACCATCATCTAATTCCCCAAAAATCAATAATCAATACTAAGTTATTTTATTCATAATCAAACCTAACATTCATATTAAAATGTCATACATAACACATATCATCTTCAAAGAAAAGTGGGTAGAAGCTTACCTCAAAGCCGGACCGAAAAACCTTACATCATTCACCATATGCTCGTATTCACTTCACAGTCCCCAAAATGCCATCATGCTATAAAAAACATAATCTACTCATTAATGTGAGTCTAACGATACCCATAATGCACTATTGTCCATTGTGTCCAAAAATGACACCAAAATCCCAAGTGGGTCCCACTTACAAAAAATGCATCTCTGGGGAAAGCCCAACACTCATATATCATCAAAGAATCATAACCCACAAGAAATATGTGCAAAAAAGTTGGTCTAAAATCACGACCTAAGTGAATTTGAGTTTTTGGGTCAAGAACTAAGAAATTCATCAATAAAGTAATGAATTCTTACCTTAATTCGGATGATAATCACAATAATAGATAATAACCAAGCTTCTAAGTCACCCACACAACTCAATTTTGAATTATCATACCCATAGGGTTTTAGGATCTCAAGGAAGAAGGGAAAATTCCGAAATTCGCGACCTTGGAGTCTATTTATAGACCGCCCTCCTCGGTGAAGAGACGTGGTATCCCCTGGATAACAAAGTCAAAAACTTATTTTTGGCCCTCGAAATCATTCAGAACTGAAATAACTTGATCCAATAGTAAAATTTGAGTGTAGACCATATTGAAAATCCATTGGAATCATCAATACTTTAATCCGAGATCATTTCGGCAAAAAGTAGGGCCCACACCTGTAGTTCCATTTTTCATAAAATTCGCTCAATAACCTAAAATAAGTCCAGGAGCCTTGAGAACTAATCAAAGGGTCCCCCCTCCTAAAATCAACGTTACAGACATGACGACAAAGTTAGATTTTCCATCCGAGGTTATTTTGACAAAATGTGGGTCCCACACTATATTCCAAATTTTTTCACTTTCCAACCAATAGGTCAAATGAGCTCGGGTACATTAGGACCCAAACCAAAGGTCTACCTAGACTAAAATCGATGTTCCAAATCTACTGGCACAGTCGGAATTTGAATCCAAAATCTTTTCACTGTCGTTTTTACCCCGTGGCCATTTGGAACCAACAAACAATTCAAAATAGGAAATTGGTTATAAACCCAAATGAACTGTCCAGTAATCGAACTGTCAATTCTAACAAGTCCTAAATGACTTGTGCCAGCAATGGAAAAGCCCTAATAGCATAGATCAGCAGAAATATAAAAAATGACCAAAGGGTTATTACAATATCCATTACTAAAAGGACTTTCATCCCCGAAAGTCAACAGATAGAAAGATCTCAAAAGCTCAAAAGGATGAGGTATTGGGCCCACATAATTCAAGCAATACTTCCTAGATAACCTCAATAAAGAGAAAATTTTTCTAATGAGTTTTGCCATAAGTATCCCTTTTTCAACCAGCACTCTCACTTCACTCCAAAACTGTCAAAACTTGACTTCAACCACTAACTAACCTTCAACTAAACCGAACAGGCTAATGCACACAAACTGAACCACAACATACTGATACCATCTCGATACAAGCATAATCTAACCAAGGCTTATCCAAGCCAAAAACAATACCAACACATGAGTCATACTATCGACTCCGAATCCAAATATAACCTTTCTTTACCATCTTACACCTGTCATCCTATCCTAACCAGGAGGAAAATCACCTAAGTCTCGTCCAGCAATCTCATCATAAAGAACTTAAGTTAATTAGCTAAAAGTCTATATGGCAACAATGAGACTAATCTCATAAGGCGCTATCTGGGCACACAAATGTAGATAATCAAGGAATGCAATCTATGCAAGTGTTGCAAGTAGTCCGAATAAAAGTAAAACTGAAATCAAGAAGGATTATGGCATAACTACTCAACACTGAACATTTCTCTCCAGGATGTCTCATCTACCAGGAATGAAGCCATACTGAATCCAACTCAAGTATATTATTCCCACTGAGTACATTATCCAAAATTTTAAAAGAAAACTGAAACTCGAGGTCAATGGTAAAAGAACCAATACCAGATCCATGGGCTATTATCTGAACACTTATCAACTATAATCTATCTGAAGTTGTGAAGACCAAATAGGCAACCACAGAGTAGGATAAACCAGCCTATAAATGAAATCTAAACTGAGACAAGTCCCAAAACAAAAGCTGCACCCAAACTCTATAACACCAAGATAAAATCTCAATATTGAGGCTGAATAAATAGATAAAGTACAAGACATGACACAATGAAATCAAGTGATGGCATTGCATTAGCAACGAACAACTAGACATATACACAAATTACACAACCTGAATAGATAAATATTTTAACAACATTACCCATGTATCCTTATAATAATAGAAGTCTCATTCACTCATATAGATTGAACATAATAATACCGAGATGGTCAAGAGATGATCTCTCTCACAAAGAAGTTCCACAGTATACACAAAATGCCATAGGATTGCCCTTATTTTCTTTGCCACAGTTTTCATACAGTCGGGTTAGGATCACTATAGGGTTTTATTCAGCTTGTAATGTAGGTTTAGGGATGGTATGATCTTTTTGGGATTTTTTCAGCGACTAAGCCTCCTTGATACTATGATTACTTTGGGGTCCACTTATTTCCAACTTCAGTTTCACCCTGCCCTTATTTCTATCTTTTTACCTTTTTTCTTATTATTCAGACTAGGTGTGGTTTCTTATTCTTTTCTTTTGCACATTTTTTTGCAAAATTTTTTTTCTTGATCTTTTTCTATTTTTCACAATTTTTTACGCCTAACCCTACTTTATTTTCTATTTACACTCCTTTTTCATACCTACTTTTATTTGTGCACCCCTATAATAGCCACCCTCGACTTAGATAATTTGTTTTAGTTGAGGTGCACAGTGTCCAAGGAGGATCAGGGCCAAAACAGGTTTATTATAATTAAAAAATGAAAGGGTAAATTGGTGTAAAAAAAAATTTAGGTTCATTCAGACTCAAACTCAGGATCAAAGGATTCTTATTAACCTTTGGTAGGTTATTTAGGCTAAAGTGGACTGTGTTAAAAAATGGCCTATGATCTTTTCCTAACTAACAATCCTATGACATAGGCAAGATTAATTGGGCAAGTTCTGGATTCTGCACACAAAGAGAACTAGGTAATGCCTCACACACACATTGTATAGGGTCACATTGCTAGTTACTACCTATACGGTTCATGCAATTGTTTGCCACAGTTATTACGTTCCCAATTCTAATGCCAAGCACATATCATACAATTATTAAAATATTAGGAGAGGCACCATTTAAACAAAATACTTTCAACACCAACCATATTCACTGCCTTAGATACAAACTTTCTTCCTTATTAAACATCATGCACACAAAATAAAACATAAGAAAACATAACACAATTAACTAGACATGTCGGTCTGTATTCAAACCGCAGCCGATGGGAAAGAAACATGGCAACAACAACCCACAGCAGCTATACAGTACACCCCCTCCCCCAACTAAATACCTTTGCATTATCTTCAGTGCATCAAGAATTACAAAATAAGGGGCGAAGACATACTTGGGGCCCTTAGGCACTGGATCAAACATCATCAATATGGGGGACCTTAGATCGAGCCCCCTCATCAGTGGTGGTCCCAATAGCTATCGAGACATACTCAGCAATTATGTCACTAGTGGTGACTTGTGCTCTTAGTGGTGGATCAGGCGGTGGGTCTATACTACTACTAATTCCAGCAGCATTGGTGGGTCTCGAACTAGAGAACCCCACCGCTATCTCTTAGACCCTAACCTGCCAGTCCAATTCGTCCTGCACACTCGCCACTTTTTCCACCTTAATATTTTCTTCGTCAATTATGTTTCTTCCTCTTCTTATTTTCTTTATTTTCTTCACAGCAGGTGCAAGGGTCACATCATTAATAGCACAAATATTTTTGACCACATCCTCTCTATGGGTCACCTCAATAATAGGCATCGAGATTATTGGTCTATCATGCAACTCATCTACTGATTTTTAAAGCATGTCCAAATCGACCTATACTCCTGCTTAGATTGAGAAGTAAATACCCTTAAGCTACTGAGTAATCCTCCTTTTGAACCTATCAAACCCTGCCTACATCTTTTTCATTTCATCACTAAGCCTTTTCTGAACCCATGGCTTTACTTCTCCCTTCATCTCAACCTCAAAATAACCTCAGTCAGAAATAACTGCGACACCAATATATAGCATGTTGAAAAGAATCTGCACATGGATGGTTGTGGTGCCATGGTAGGTAGTGGAATGGAGCACTAGATGTACCTACTACATCAAAGACCTGGGGTGTGGACTGGCCAGTATCAATCGAGGTATCATCCATATCAGTGAACCCTGTAGTATCATCTCCTCTGACTCCATATATTTTACTAATTATCGGGGTGCCCAACTTTTCCATCTTTGAGATAGAGTTGGTTATATCTCTGATTAACCCCGAATAAATCGTGGTCCATGGCCTAAAAAATTGATCAATATCTGAGAGCTCTGGAACTCCCGCCTCCAAGTAAATCTGAGTCAAAAAATCAGGGAAGGCCAACACTATATCAGTGCTAGTATCCCTATCCCTAATTTCATGAGCTATTCACTTGGCTACATCGATCTCATAGCCCAAAATTATGCTTGCTATCAGTGATGCCTTGTTAAGACCCACAACATTGTTTGATAAATTGGGACTCAACTTATGCCTAAATAGGGTCCACCAAGCCATATCCCAAAAGTTCAGGCTGTTGTTCTTGATTGACGACGATTCTTTAACACCACCAACTACCCATAGGGACTCCTCCCAAGCGGAAGCAACAATTCCAACCATCCACCTAAACTAAACAAGCTTATTTTTCAAAACCTATTTTTTACTTTGGCTTTCTTTATATCCTCTACTCGGAAGTCCAATTCTGTGGTATTTATTGGAAGTACAAATTCTGGCAAATGTAATATCTAGGAGATTTTCTGAGTTGAGATGTTCACCCGAATACCTTAGATCACTCATTTTGATATTAGTTTTTCACCCCTCCTTAAATTTCCTTGTGGATTTTGCCTCTTCAACTCTATATGATACATAGCATAAAACTCATATACCAATGCTTCGATGTACTGACCTAGTGTTCTAGTCATCCACTTGAACTTATATTGCTTGAATCAGGCATCAAATGCAGGCATCTCAAACATGCCTATTGTAGTCAACCTTCTCTAAAGATAAAGACCTCGCAGGGGCTTTTTATTTTTAGGGTCTATGGAACTGTGTTGTTCATATAGGGCTTGTATTCTAGGGTACTCCTATAGTACAATGATGGGAAATGAAGCGAACTCAAGGGAAAGTAAAGTGGGTGGTACTTATGGTAGTGGACTACTTTCCTTACTATTGTCTTCTCTAGAAGCTGGCCCATCATCATTCTTATTTTCATCCTAGGACTCTGATTCTTCCTCACCACCATCCTCACCATTTTCTTCTTCATTATCATTATCATTATTTTCCTCATCGAAAGATGATGATGAATAAGGTGTAGAGGTGATAGGGTTATTCATTCTTAGTGTGGACTTGGGGGGTGTCATCCTTCACAAAAATTGTTTTCTTACCCCTGGGTTGATTTTTCGTTGGCTCCACCTACCCCTTTACTAGATATTATTTGAGGTTATCGCTTAACTTATTGGTGTCCTTGTTTCTGAGGTGAAAAGTGGACTTTGGGGAAGGCTTCATTTAGGTGTTGTTCTATGGTGTCATCTTTTTTGATGAATCACCTTTAGGTGCCATTGGTACCTATTTGAAATAGCCCCATTAGTGATAACAATGAAAACAAAAGAAAAATAAGAAAAAAAAGTGTCAGTGTGGCAGGGTTTGGACACACTACGACTGATGAGTGCGAGTTGTTACCTTTGGTTACAAGGGCCTATTCAGTATTTACTGGTCAGGTAATGAGTAATCCAAATGATTCATAATGTTTGACTACAACTCATTACCAAAACTTGTGGTCAGACTAGAAATATTTTCTGGTGCAATGCCTTTTTCCAGTCATGACGACTCTTGACTACGAGTCGTATAATATGACTACGACTCATTGAGATGAGTTGTAATATTAATAGAACCTACACTCTTCTAATCAACCATGTTTCCAGTGGTTACAAGACACGTAACGACTCGTTAAGTGACTTTACAAGTAGTTAAGAGTCTCGTAGCCACTACAACATGTGGGATTAGAGATGTTGGTTCCAATTTTCAATCCCAACACAACAATACATATATAGATATCTTCAATCACCCTTAATTCATCCCTAACAAGTAACTTTGGTTCATATAAAATTATTTTATCCCATTATAATTTCTTTCACGATAGGGCTCTTAGAATTATACTCGAACACGTTTTTGAAAAAGAAATCCAAGCCACATTGAATAATTTATTTAACAATTTGGAATTAAAACATGGAACACTTACGTCGTTACTTGACTTAGATTCTTTTTTCATTTAATTTCATGGAATTTCGAGCCGTACCTGTTGAGCTTGTTTTATTCTTGGGAGATTTTTTGTAGTTGTTATTGGGATGAGTTTAGGGAGTTATTACTTTGAGTTGAGAAGCTTAGAAGAATAGAGGGAGTCTCTAAGTTGAAAGATTGGAATACCAATCATTTTTCCCCTATGCTATATCTAATTTTAACCATTAGAGTTAGGCAAAAGGTCAACCCACTGAGTATGTGAAGTTGAACTTAATTATGAGTTGTTGTAACAACTTCTAACCAGTTACTGTGAATCCTAGACTCCCTCGATAAGGATTGGAACCTTACCTGGGTCTCCAGTCATTATGACTTAGGGTTACGAGTTATAGTCACTAACTACGACTTATTTTGAGAGTCGTAATGACTCTAGAAACAAAATACCTTAGAGTGGTCTGAGTTCCAACACCCAGTGACTCCTGCTTACGAGTCGTTAAGTCTGGTTAAACTTTTTGGTCTCTTTCTGCAATCTTTAGCATTGTACATTGAACACCCAAGTAACCCTATAATCAAAAAAGTACATAAAATGGGTTGCCTCCCAAGCGGCGCTTGATTTAACATCGCGGCACGACATGGCTAGATTGGATACTCAGATTTTACCAACTAGCACCACGAGTTTCCTCCCATACAGTACCTAATTTGATGTCGTGGCATGACTCAATTGTCATGGTTACTAAGACTTCACCAAGGCTCAACTCATCAATCACCTTTACTTCCTCAATGTGCCCCATATAGTGCTTGACTTTGCCCATTCACTTTGAACGGAATTCACTATCACGCTTCAATTGTATAGCACCATATGAGAACAATCTCACCATAGTGAATGACCCAAACCGTCTAGACTTTAACTTGCCTGGAAATAAATAAAGTCTCAAATTATATAGCAACACCTGGTCACCTGGCTCAAATATTCTTTTCCTTATCTTTAGATCATAATGAAACTTCATCTTCTCCTTGTATAGTACATCACTTTTATAGGACTGGAATCAAAATTCATCCAACTCATTCATTTTACTCAATCGCAGTTTTGTTGTATCATGCCACTCCAAATTCAGCTTCTTCAATGCCCATTATGCCTTGTACTCAAGTTCAACAAGCAAGTGGAATGCCTTACCATAACAAGTTGATATGATAAGGCACCTATAGGGGTTTTATAATTTGTTCGATAGGCCCATAATGCATCATCCAACCTTCTTGACCAATCAATCCTATAGGTATTCACAGTCTTCGCCAAATGAACTTGATCTCTCTATTGGAGAGCTCAAACTGTCCGCGTGTCTGAGAGTGACAAGGTGTTGCCACCATATGATTTACTCCATATATCTCAAGCAGACTCTTGAATAAGAAATTGCATAAGTGTGACCCACCATCACTAATTATTGCACGTAGAGTACCAAATCGAGAAAAAATATGTTATTGTAGGAATGCGATGACACTTTTACCTTTATTATTGGGGAGCACTATCGTTTCCACCCAGTTGGACACAAAATCAACTACAACCAAGATATACCTTATGCTATAAGAGCTCACAAACGGCCCCATAAAATCCACACCCCACACATCAAACAGCTTTAACTATAAATAGGGCTCATAGGGAGTTCATGGAGCCTCAAAATATTACCTTAACACTGGCATTGGTCACAAGCTATAGCAGAGTCATGAGCATCTTTGAATATTATCGGCCAGTAGTACCCATATTGTAAGATCTTGTGGCTATATGGGTTCCTCCATAGTGACCCCCAACAGGTGAAGCATAACAAACCTTAAGAATACTCATCATCTCCACCTCTAAGATGCATCTACAAATCATACATCCATACAAATTCTAAATAGATAAGGTTCATCCCATAAGAATTTCCTTCCCTCATGCAAAAATCTCTTTCTCTACTGAAAGGATAAGTTTTTTAGGAAAAGATCGCATGCCATGTAATTGGCAAAATCAGCAAACCAGGGAATTAGGTCGTGCAATGCTGCAAAAATCTGTTCCTCTAAAAAAGTATCATCAATTTGAAGTACATCCCTTATTTTCTACATTGCTTCTTTCTTAAGTATGAACAAGTGATCTGCAACATAATTTTCTGTTCTTTTCTGACCCCTTACCTCAAAATCAAACTCTTAAGTAGGAGAACCCAATGAATCAACTTTGTCTTTGCATATTTATTTGGCATTAGGTATCTCAATGCTACATGGCCTGTATGAACAATAACCTTAGTCCCAATCAGATAGGACCAAAACATTTTAAAGGTGAAATCCACTACTAGTAACTCTTGCTCGGTAATAGTGTAGTTCTTTTGAGCAAGGTTTAGTGCCTTACTAGAATAGTACACAGGGTGAAGTACCTTTTCTAGCCTTCTTCATAGGACAATACCTAAAGCCACACTTCTTGCATCACACATAATCTGAAATGGCAGGGACTAGTCGGGGAGACACTATAATAGGGGCTCACACTAACTGCTCTTTCAGACACTCAAAAGCCTTTAGACATGCCTCATCAAAATCAAATTTCACCTCTTTCTCAAAAAGTTTGAAAAGGGGATTTGTAATCTTTGAGAAATCCTTAATGAATTGCCTATAAAACACAACATGGCCTAAAAACCTCTGAATACCCTTCACTGATATTGGAGGAGGTAACTTTTTGATCACCTCAATTTTTGCCTTATCAACCTCTATTCCTCATTTGGAGATATTATGCCTAAGAAAAACTCCTTTCACCATGAAATGTCACTTCTCCCAGTTTAGAACCAAGTTGCATTCCTCACATCGACGTAGAACATTTGCCAAATAGACTAAATAGTTATCAAAAGAATCACCAACAAAAGAAAAATCATTCATAAATACCTCAATGGTGTCTTCCACCATATTAGAGAATATCGAAATCATACATATTTTGAAGGTAGTGAGAGCATTACATAACCCGAATAGCATACTCTTGAATGCAAAAGTCCTATAAGGGCAAGTAAATGCCGTCTTATCTTGATCTTTTGTAGCAATAGTGATCTGATTGAAACCCAAATAACGTTCAAGAAAATAATACCAGCCCCTTCTCGCAAGTCTATCTAACATCTGGTCCATGAAGGGCATTGTGATGTGGTCCTTTTATGTCCATGTATTTAGCTTTCTATAGTTCATGCACACTCTCCAACTAGTGACTGGTTTCATTGGCATGAGCTCATTCTTATCATTTGGCAGAGTAGTAATTCTACCTTTCTTTGGGATGCACTGAACATAATAGACCCACTTACTATCAGCAATGGGGTAAACTACATCAATGTCTAGCTACTTGATGATTTCTTTTATTACAACCACATACATAGTAGGATATCGCCGGTGCTGATGCTTGATACTCGGGATATACTCCAGTTCAAGTTTGATTTTATGGGTATAAATTCCTAGTGGAATACCCATAATATTTGCAATGGTCCACCCTATAGCTCGCTTGAATCTCTGTCTCCACCAAATTAGCTGCAATAATCACTGGTAAGGTGTTGTTGGCCCCCAAAAATACATAACACAAATGAGAAAGGAGGGCCTTTAACTCTAAGACTGGTGGCTCCTAAATCGATGGATGAATGGGAGGAGTGGTTCTATTTTTCAAATTCAGATCAAGATTTTTTAGAGCATAAGAGTAAGAACCTCTCCTATACAGAGCACCACCATCTCATCATATTTCTCAATCCCATCAATATCAAAATAATAATCATTGATAATAATACTTCAACACCTAGACTCTCCTCAATTGGAATAGTCAGTATATCAAATTTGTCGCCAATGGTGCCTATCATAGACACAACTCTCATATCATCTGGTTGCCGCATTGACTGGAATAAATTGAAGATTACCTATTCATCATTGAGTCTGAACTTCATCTGCCCCAACTCTATAAAAACCAACACCCTACCCTTAGCTGAAAGGGTCTGCCCAAGATGAAAGGGACTTAAAAGTCCACCTTAAAATCAAGTATCGCAAAATAGGCTGTAATGATGAAGGATGACACCTTCACCAATACGTCACAAAGAATACCAAATGGATTTTTCATGGTCTGGTCAGCCATCAATAATCTCATCAATGTTAGTTTAGGTGCCCCCATCCCCAACTGCTTAAACACAACTAACAACATAAGATTAATACTAGCTCTTAGATCACATAAAGCCCAGGCAAAGTTAAAGGTCCCAATGGTAAATAGAATGGTAAATGCTTTGCGGTTCTCTTTTTTCGCAACCAACGATCTAGAGGCCAAAATACTACAATGATGCACATTGTCCACAGTCTTATAACTCACTCTTTACTTTCTAGTGACCAGATCTTTCATGAATTTTATGTAACCAAGCATCTGCTCTAATACCTCTACAAGTGGCATATTTGCAGACAATTCCTTCAATATTGATAGGAACTTCTGATATTTGCCTTCATCCTGCTTGTTCTTTAGCCTTTAGGGAAAAAAAGGGGATGTCTTAGAATAGTATTCAAAATAAGTTCATCAACCTTACCCTTACCCTAATCCTTCATAGCACTATGCTCAACACCTGATGATTTTCCAGCTCCAACTTCAGGCTCTTTCTCAATATCAGTATTAACATCATTATTTGTTGGCTCAATTATAGTGGGCATGGTAATATCAATGGTGGTATTACCACTTCGAGTGGTAATGGCATGACATTAACTATCATTCTTAGAATTTTGCATTGTATTACAGGGAAGAGTGTTAGGTTGCCTTTGATTTAAGGTTACTGGCATTTGGCTAAACTGCTGCTCTAGTTGTTAATCGTAGTGGCATGTAACTCAACTTTCTAATTCAACCTTGATATGTTTGCCTTAATTTCCTTAAGGCGGTTTTCCTGACTTTCTTGTCCTTTTACTAACTTCGACAACATTGCCTTCATTCTTGACTCTGTATCTTGGCTACTTAGTGGAATATATTTATTATTTTTCTCTTTATAATCATCTTTGCACCTTAAATCACCATCTTGATTTATACTTTTGTCTTGGTGCCGATCACTATAGTAGTTCCGACCTTGATTTCCTTATCTTTTGGATCAAAAACCCGCCGCTTCTCAATCCAGATACTTTGATTCCTTATTTGGATCAGACTCATAAGCCCTGAAAGTAGTTTCTTGCGCCCCCACTGCATTCACCTTTTTAGTCATTGTTGTTGTATATTATTTTGTAAGCAGCCCAATACTAGTTTTAAGATATGCAACTTCTTATGCTACCGTATCATCACTAGCTCTGTATTCACTAGCATCTCTAATAGCATAAGTACCAGCACCTCTATCATCCTCCCAAGTATGACATCCTCAATTAGTTACAGAGATATCATCTAGCATTTCCTAAGCCATCTACCAACGCAGAAGAATAAATGTGCCTCTAGATACAGTGTTTTCCATTAGCCTAGATCTGATATTCATGGATCTGTAAAATACCTCAAGAAAATTTAACCTTGGAAACTGGTGATTAGGTACCTTGCTCAACTTCTTTCTGAACCAAAACCATGCCTCATACATGGACTCTTCAGGCAATAGTCAAAATTTGTAAATTTATCTTTTTGCTGCAGCATCCTAGCAGAAGGGAATAATTAACTCAAAAACCATCTATGTAGCCTATTCCAAGTCGTGATTGATCCTCTAGGAAGCTCCCCTAACCACAATAATGCTTCTTCTGTCAACAAGAATAAGAAGAACCTCAATCACAATGTTTTCTAATCAACCCTTAAGATAGTATCTAAAGTTTAGATCCTGGTAAAATTGGTAAGATGCATGTTCGCATCATCTATCGATAAACCTAAAAATACACTCTTTAAATTCAATAGCTAGATCATTGCACTAGAAATATCAAACTTAACATTTGGGGGTAAAGCGGGAGGAATAATGGTTCCTGTCTTAGTAAGATTAACATATCCCATGTCTTCATATTCATCATATGGCATTAGATATTGATAATCTAGGATCACTCGAGCGTTGCCACCATGCGCTCTATCACGATCACTGTCGAGTGGTGCTTAATGATAAGCTACTTGTCTAGGCCTAGCTAGCTCAGCTGGCTAAGCCAATTGGGTTTCCTTTGCAGCTTTTCTTTTTTGTTCAGTTGCCTCTGTTTGCATAAAATCCATTTATCTATTAGCAACATTCTATGGATCACCTACATCAGGGGGAGGTATAGCAAAAAGGTCATCCCAAACCCCTTCTAGAAATCCATCATGAGCATGCTCCCACATCTTTTTTAGTATTTGCAGAATTCTTTTGGGATCTGGATCAATGGGGAGTAAAGATTTGCCTTGAATCCTAGTGTTAGGGATACACCAGCATATGTGCAACTCTACAAAACCTGGTCCCAAGATGTCACACGATACTCAAGACTACGAGTAGTCTCAAGCTTACCCTATAAACCTGCTACTAAGTCTGTGACTCAAATTAAAGTAACTTAATTAGATAGAATTGGCAAAATACTAAATATTATTAAAACTGTTTGAGATCAACTAAATATACTATCTGGATCACTAATACTGAAAGTTTGAATATAACAGCTAGTAGTCCGACAAGCTTTTACTACTAAGAAACAAGAAAGCCAATGGGACAAACCCCTAACTGACTCTAACTACACTGAAAGTAACTAATCAAATACTATGAAAGCTGGAAAATTTGGATAAATAGGCCCTCAAACCATGAGGACTCACCAACTATCGGGATATAGATAGAGATGCCTAAAATCACTCGCACTGCTGAGACTGAGCACCTGGACCTACATTATGAGATACTGAGGAGACACAGAGCAAATGGGGGTGAATGCATAAGTAGAAGTAATATTTCAATGTCATCAAGGTTCATAAAATATGCATGTTGTATGTAAACTCCCATGGCTTAAATAACTGAAAGCTGAAAATCATAGATCGTGACTAATAAAACATACTACGTAAATCTGGTGAGCCATCACATTTAAAGTCTAAAAGCTGAACTGTTATCTATCATTCTTTTCTATTAAACTATAGGTAAATTTACTCAAAAGTTGTTTATTTACTTTTTACCAGTAGGGAGGTTCTCTTAACCGACATAAACCATGTGAGCTATCATGGAGTCCAACGTCTTTTTCCCCTAATGGGAAAACCTCACGTTGGGGAGAGGTGTCATACTCTTTTCAAGAAGTATAACCTGAGCTAAGTGATCATATCTATAATTGTCATCCATATAGAAATAGGAATACTGAATTTGTACCTACGTTGGCTCGTAGTTCTAGGAAAGTAGGATGTGCTAAACCACACATTCCGCTCGGTGCTAATTACTACTCCCTTTAATCTGTATGTTCATTCTGTCTGAAATCCACTTTTAAAGTCATAATATTTCATACTGAAAGCTAATTGTGTACCTGTTCATTCAAAACTAAATTTAAGCTATAAAGTGGATTTCATATCTTAGCTAAAGATCAAATCTTTAATCAAAGCCATCTATAAATATATCATAAGATGCTTAAAAGCATAATCATTCTCGAAATAGCAACATTCAACTAGGGCTTGATAATCCATGCATCAATTTCATTTTAAATCATCATAAATTTCATGCTTGATAATGAAAATATTCATAATTCAACTCAAAATATGAAAAATATGGTCACATGAATAAATTTGCGAAAGTAGAAATGTAATTCATCATCCAAATCACTTAGAATCTCAAAATCTTCAATTAACAATAAATGGGTATGATCCCTAGCTTTAAATTCATGTAAAATCATGTGAACTTATAATTAAAAGCTAGTTTGGGCACAAGGATGAAAGATTTATCCTTGTTCAATACCCCACATATCTTAATTAATAAAATTGAATAAAAAGCTTGATCTTGAATTCCTAATTGTGCTTTTGAAGATGACCTCTTGAAGTTCTTGAATTGAAAATCCTTAATTTTTTACTATCATGGAAGAATAATGGAGGAAATTGGATTTCTTAGAGATTAAGTTTTGCGCTCTAGGGTTTTCTTGGAGAGTAATTTGATGAAAAGTGAGCATAGAATGCTTAGAATAGGACTAATCTTGTGTTATTCATGATTTGGGGGCTTAGTAAAAGACCAAACTACATTTTTCAAATAAATTTTGGAAACTGGAAATTCTCAATTTTGCCACCCACCACGATACACCACTATCGCGGTGGCTCACTATATAAGGGACCATTGGGAACTCGAAAATCAATGTGATACAGAGCTATTGCGGTAAGCCACTGAAATTCCATTTAATCCATCACTGCGATGCGCCATTATCATGGTGAGCTATTGAAAATTGACAACTAGGATATGAGACCTGATCGTGATGCGGGTCAATCGCGAAGGTCCACTGGAATTTGACAAATCTCATTTTGCATGTCACCGTGATGCGGTGCTACCTATTTTGAGACACTATCTACACTAAAAATGCCATAACTTCTCAATCGAGTATCGATTGAGGCGAAATTAGTATTGTTGGAAAGCTGAGCCAATTATCTACACATTGGTGGGTCGAGATCTTGAAAATTCTATATGTACAAAGAGTTATTCATTTTTTAAGGTAATCCTTGACATTCTAGGAGCTAAATTTAGCTAGGAAAAGTAAGGGGTATTACATTATCTCCCCCTTGGGAACATTCGTCCTCGAATGAGACAAGTTAAGCTGAAAATACTGAGGAACTGAGGCTATATGCAGGCATGCACAACTGAAACAAGATGTATGACTGAATCTAAAATATACTGAGTGACTAAACTAATCTTAGAGTGCATAAATTTGCATGAAGATAGCTATATGGTTGACTATGAGACTGGAAAAAATTGGACTAGGGAATACTGTTACCTTCTGCTGAATCTAAATTTATGGAGAAGAGATGAGGATACTTGGTACGCATGTCTGCTCTTGTTTTCCAAGTAGCGCACCCAACGGACTGATTTCGTTGTATAACTTTGACCAAGGGAACTTCTTTGTTCCTTAGTCTGCAAATCTGATGATTAAGGAACTCTACTGAAACTTCTTCGCATGAAAGGCTATTTCGAATATCTGTGCTTTCTATAAGAAATACAACAACTGAATCATCCAAAATCTTCTTCAATAAGGATACATGGAACACTGGATGAACCGAGGATAAGTCTGCGGGTAGCTCAAGCTCATACGCTACCTTCCCAACACGATTTAAAATCCTATAGAGGCCTACATATCGGGGACTAACCTTCCCCTTTTTGCCAAATATCCCCACCCCCTTCATGGGTGAAACTTTCAAATACACAAGGTTATCTACTTCAAACTCAAGATCTGTCCTTCTCACATCTACATACAATTTTTGATGACTCTAAGCTACTTTCAATCTTTCTCAAATCAACTGAACTTTCTCCATAGCTTCAAATACCATATCTGGTCCAATCAAAGTGGCATCACCCACTTTGAACCAACCTATTGGAGATCTACATCTCTGCCCATAAAGAGCCTCAAATGGAGCCATCTAAATGCTAGCATGGTAACTGTTATTATAGGCGAACTCAATCAATGGCAAATGCTCATCCCAACTACCTTTGAAATCAAGAACACAAACCCTTAACATATCTTCTAAGATCTGAATAGTCCTCTCTACTTGTCCATCTGTCTGCAGATGAAAAGATGAAATGAGATAAACTTGGGTACGAAGACCCTTCTGAAAGGTTTTCCAAAACTGAGAGGTAAACTAAGTACCCCTGTCTGAGATGATGGACAAAGGAACTCCAAGCAATCTGACTAACTCTCTGATATACAACTAAGCATAATCTTCACATATGTAAGATGTGTGAACCAGTAAGAAATTAGTTAATTTGGTCAATCTGTCTACTATAACCCAAATCGAATCATGCTGATGACGCGAACGGGGTAATCCAGTCACAAAGTCCATATTCACCTTTTCCCACTTCCGAGTGGGAATACCAAACTCCTGAAATGTGCCACCAGTTCTTTGGTGCTCTACTTTAACCTATTGACAAATTGAACACTTAGTTACGAACTCTACAATATCCTTCTTCATACCACTCCACCAATAGACTTCCCGCAGATCGCGTTACATCTTGGTTGCTCCCAGATGGATGAAATAACACGCACCATGTGCTTCTTCCATAATCTGTTGCCTCAAATCATCAACACATGGCACACATAATCTACTCTAGTATCGCAACACACAATCTCTCTCTTGGGCGAAAACCTCTACCTTTTGGTCTTTAACTGAACCCTTCAGTTTGACCAGACTAGGATCCCTATCCTGTTTCTCTTTCACTTATGAAACTAGAAAAGATTCTGAACTACTCTAAACCCAAATATTCCCTTCAGCTGAGTCAACTAACCACACACCCAATCTAGCTAACCGGTGAACTTCCCAAACAAGTTCTTTCTTATCATTTTCCACGTGAGCAACACTGCCCATAGATAATCTACTAAGAGTGTCTGCCACTAAATTAGCCTTTCTCGGATGATACAACACACTCATATCATAATCCTTCAATAATTCTAACCATCTTCTCTGACTAAGATTTAACTCCCTCTGAGTGAACATATACTGCAAACTTTTGTGAACTGTAAACACATCAACATGCATCCCATAAAGATAGTGCCTTAAGATTTTCAATGCAAACACAACAGCAACTAATTCAAGATCATGGGTAGGGTAGTTTTTTTCGTAAGGCTTAAGATATCTAGAGGCATAGGATATGACCTTACCTCTCTGCATCAACACACAATCCAAACCAACTCTAAAGGCATCACAATACATAATGAACCCATCTGTACCATCAGGTAGTACTAAAATTAAGGCTGAAGTGAATCGAGTCTTCAACTCCTGAAAACTCTTCTCACAAGAATCTGACCGCTAGAACTTAACTTTCTTTTGAGTTAATTTGATCCTAGGAGATGCAGTGGATGAAAAACCATTAACAAACCATCTATAATAGTACTACTTCTAATGTCTGATGGAGAAATAGGTCTAGGCCAGTTTTTTACTACTTCTATCTTTTGGGGATCAACTCTAATGCCATCACTGGAAAAAATATGATCGAGAAAAGCTACTGACCTTAGTGAAAATTCACATTTGTTAAATTTGGCGGACAACTGGTGATCTCTAAGAATTTGTAACACAATTCTAAGATGGTCTGCATAATCATCCTCACTACAGGAATAGACAAGGATATCATCGATAAAGACTATGACAAACATGCTTAGGTACTGTTTGAATACATGGTTTATTAAGTCCATGAAGCCTGCTGGGGCGTTTGTTAGCTCAAAATACATGACTAGAAACTTAAAATGACCATAAAGGGTTCTAAAAGTTGTTTTAGAAATATTACATTCCCTTACTCTAAGCTAATGATAGCCAGATATAAGGTCTATCTTTGAGAAGTAAATTATACCTTGGAGTCGATTGAGTAAATCATCAATTCTAGGAAGAGGATATTTGTTTTTGACTGTGACTTTATTCAGTTGATGATAGTCAATGCACATTCATAAAGAACCATCTTCCTTTCGTATGAATAGGATAGGAGCCCCCAATGGAGAGACACTGGCCTCATGAAACCTTTATATAAGAGGTTTTTGAGTTGCTCTTTCAACTCTTTAAGCTTGACAGGATCCATACAATATGGAGGAATACAGATAGGTTGAGTAACTGGGAAAAGGTCAATACCAAATTCTATTTCCCTATCACGAGGTACCCCTGGCAAATCTTCGAGAAAGACATCAGGAAACTCATTGACTACACTAACAGACTGAACTATTGAAGTTTTAGACTTAGTGTCTTTGACTCAAACTAAATTATACACCCTTTTAAAATCAACTTTCTAGATTTAACGTAGGATATCAAATGACTCTTTGGAGACACTGAATTACCTTTCCACTTAAAGGCTGGCTCATCTGCAAACTAAAACTTTACCACTCGGGTACGGCAATCTATAGATGCATAACAAGAGTGGAGCCAATCCATACTAAGAATAAGGTCAAATTCAACCATGTCTAACTCTATTAAGTCTTCTAACATGATCTTATGAAGGAGAGTAATAGGACATTTTTTATAGGTCTGTTTGGCAACAATTGACTCACCCACTGGGGTAAAAACCAAGAAGGGCTCAGGAATCTTTTCAAGACCTATATTAAAATTCACTTCAAATAATGGGATCATATAATAGAAACTCCACCTAGGGTCCAGCAACACATAAACATCAAGATAAAATAAACGAAGCATACTAGTAACGGCATCTGGGGAGCTCTCCTACTCCTGATGGGATGGTAAAGCATAGAACCAATTCTAGCGCTGACCTCCATCGATATTGGATGATGCTTCTTGAGGAGGTATTGGGTGAGTTATAGGAGCTGGTGCACTAGTAACTCGAGTTTGGGGATGAACAACCCTGCTTCCTTGCTTAGCATACGGCACTCCTTAATGCCATGTCCCTACTGACCACATCCAAAGCAACCTTTCTGACCCAACAAGCACTTACAAGGATGATTGTTACCACACTTAGCACATAAAGAATAACTAGGCCTTTCACCCACACTATTCTAAGATCTGGACATGGAAGTCCTACCCCACTATTTCTTCTTGGTTTTAGGAATGGGGGCACTAGCTAAAAATGGCGCTGGTAATAGCGGATGACTCTAAAGCTCTAAATGATTTTCGCCTACAGACCTTGTCTGACCATACTCAAGCTGCCCAGTTCTAGCTTTCTTATTACTTCTATCTCTCCCTTCCAACTTTTCTGCCTCAATATATTGGGCATAAGTCATGAATCTAGTAAGATCCATGTCTCCAATGGTAGACCTACACTTCTTAACTACCAATCCAGATACTCTGGTCATGAACTTACTCATACTAGATCTAGTGTAAGCTATCAACTCAGGAGCATACTTAGATAACTGGTTGAACTTAAGGTAGTACTCCTTCACTATCATTGAGCCCTGCCTCAGGTTCATGAAATTCTCAATCTTGGCTTTCCATAACTTACGTAGAAAGAACCTGTCTAAAAAAGTATCCTAAAATACCTACCAACTCGTGAGAGCTGCATTCTCACCCCTACTTTTCTTCCACATAATAACCCAATCATAAGCAATATCCTTCAGCCAATAAGAAGCCAATTCCACACTCTCCTCTTCATTAATATGCATAACTTGGGTGATATTTTTCACCTCATCAAGATACAACTGTGGGTACTCACTTACCTTTGACCCAAAGAATTCAGGTGGATTCATTCTTATGAAGTGACAAAGTATGGCTGTAGCTAAATCACTGGAACTGTAGCCTGATTATTGGCCTGAATATTAGCAGTCAAAGCTTAAGCTAACGCCTGAAAGGCAACCCAAAATTCAGCATGAGACACATTCTCATTCATAGGATACCCAGGTTGGGGTGGTTAGTTATCATTCCTACGGGAATTATCTCCGCAAGGAGGCATGTTCTATCATAAAAGAGCATGAGTTAATAGCAGATAAAGACAGCTCTAAGCATGATGGATTATGAGAAAAAGAGATGATTTCCTAAAACGTCCCGTAGCCTTTTGCTCATAAATATAGCGTGTTTTACACCCATGATCAAGACTCTACGTAATACTACTTGTCTGACTCCCTAGGACTCTCTAAACCTTAGGCTCTGATACCAAGTTTGTAACATCCTGAAACCTGGTCCCAAGACATCACAGGGTGCTCAAGACTACAAGTAGTCTCAAACTAACCTTGTAAGCCTGCTACTAAGTTTATGACTCATATTAAAGTAATTTAATCAGATAGAAATGATAAAATACTGAATATTATCAAAACTATCTAAGATCAACTGAATATACTATCTGTATAACTAATACTGAAAGTCTGAATATAATAGCTAGTAGTCCAACAAGTCTCTACTACGAAGAAACTAGAGAGCCATTGGGACAAACCCCAACTAACTCAGAATAAACTGAAAGTAACCAATCAAATACTACAAAAATTAGAAATATGGATAAATGGGCCCTTGAACCTTGAGGACTCACCAACAGTCGGGATGTAGATAGAGATGCCCAAAATCACTCACACTACTGAGACTGAGCACCTGACCTACATTATGAGATAATATAGCACATAGACGTCTATGTGGATCAGTACTTTGAGGATTTACTGAGTATATGGGGGTGAATGCATAAGTAAAAGTAATATCTTAATGTTATTAAAATTCATAGAATATACATGCTGTATGTAATGACTCACATAGCTAGAATAATTAAAATCTAAACATCATAAATCAGGTATAATAAAACATACTATATAAATATTATGAGCTAATACACTTAGTTCTAAATCTGTATTTGCAGTCTGTTTTCAAATTATACATCCTAAGTGTAGGAAGGACTCACTTTTATCATATGAAAGCTGAATGCTGAAATTCTGTAAGTAATGTCTGAAATAAGCCCATATCTGAGTAAAGTTGTGAGCCTCTACACTTAGTTTCTAAAAGTTGTTCTTTTCTAAAAGTTGTATTATGCTAAAAATTATTTTGTTATTCTTTACTATTAGCATTACTCTTTTCTATGGGGAGGTTCTTCTAACCGACATAAACCATGTGAGCTATCATGGAGTCCAACATCTCGTTCCCCTAAGGGGAAAACATCACGTTGGGGAGAGGTATCATACTCTTTTCAGGGAGTATAACCTGAGCTAAGTGATCACATTTGTAACTTTCATCCATATAGAAATAGGAATACTAAATCTGTACCTACATTGGCTCGCAGTTCTAGGAAAGTAGGATGCGCTAAATCTACACTTTCCGCTCGGTGCTAAATACTACTCCCTTTAATCTAAATGTTCATTATATAGAAAATTCACTTTTAAAATTCATAATATTTCATATTGAAAGCTAACTGTGTATCTGTTCATTCAAAACTGAATTTAAGTTGTAAAGTGGATTTCATATCTTAGCTAAAGATTAAATCTTTATTCAAAGCCATCTATAAACATATCATAAGATGCTTAAAAGCATAGTCACTCTTGAAATAGCAACATTCAACTAGGGATTGATTACCCATGCATCAATTTCATGTTAATCATCATAAAGTTTATGCTTGATAATGAAAATATTCATAATTCAATTCAAAATCTGGAAAATATGGTCACATGCATAAATTTGTGAAAGTAGACATCTAATTCATCATCCAAATCACTTGAAATCTCAAAATCTTCAATTAACAATAAATAGGTGTGAGCCCTAACTTGAAATTCACGTAAAATCATGTGAATTTATAATTAAAAGCTAGTTTTGGGCACAAGGATGAAAGATTTATCCTTGTTCAAAACCCCATATACCTTAATTGATGAAATTGAATAAAAAGCTTGATCTTGAATTCCTAATTGTGCTTTTGAAGATGAGCTCTTGAAGTTCTTGAATTGGAAATCCTTAATTTTGAATTATCTTGGAAGAATAATGGAGGAAATTGGATTTCTTAGAGATTAAGTTTTGAGCTCTAGGGTTTTCTTGGAGAGTAATTTGATGAAAAATGAGCATAGAATGCTTAGAATAGGATTAATCTTGTGTTATTCAAGATTTGGGGGCTTAGAAAAATACCAAACTACCCTTTTAAAATAAATTTTAGAAATTAGAAATTCCCGATTTTTCCACCCACCGCAACACGCCACTATCGCGGTGGCTTACTGAATAAGGGACCATTGGGAACTAGAAAATCAATGCGACATGGAGCTATCACAGTAAGCCACTGAAATTCTATTTAGGCTATCACCGCGATGCGCCACTATCGTGGTGAGCCACTGGAAATTGACAACTGGGAAATGGGACCTCACTGCGATGCGGGTCAATCGCGGAGGTCCACTAGAATTTAACAAATGTCATTTTGCATGGCACCACGATGCGGTGCTGCCCATTTTGAGACATCGTCTACACTAAAAATGCCATAACTTATCAACCGAGTATCAATTGAGACAAAATTGGTATCGTTGGAAAACTGAGTCAATTATCTACACATCGGTGGGTCGAGAGCTAGAAAATTATACATGTACCAAAAATTATTCATTTTTGAAGATAATCCTTGACATTATAGGAGCTAAATTTAGCTACAAAAAGTACGGGTATTACAGTATGCCCAACTAAAGAAAAAAATAAAAACCCATGAAGTTTCCCAACTTTAGTCAATAAATTCATACCGTAGTCTCCGACAATGGTGCCAAAATTGATGTCACCCAAAACTAACCTCCAAAAAAGTATATTACAGTCGATATTAAATATAGTAATCCAAACAAGGTTGAGGTCTAACCCACGGGCAATACGTGGAAAAGTATCTCAAACTTGACAAAATCCACGAGCAGTGCGGAAATGTAAATGGGGGATTTTAAAGTCTACAGTAACAAGTAGCCAAACTTGGATGCTTGGGTTTATAAACCATAGAAGACGAACGCTAGGACTGTGTTCCCACTAGCTTCTCAACTCCGTAAGTTACTTGTGTTTGATTCACCTAACCCACTGCTCTGCGTGCAAAGTGGACAAGCTATGTCTTACTAACCATCTTGTGAACATGTTGATAAATCTCACCCTTCAGCTTATGAGTCTCAGGGTGTTTCCTTGTTGTCCCTTATCTATAAACTCAGTACAACTCTCAACTTTTGAGTTTCGATTTGATTATACGAGGTTTGATATCCTTGAATCACTGTCATAACCTTATTTTTCATATCTCAAACTCCCTTGTGAGGATGTTCTCAATTATAGGTAATTCCCAAGCTTCTGCAGTAGCTTGGGGTAAGATTAATTTGAATAGATGAATATACGAATCTCCCATTTCCCTTACATAGCTAATTCACCAGAGTTCCTACAACCCTAGTCGAGAAAATTAGTCGCTCATGCTTATGCAACAGTCCATGAAAATCTATGAAGAATACATGTAATTAATTGCAAAATAAAGAAACAGTAAGATCCAAAATCTCTAATTGAATTTGAAACCAAAAACTCAAGAACAATAATCTCAATGATCAAAGTATGTGAAAGTATCCAAAATAATGTAAAAAATGTGTAACATAATAAAGGGATAACCCTAGGGTATTTATAGTATCAAAAATAACAAAGGAATCCTAATTAAAATAGAATAGGAAAATTAAGTTGGTAGTGATAACACCTCTGGCAACGAGTCGTTATGTATCCTTATGAATTGTAGCTCTCTTTTGTATTCAGTGATGACGACTCGTATAGACACATTACGAGTTGTATCCTGCTAATCATAGTCACTCCAGTAGCTTTTCATCTTTATGGCACTTGAGTTTGTTTTCTTTACTACTCCTCACCACGAGTCGTATTCAAAAATAACGACTCATGGTCTTAACTCGCAACTACTGGAGTATCAATCTTGAGGGCTTTAGACACTAGTTGTAGTACAAATTCTCAGTACGAGTCGTAGTCTATCCTTACGACTCATACCCTTCCATTACTTAGTTCCTCAGCTTATTTTCAGCCATTATTATCCTTACAAGTTGTAAAGTGACTTAACAACTCGTAGCCTGATCAGTACTTTACTTCTTGAGAGCATTTTCTTCTATTTTTCAGTCCAAGCCACGTCCTACCTAATTTCCTACAAAAAATATAAACATACATCATATCCGACAAAAAAACCTAAGTTAATGCATAGTCACACCATTTTAAGCATCGAATGTACAATGTTTTCATGGCACATCAAGAATGGAGAGATTAATGAAGATATCACTCATCGAATTGGGATAGGGTGGATGAAATAGTGGCTCGCCTATGGAATCTTATGTGACAAAAAGGTACCTCTTAAACTTAAAGGCAAGTTCTATAGAGTGGTGGTTAGACTAGCGTTGTTGTATGGGGCGGAGTGGCCTATTAAGAAAGCCCGCATCCAGAAGATGAAGGTGGCAGGGATGAGAATGCTTCGGTGGATGTGTAGGTGTACTAGGAAAGATAGGATTAGAAATGAGGTTATTAAAGATAAGGTGGGAGTGGCATCGGTGGAATTCAAGATGAGGGAAGCGAGGTTGAGATGGTTTGGTCACGTGATGAGAAGGGGCACAGATGCCCCAGTATGAAAATATGAGAGGTTGACTAGGGTTGGATTCAAGCGAGGTAAAGGTAGACCAAAGTAATATTGGAGAGAGGTGATTAGACAAGACATGGAGCAGCTCCAGCTAACCAAGGACATAACCCAAAATAGGAAGTTGTGGAGGAAGTGGATTAGGGTAGAAGGTTAGTATGAGTTTAGGATGTTTTATCTTTTGTTGTACTACTAGGTGTATCTTGTATATTGTATTATTGAATATGTTGATTGCTATGGTATTTTGTCCTTTGACTATTCCTTGTCCAGATTATTTTATTTTGAGTTGGGGGTCTATCAAAAATAGTCTCTCTATCTCATTTCTGAGGTAGTGGTATGAACTGCGTACACTTACCTTTCCCAGCCCCACTGGGTGGGAATATACTGGGTATATTGTTGTTGCTGCTTTTTGTCTTCTTTTTTGGACTTTTTTTAAAAAACCAAAGTTGGTTTGGGATTATTATTTCTAAATAAGTTAATATTATACATTATTTAGGTTGGGACATTTTAAAAAAAAAAAAAGTCAATTATATTATTTAGATTTTTTAAATTAATTAAAGTCCTTGTTTCATCAAAATAGGATATCATAATATTTAATACTTCTAAATCAATTAAAATTACACCTTATACAAAAAGAACTTTTACAACTCTATTTAAGTAATATTTCAATCAAATTTTACAAGAAACATAAATATTTGGCTTACTCTATTTTTAGTTTTCTTCTTATTTTGATTTAGATTCGAGTAATATTATTGCATTTTAAGAATTCTAAATCTACTAAATTTGATCTTATGAAGATTTAAAAAATCTATAAATCTACATCTACATCTATATCTACAATATATTAAAAGTATGAAGACCCTTAGAAAAGTAATAATTTAAAATCAACTAAAATTTGATTTTTGCCAAGTTGCTCAAATATTAGTATAGTACGTGTTACTACTATTTGTGATGTATATTTCTTTTTCTTTGTATAAAATTAGAACTTGATTCATTTATTTTATAAAATTGCTTTTTATGTCTTCTTTTTTGGACTTTTTTTTTTTTAAATCAAAGTTGGTTTGAGATTATTGTTTTTAATAAGTTAACGTTATACATTATTTATGTTGGGACTTTTAAAAAAAAAAAAAAAGACATATACATTATTTAGATTTTTGAAATTAATTAAAGTCCTTATTTCATCTAGATAAAAAATCATAATATTTAATACTTCTAAATCAATTAAAATTTCACCTTATATAAAAAGAACTTTTACAACTCTATTTAATAATATTTTCAATCAAATTTTACAATAAACATTGGCTTATTCTATTTTTAGTTTTCTTCTTATTTTAATTTTGATTCGAGTCATATTATTCTGTTCATTGTCATCATCCTCTGTGTGTTTCTTTATTTGATTTTCAGCTCACTTTTTTCTTTTGTTTTTACTTTTACACGTTTCAAAACATACGTAGGGGAAAACAAGTTTATGTATAGAATTTTCTTATTCAATGAAATCTTGATAGAATTTATGATTAAGACGATAAATTTATTTGTGATTTGAGGTAATCTTTAAAAATTTTAGTATATTTTTGAAGTTTATGATAAATAAATTATTAACTATTCTTGATAAACAACTGTTAATTGAGAAGTTAATAATTAATCATGTATTCTTGATTAAATAAATGTTAATTGATAAATATTTTGTGATTTTTGTTTCTAATGATTCATGTGCAATTAATAATTTAAAATTAAATTATTTATAATTTTAAAGTCCTAAAATATATAGTAAAAAAGAAAATATTATCAATAGTATACGTAAATTTTATTTCTATTATTTAATTGGCACATACTTTTATCAATTTTTAAAATATAAATCGAATGATCAATATCTCGAGGTGCCAGTTCATTTGTTACCCCCATTATCTATAATCTATATCTATAATTTATATATATATATATATATATATATATATATATAATTTATATCTATAATCTATAATCTATAATCTATAATCTATATCTATAATATATTAAAAATGTGAAAACCTTTAGAAAAGTGAATTGAATTTTTTGTCATTCATTAAAAGTCTATACAATAGACAAAATCATCTTTTCACATCCTTAATTTATTATATAATTAGATTTATAATATTAAGTTTAAAATATATAAAACTAAGAATTCCTAAAATATATGGTAAAAGAAAATATATCATCAACAAACTACTAACATATATGGTAATTCTTTCCTCCAAAATTTAGTTACATGAAACATGAAAAATATGAGAACGGCGGAGGGGGAAGAGTACAAGACACTATGGAACTCTAACTACAATTATGGTCCAAAGAAAAAAGAAATTAAATACCACCCCAAATAATTTATTTAGTTAAAATATAAACTAATACCTTAAATAACTTAATAGCATAATTGATTGTTAATTTTCCATACGAAAAATAACTTTTTTCCATTTTAGAGAATTCCTTTCTCAGAAGAAAAGAATTTGAACTTCTATGAATTGATTATTATTCCTTTCATAACAACATAATCCTTTAGAGGTGATTATTCTCCCAATATTATATTTTTCTTTATATCAATCATACGTAGATTTAATTTATTACAAATTATATTTTTATAACTTCTCTTTGTTATCACCATTCAAGATTTCTTTATTTTTTGATGATGTTAAGAAAAATTAAAGAATAAATATTTATATTATTCTTCATCTTTCTCTATTTTTCTATTGATCATATATGCCTATTCTTTTTCTTTTTTTTTCTATTTGTGTTACAGGAATATGCAGTTACTCAGCAGTTTATAACTAGATATTTTCAGTCATATTTTTTATGGTTTCTCAGCAGTTTATAACTAGGTATTTTCGGTAATTTTTTTATAAATTTTGTACTATTTAGCTATCGCTTTATAATTTTCTCTATGATTAATAATTAAAGAATTCTAAAATACATTATAGTAGGAAAATAAAGTTGTATTTGTGTTGTAGGAATATCCAGTTTCTTAACGGTTTATATCTAGGTATTTTCAGTTATATTTTATATAAATTTTGTATTGTTAGACTATTACATTATGATTTCTCTATGATTAATAATTAAAGAATCTTAAAATATATGATAATAAGAAAATAATAACTCCACCTCAAAAAAATTAAATTATTATTATAATAATTTATTTGCGCACGGAAAATAATATTACTAATTTCATAGCACATATTGTAAAGTTAATTATAGTAGAACACATAAATAAAACAAGCAACATGAAGAAAGTCTTAAATAGTAACATTGATTAAAAAAATAAAATGGAACGAATTAAAGTTGTATTACAGTTACTTTAAAATATTTAGTCACACCAATAGTTTAGAATTTAGTGCTTGGGTTCATTTGAAACAATATGTTAAATAATTTATGGAAGAAAATTAAATTTTTCATAGTTGGGTGACTTTCTTGGGGCTTTGAGCTGTAGGTGACAGAAAGGTTTAAAAATGAGGTGAAGGTGAAACAAGTCGTAATAATTGAGTGTAAGTGACAATTACTTTATTATGGCTTAAGAAAGTTGGGTAAGTTTTAGAATAGCCCATAAATTTTTAAATTTACACTTTGATCCAAATGTTTACCTAATATAACGGGAAACGGAGAGAAAAAAGACGTTTTTCTCTCTCTTCTCATCCATTATTATTTTCCCTCTCTTAGCGGTTTTGTTGTTCATTGTTATTGTTGCTTTATTCATCATCTTCTGATTCATTATCATCATTTTCTGATTCATTATCATCATCTTCTAGTTCATTATCATCTCCATCTTCTTCTTGTTGATCATTATTGTTGTTGTTGTTACCGCTACTGGTGTTATTTGACCAATTTCTTAGGTCAAATTTTATTTCGTACATCACTTTCCACTTTGGAATTACGTCATAGGAGACTTTGGTAAGTCAAATTATGATTTTTAGTTGAATTTGTCTTCTGGGTAACTGATATTGTGTTGTTTTTTCAATAACAGATAGCACACGAACATGAATGCAACATAATCAATTATTTATTGCAACAAATGAGACATCTGTTTTAACGAAAGACTCATATGTTGGATTCATGATTATGGTTCTATAGTGTCGTAACATGAATCGAACAAATGGATCATCAGTTGCAGCATATGACCCATCTGTTGCAACAAATTAGTAACCAGTTGCAACTGAACCTGAACTCGATTCGAATGATGTGTCGTCTGTTGAAACAAGGTAAATATATATTGCAACAAATTAGTAACCTGTTGCAATCGAACTTGAACTCAATTCCAACAGACGTGTCATTTGTTGAAACAGGTAAGTCATCTGTTGCAACAGGTTAATTATCTGTTGTAACATGTCACTCATCTGTTGGAATCAGCTTCAAAGGTTTCTTAGTACCACAACATATATCCCAATAGGTGCTTCATTTGTCGCAACAGATATATAGTCTGTTGCAACATATGATTCGTCTGTTACAATAGATGACTCGTCTATTGAAATCAGCTTCAGAAGCGTAATATGAATCCCAACAGGTAAGTAATCTGTTGTAACTAATCACTTACCTGTTGCAACAGATTACACATCTTGAGATTCATGTACGACACTATGACATCACTATTAACTTTTTTTAATAAATAACTTTATTTGGTACCACTAATGGAGAGATCAATAATAATATGGGTGGATTGCCATGGTCAATGGATCGAGAAGAGCAATCGATATGTTTGGCATTAGAATGAGGGTGAAATGCTAGAGATGATAGCTATGACAATTCAAAGTGATGTTCCGTATGATAATTTTGTAAACTTAATCATCTGCTACTGTGGACTGAATTGTCAATCAAAAGAACTCTTCATCAGCTACATGCACAGCTCCTTTGAAAATCAGAGGGCACTACCTTTCAAGATAATCGATCAGGTTTGGTTGCATGATTATCTTAGTGATTCATTTAGGTTGGTGTTAAGGGTGTACGTGGTTGAAAATACGAGAGATAATGAGAACCAAAATATAAAAGACGGAAAACAACAAGAAATCTTTGGTGATAGATTGGATGATCTACACATGAATATTTCAGATGATGAAAAATACCTACACCTGTTGATTCGACCAATACGATGGGTAGTTCTTCTCAATCGACATAGTTTGTTAATCTTCAAGACGATAGGATCAGTTTTTTCAATAGAATGTCATTCAAGGACAAGAAATAACTATCTACTACTTTGTTTATTTCTTGCATGAAAAAAGATTTCAGAATAAAGAAGGTGATTTATTCGAGAAAAGTCTTTTGCCACAAATGTGCTAATATGAACTACAAGTGGTGGTTGAGAACGGTGAAATACTTAAGTTCTGATAGATTCATCATTCATAAACATAAAAAGTATCACACATGTGATTCAAAGCACATCTCGGGCCAAAATCCTCACGCCACATCAAAGGTCCTCGCTGAATATTTCAATAATATTTTCCCCGATGGCAAAGGCCCTTCTACAAGGGTTGTGGTCAATCAACTCCTTACGAAATTGGGTGTCCTAGTTAGTTATTGGAAGATATATACAGCCATGGAGATTTTCAAGGACTTGGTTAGGGGGACACACAAGCATGGGTATCTAGTCCTAGATGCCTACCGTTACATGTTTGAGTCCATAAATCCCAAAAGTAAGACGACGTTAAATGTTTATAAAAACAAAAGGTTCAAGTACTTTTTTGTATCCTATGGTGCTTGGATTCAAGGTTTTCAACATTTGAGAAAAGGCATAGTCGTCGACGGTACCTTCTTGAGGAGCAGGTATAATTGAGTTTTGCTAGCGGCAGTGGCACAAAATGCGGAGAATCACATTTTTTCTGTCGTTTTTTGTGTAGCGGCCAAGGAATGTGATGCCTCTTATAAAGTTTTTTTGAACTATGAAACTACGTCGAAGATACCGAAGAGTTGTGTTGTGTTTCGGATAGGCATCCAAGTATTCCAAAGATGGGTTCAATTTTCTTCACTTCAGCTTACTTTGGTTGTTGCATCAGGCATCTTGGAGAGAACATTCGGACTAACTTTCACAATGAAAGGGTCGTGACCTTTTTTTATAGAGCAGCTAAAGCATATAGTAGGGAGGAGATTTTAGACCATTTAAATCAAATAGCGGATATGCATCCCAAGGCAGCAGAACATCTCGTACGTATCGGTTTCAAGAGATGGAGCCGGGCATTCTGTCCTGCAGATAGGTACATTCTTATGAATTTAATGTAGTGTTTGATTTACAAGTTTAGTATGATATCGTACTAAGTAATTCTTCTGTATAGGTATAATATTATGACATCAAACATAGCTGAATCGATGAATTCATTATTTGGCGGTGAAAGAGAATTTTTCATCAAGGATCTATTTGAAATAATAAACAAGAAGTATGGTCAACTTTTTAACGAAAGGCTTGTGCAGTTCGAGGATGTAGGAACACCATTTGTTCGAGAAATAAAACAAATAATATCAATGAACACCGGTCTGGGGAATAGATTAAAATCTAATCAAATAGCAGATTAAAAATTCAGTATCACCGGTCATGGTGATGTTGTCACGATCGATCTTCAAATAAGATCTTGTACGTACAGAGTTTTTGACTTAGACAAAATACCTTGTCTACATGCTATGGCATTACTTCGAGCTCAATACAGTGTAAAATATGGACCTAAAATTTACAAGCACTCCTTTCCATAATTCGATGGAAAAATATACAATAGCATATAGTGGGTATATTACTCGGGTGCCTCCCGAAGAATCTTGGGTTGTTCCTGCAGAGCTCTTGGGGAGATTAATACCTCCTCCATATATTGACCCAAGAACTATCAAACTGGGAAGAAAGACATATAAGAGGAGGCGTGGAGGCGTAGAATCATTTCTATCAAGAAGAAACAAGTGCTCCGTGTGTAAGCGCGCTGGCCACAAAAGAACTACATGCCCGGATCGTAATCCACCATGATCGTTATAATTGCAAAAACTTGTGTTGTTGTTTGTTGTGGACTTATATATATTTCACTCATTGTTGTGAATGCAATTTTATCATTTATTATAAATAAAATATCTTTTTTAATAACTTGTGCATCAATAAAAAGAGGCAAAACATGAACTAAATACAGCAGACCATAATTATTTTCAACAGATTACCCATCTGTTGCAACAGATGGACATTAGATGGAAGAACACAATGCATTTCATCAAACTGGAATGTTTTCCTCCAACAGATGATAAATTTGTCGCAACAAATGGATAATCTATTGACAAAAACCCAACCGATGATCAATCTATTCCAACACATGGTCCATCTGTTAAAAGAACTCAAAAGCCAAATTTGTTATTGCTACTGAATTCAAATTGCTCCTTACCTCCAACCAGCGACATGTTAACATGTAAGTTTAGAAGAAGAAATATATTGAATAAGAATTAAAAAGTTAAAGTCGACTAAAAATAAATTTTTCATTAACCGAAAAATAAAATACATTAGGAATAGATCCGATAGAGAAAAATTAAAATACATATGCTAAAAAAAAAAACATTCTAATTATTATTATTATTATTATCATCATCATCATTATTATTGTGAAAGGATCTCGGAAGTTTTGTGACGACCTTGTGCATTATCATCATATACATTACTTTATAGTGATGTGTTGTGTTGTATTGCCATATTGACTTGTCATCTATATATATATTGTATCATCTTTTACTTGTATTTGATGATCTTATATATGCATGTTCCTCCTTGTTCTTCATATATGTGATATAATACGTACTTTTATTCTATCTTGATGTGATGTTGCAATATATGTGAGATATATTAGAACTGTTAGTGCAGGCGGTGTGGGTTACCGTTATGGGACATTTTCTGATTGCAGGTGACGTGCCTTTAGTGTATATTTTGTATGTTTTATTTACTACTTTGCTTGGTCGGCCTATGATACCTACAGAGTACAAGTGGACCGTACTCATGCCTATTGCACCCTTTCGGTGAAGGTCCTAGCACGAGTGTGCCTTAGTTTGGTTGACTCAGGTGATTGTTGGAGCTTCCAAGGTAGCGGTTGAACATTCATGCGTCCAAAGTTCACCTCTATCTTTCTACAGTAGTTATGTCTTTATTAGTACTAGGAGACAGATATTATTCCTTTGTGGTTATTTTTCTAATTTATCTGACTTGTAGGTTATATTAGCAGTTCTTACACTAATGACACCTGATTTTGGACATAATTGATATTTTGGATAAGTTCTTTCCGCATTGTTATGATTAGTTATATGGTTCAACTTTGTTCTAGAAGCCTTACCTTGGGATATGTCTATTATTTTTTTCTTTTTTTTGTATCGGTTTAGGTGATAGGCTTACTTGTCAAGGTACACCGCAACAAATGTCATCATGACCTTCATTTTTGGGTCGTGACAAAAGCATATGTGAGGGGTCATGTTGAACCTACCTTTAAACATAAGAGATCGTTTTTTATTTCATCTCAATTTTTAGGTAGTGTTTTAACCCAATTATATCAAAATGACTTTTGTGAAAGATGAAGCAAAGTTAAATGATTTTTGTGTAACAAAACAAAGAAAAGTGACTTTTGGATAAAAAATACGAAGTTGGATGACCACCCATGAAATTTACTCTCAAAAAACGAAAGAATCATTTTTTGAAACAAGCTAAAAAGAAAAATATGTCATTCTTTTTTAAACAGAGAGAATAACTCATTCAGAACTATGATTTAATTTAATCCTATTAGGAAACGAATAAATCATGTCAATAGTGTGTGTAAGAGATGTGGTTTAGAGAACGCGTCTGTCGAAGATATGTTTTTTGAGTGTCATGATTCTCAAGTAATTTAGAAAATGATCCCTATTAATTGGAATGATCTTGACAATATTATTAACTTCTCTTTGTGGTAAAATGATAAGATTTATGTGGCTAAAATATGTTATAACAAAAGCAGTAGTAGTATGGCTAAAATGGCTATAACACTATATATGTTAGACTAATCTAACATAAATTTCTTGATATAATGCTTCGTAATTTCTTGAATTATAATTTTCAAGAGAATTATGAATGTCAATTAAAAGTGACGAAGATGGGATTTGTTTATTTGTTGATCGCGGGCTCTAAGTTGAGTCAAAAAAGCAAGCATTAGTTTGGTTGCTATGAATAGCAAGGGTGTTTGCCCATGATGCCATGAATCCACGATTCTATTCGCTGGAAAGTCAATGATTGTTGAAGCATCTGCAATAAGATAAACTACATAAAAAAAAGTGATATGGAAAATGGATGGAGGAAACTATTATGTTTTTTTTTATGCGAAAGGTGTAGTAGATATGTTGAAGAAAAATATGAATGATACTTGAGATATATATGGATGTAACTTGTGAAGATATTTGGAATATGTTTACACATTTAGAGCATGTCTAGTGCTTATACATATTCTTAGAGGTTTAATATTGTAGCTCATAATGTAGCTAAGTTTCAACATCTCTGTTGTATGAGTTATTCTAGAAAAAAGTGTTCCCATGCTGGATTATGAATGATATTGTACAATTCCTTGGATATATAATGAATAATCGAGAATGGATGAGAGTTTTGAAAAAAAAAAAAAAAAAGAGTAAACTATTGCTTACCGTGAATTTCATACAGTTAAATTGGTAGGTCAATAATGATGAGTGTGGTGATTTTGTCACTCATTTGTATCTCTTTTTTATATAGTTTTGTGTCATTAATTTATAATATGAGACTAATTCTCTTTTAAATTGTGTTTATTTCTGGTATTTTTGATTTACAAGGAGTTTTGATGGAAAGAAGTAGAAATAGGATCAAAAAGAAGCTGAAATGAAAAATCGAAAGAAAACATCCAAACATGTCCTTAGGTACAGCTAAAGTAGCCTGAGGTGCACTATAGTGGCAAGTAAACATCTCAATCAAGACCGCTTTAGCACCAACTAGATTGCTTCAGCGGTCAATCAAAGTTTGTCGATGGGCGCTTTAGCGCGGTCAAAGTCAAGGATCACTTTAGAGGCCAATTGGTCTGCTTTAGCGGTCGGTCAAAATCAACAGACCACTTTAGCGGCCAATTGATCTGCTTTAGCGGTCATTGGTTAGATTTTAGGGGAAAATCTGAAATTTCATACTTTTGAATCCCGATTCATCAAATACTTGATCCCTATCCATTCCAACACATCTTTGACTTAATTTTTAACCACTTGAGGCTAGGGTTCTAGAACCAACACCCTTGAAATAGAAAATCGAAAGTTTTGTATTATTAATTTCTCAAACCTTTCTTCTTTTCATCTCTTTGTATAGAATATTTAGGTGTAGTTACATTTGATACTTGAGTATTTATAGTTAGAGATAATGCATTATTTTTGTGTTGAATTTGGATTTTGATTCTATCTTATGCTTTCATATTGATAGGTTACACATGATTTAGAAATAAGTTTTACTTATTTAAGCTAATCTCGTGTTTTATCATTTCTACTCTAGTTGAGTTCGCAAGTGGAGATCGGAGTGGTATTGTCCCTCCCTCGATTAATGCTTGAAAGAGCTAATCGAGGTTACAAAAGATTACTTTAGCGTGATTTAGGACGTATGGCCCATCTTATGAAATTTATTGCCAGACATAGTCAAATCTTAGCAGAATCAAAAGTTAATTTTGCAATTCATGCTTCTTAGCTTGGTTTGAAAGGACAAGTGAGGACTAAATCCTCAATGATCGAAAGAAATCTAAATATGGAATAAATAAAACAAGCAAAGTAAAGCAAACAAATATGAGTGATCCAGGGGCATATCTGAATGAAATCGAGAGTGAATTTGAGCTACACGAGATGTTCACAAAGCAGAACTAACACAACTAGGCAAATAATTAAAACAAAAAAAAAATGGTTGGAGACTAAGTAAGAACTGTTATATTGAGTAAGAGAGTGAGGGAGCAGATATCCTTACAAGTGAGGAAAGACAACTATTTATAGTTTACAACTTTGTGCTCTGGCCAATCATAACTCGACAATAGTGCCATAAAGAACTATGACCCATGAGGGTGTGTGTAGTCCGTTAGTGAGTATTCTTTTTATGCTCATCTCTGTATGAGCTCGTGTGCATTCCCGAGTAGTCTGACACTCATGTATCCGATTTGTCTCTTACCCCGGTCATCAAGAGAGGTGAGCAGCTGAGACTTTGTCCTTTATGAGAAAACACGTTCACTACGAAGATGTTGTTACGACACGCTCGAGTTGCCTCCCCAAATTGTGCCACATGTCCTCAAACGAACTTTACCCCATACACCTACATTGACTAGGAGCAAGGAAATATCCCCTTAATTCATATGAGTTCCTCAGCCGACCCCCCAACCCCCACCCCACCCCATCCCTCAACCCCTTTGCCCTCCGAAATCTACATCAAAAGACAATAGAATGAAGGAGGAGAAAAGTGCAAGTTGTGATATCTGTCTTTGGGATTATCATTGATGCAAGGGTCGATAAGGAAAATGCACATTACTACTTTGGAATTATAAATACAGTAAATATTTTTTTTGTTGTTGGCTTTAATCGTAGATGTGCAATGTTGGCCTAAGAATTGCAAGAAAAATAATATATATTCTTTCACTCGACACTTTCTATAGGATCTTTCTTAACATATCAATTTGTTTTGTTATCTGAATAAAAAAAGACTTAAATTAGAGTAAGAAGAATTAAAAGTTTGTGCAAAACATGAATTGATAGTGAATATGCCACCCAAAGAAGTCATTGGACTATAAAATAAGGAAACAAACGAAGTACCGACAAAAATTATGATGGAATAGCAAGTACTTCTTCATTCTTAATAAAAAAAATTTTATTTTAGTCCTAAATATGGACTTATCTATAATAAAAAGCATTTTACTTTTCATAATAAAACTCTCCGACATGAACATGCCGATTGAAAAAAAAAAAATGGCAACGAACAAAGGGGGTGGATCCAATAAGTATTTTCATCCACATTTATAAACTCTCATAGTAAACTAGCCGGTGCATGTGCTACTCCATGGACTTTATGGTATATGTGATGTATACGTACCTTAATATATTTATCATGTTAAAATTAATTTTCATAATATAAGTTAGCTTAATATATACTTAGGTCCTTAAGTTTGCCAGGATATTTCATTTAGATATTTTGAATTAAATTTTGTCTTTGAACACCTCAACTTCAACTAAAATGTTTCAATTACACTTTTTTTATTCAAATTTTAAACTTTTTTTGTATGTTATTCTCATTCGTGATTAGGTAGTTAAGTTAATCGCATAAACTTCATTTTTTTAATTATACGTATTTAACTTTAATAGTCATAAAACACCAAACATTTTCTATTTGAGATTATTACGTATAATTAATGGATATGATTTGCTTATCTATCTAATAGACAAATGAAAATATAAACATAAGTTTTTTTCTTAAAAGTTAAATTTTGAAGGACGCAATTGCAATACTTTTAAAAGAGTTGAAGGGTCTAATTAAAAAATTACTTGCTCAAGATCCATAGACTATATTACCTAATATCCCTTACTTTTTAAAAATTTACATAAAATCTCATTTTTCAACTTTACTCTTGATACATATCAAGAAAACCCCATATCCTATTTTTACTCCACCATTAACTCATTCAAAATTTTCTTTCCTAAAATATCTCCCTAATTATCAACAATTAAATCATCTTTCTTCCTGATATTTTCTCCTCCATTAATGCATACAACTTTTTTTTTCCTCTCTTAAAATCTCTACCATTTTTTTGAAAAAAATCTATTGATACATATATAAATTTATTTAGTTATTCATACATGTTTAATTTTGTAATGGTGATTCATATGAATGATAAATACTATATCATTATATGGGTATTATGGTGATTCATACGGTATATACATTTTGTATGATTTTAACGGATGATACATATTGTATTATGGTAATTCATATGGTAGATACAATTATTTATTTTAATTATTGGGTGATTCATATGATATTAATGGGTGATATATATATGGTATTATGGTGATTCATATGGTAGATACAATTATTTATTTCAATTATTGTGTGATTCATATATATGGTATTATGATGAATCATATGGTAGATACAATTATTTATTTCAATTATTGGGTGATTCATATGATATTAATGGGTGATATATATGGCATTATGGTGATTCATATAGTAGATACAAATATTTATTTCAATTATTGGGTGATTCATATGTTATTAATGAAAGGTAATGGTTTAGTCAGCATAGGAAACAAAAGTAATAATATTTTTTTAAAAAAATAAAAGTAGAATTGAAACATAATTAAAATTAAATCTAAAAGAAATAGACTAAAATTAAGAACGAAAAAAAGACAAAAAAGACCAAAAAAAAATATATCTTTCATCATTAAAGACGAAAAAAGAGAAACATAATTAAAACACCTAAATTAAATCTAAATAAAAGAGAAAAAATTAGATATCTTTCCTTAAATAAAAGAATACAATGAATAAAAGAGTATCTATTATTTTCTTAAATAAATATTTTGTTAGTTTCAAATGTATCACTTTTTTATATGTATCACTATATATATAACATATGTATCACCATTTCAAAAAATTGAAATAAAATATAATTAACAAAATAATCAAAATTTTACGTAATATCTCTTAAAGATTGAGGGATTTAGGTAAGCTACCTTTAAATAAAGTCTCATCACAAATTTAAGGGTCGTTCATGTATTATTTAATTTTTATTTTGGCAAACAAATCAATTTATGTCCAATTCAACCTCAACTTTTACTCATCTAGAATCAATCAAAGCTAAAAAGAAAAAAAAAAGTATTTAAAAATTGTGAATAATAGAAGGGGGTTGGTCAACTGTACTACGTAATAAATATAACAAAACGTGTTTGGTGAGATGTGAAATTTTGTCATCTTTTTTTATACGTTTCTGATTTTCAGAAATAGAATAACCAAAAATAAAATTAGAAGCTGCCACGAAGAAGGTCTAACTTTGGTTTCATAGAACCATATTCAAATGGAAGAAGATACTCTAGCCCTTTAAAAAATAATGATATAATTTTCTTTTTTGTCCATTTTAAATAAAATAAACTTTTTCCTTTTTTGATATTTTTTTTAATTTTAATTTTTCACATGATATATTTGAAACTACAAGATTAATGGGCAATTTAATAACTTTGACATAATTTTAATTTTAGATCACAAAATTCAAAAAACTTAATTATTTTCTTAACGGAAAAAATATGAATATGCCCTTAAACTTTAATAAATGCTATAGATATATCCTCATCATACTTTAGGTATAAATATAGTCTTGCTGTTAATGAAAAGGTACATATATACTCTTGAATTTTGTTAAATGGTACAAATATATCCTCCGGCATACTTTAGGTACAAATATACCGTTATCGTTAATGAAAAAGGTACATATACACCTTTCCCACTAACGATAGGATAAGTGTCACAATCTTGTTCATTTGCTCTTTTTTAATTTAATTTATCCTCATCTCACCCAAAAATAATTCTAATTTAACCAACAAATCGATTCAAATAATAACTCAAACCTTACCCGGTCTAATAGAAGCTTCAAGACGTATCTCTATTCACGTATATTCATTCTCTCTTTCTCTTTCTGTTAAACCGGATAGGGTTTGAGTTATTATTTGGATCTGGATTAAATTAGAATTATTTTGGGATGAAGTTGGGATATATTAAAATAAAAAAAGGTCAAATGAACAAGATTGTGGCATGTGTCCTACCGTTAGTAAGAAGGGTATATATGTACCTTTTCATTGACGGCAAGGATATATTTGTATCGAAAGTATGACGGAGGGTATATCTGTATCATTCATCAAAGTTCAGAGATATATTTGTACCTAAAATATGACAAACCATTTATCAAAATTTAAGGATATATATATATATATATATATATATACCTTTTCACTAATGGCAAAAATATATTTGTACCTGGATGGTATATCCAAATCATTCATATGTTCGTACCTTTTTAAGTGAAAATTATCTCAAATATACCTTTTAGATTGTTAATTACATGTTATAACATAACTTTTTATTAATTACTAGACTTAAGAAATAATTACAAGCTATAGCAACTTTTGAGAAAAACATATTTTAATTAAATTTTTGAAAATTAATTTTGTAATATTTATTATTTGTATTATTTCTTTCTATTTAGCATTTAACACTTATCACTATTAATTAAAGATTTTGGATAATTATGGCAAGTTATGGTATCAATATTTTTTTTTAATAATTAAATATCAAAGTTTGTCCACACTTTAAGGAGTTATATATGGTAAATATATTTTTTAAACTTAAGATCTGATTTTATATTTTTTTTATTAACTTGAATAATTAACTTGATTATACACTTTTTCATATTTTTCAGTCTTTAATTATCAATAGAAGTCTTATCCCTTTACCTTTTCTAATTACCAATAGAAGTCTTATCTCTTTAATTTCCATTCATTAAATTTCTTTTAAATAGTGACTCTTCTCGATCACTAACTAATAGGAACAAAAATATTTTAGTTCATAATGTAATTATTGATACTTTTCATCTCATTTATCCTTCACTTTTTTTTTACCCTTTTTCCTTATTAATCAGTTGCTCCTTTGATTGAATAGTTTAGTAGCTTTTGTTGCAAATAGTTCGATTGGACAATTGTTTAGATCAATTTTATATTAAATTAAGAACAAATAATAAATGTTAACATTTGAATTATTGTTGCTTTTAATTTGTTTTCATGCTTAGGTAGTGCTTAATTATTAGTAGTCATTTGATTCTCAAAAAAGTAACTACTTTCAAAAAAATAAATCCTTTTTATAGTCAAAATACAGTCTTGCCAATTCAATTTTGTCAAATCGTTAAGTGATGATAACATATATATAGTTCTATTTTGAATTTTAATTAGTTATCGTTTTTCCACGTCCATATAATGCATACCATAATTAACTTTAATATCATTGCTATTGTAGTATATATGTAAAATTGAGATCAAAATACACACCAACACAATTTTGATTTCACATGTGTACCTTGAAAAAATAATTATTCTTACACTCATCCAAAACTTCAAACTCGTGTTTGGCTCGTTGCTAACATCTGAAAGATGGTTAGACAGAGCACATTTTATTGTTTTACCTGTAATGTTCATCTACTCGGGGAAGATGAATGAACAAGAAGACATTTCATTTTTAAAATACATTAGCCAAACAAGGATGCCTTTTATTGAGTTTTTTTTCATGTGAGACCTTTAGTAGATGTATTGATTAGTCTGCAAGATTTTGTACCATCAGTTTATAGGTCGAGGGATGGTTCCAATTAGTGTAATGATGTTAATTACCAATTAGTGTAAGCCAATTAGTGTAATGATGTTAACTAAGTTTTGATGAACACATTTTCCTAGGATAATTCCACTTTTAATACGTTGAAATCAATTTATATACTCATTTCATACTTAAGTAATATTTTTATTTTGAGTTCTCAATATATTAAATTGATATTAAAATTGATATCAATGAAGTTTCGCATATATCACATTTGTATTGAATGAGTTTTTATGAATGTGACAATTGATGAGAAAAATTATATTTTATGTTAAATAACCGTTTTAGTGTATGTAATGGATATTACACGAAAAACTATCAACGTAAATGTTAAAAATAAATTAATTAATAGTTGTTTGATGTCAAATAATTTTTCGTTTCAATAAAAAAAATAACCAGTATTAATCATGATTGATATTGGTGTTTGCTTTCTCGCAAGATGAAGAACATTATATAAATACTATGTTAAATATCAAAATTAAATTGTGTTCATACCAACAATCTTACACAAAGAGTAGTGAGCACTAATAAAAATCAAGATACAACATTCATGTCAAATGTTACCAATTGTAGAATCGAAAAATGTATAATTTAATGTAGTTGATATCAAATTCAATACCATCTGATGCGACTTAGTTCATATCAATTTCATTCAACTATGTAAAATACGAAACAAACAGTAAAGTAGCACAACATTATATAAATACTACATAAATATAGAAAATAAACTTTGTTCATACCCACAATCTTAGAAAAACAAACAGTAATAATTGAGCACCAAAAAGTTAATTCAAATTATTAACTATATTAGAAAAACAAATAGTAAATAGAAAAAATGATTCAATATCAATTTTATACCAATTTAATACAGAAAAAAATCAAATATTTGCAAGTTTGTATGTTCTGCTATAGTTTATGAATACAACTTTGTTACTACCACATCATGTATATGCTTACTAGAAAAACTAAAAAGAAATAAAGATCGGATATGATAGACATGATCACTAAGTGAGAAAATAACATATAAATGACTAATCATTCGGCAACAAGTACTGAGAATTCATTGATATGCATGTTGATATGTGAATTTATTAGAAGAAGCTACTTAAATGGTGTACAAGAATTTGATGAACTAAAAATTTGTATGCTTTTTCTGTAAGATGAAAGTTATCCCAGAAAACGTAATCAGAATCATTGAAACATAAATGTGCATGACTCTGCAACAACATGACTCTCTCTAGGACGAATCTCATCTTCCTGACAAATCTCATCTCTCCCATGACGTATTATGATTGAATGCAAATTAATAGAATTCATATTTGTTATCTAAAGAAATACTTATTTTTGCTTTTCTTTCAAAATATAATCAATTAACAACACTTTGTTAGAAGACGTTTTTTGTTTACTGACAGAAATAAATCGTGTACAAAGAACAAGGTAGTGTATGAAGATGGAAACTCTTAATGCAGGTATTAAAATAGGAGGGAAAACAACAATTAGAGGAATTTGAGGTGGATAAATATCAGTAATTAAGATTAACTATTTTTAAAGAATGTAAATTGTATATTAATTGTATTAAATCTTAATTTTTCTTTTTCATTAATTACTTTTTTGTATTTTCAACAAAACAAAATAACCTTTTTTATATATTTTTTTTAAATGAAAGTTACTTTAACTTAAAAACTTATGGTAATAACTAATCTAATAAGTTTTATATAGTTAATTTTCCCTTTTCTTTTGTTAAACTCAATCCTAAATCAAAACAAGTCATTGAACATTCAATTCAGTATTAACAAACACCCCCACCCCCCACCCCCCACCCCTATATATATAGTACTCCCTTCTCTTTCTTTTTTTTCCTCTTCACCAAACTTGGGATAGATCAACAAAAGAGAAAAAAACAAAACAAAAAAAAAAATCTTGATTTTTTTTTTGTGGTTTAGAAAAAATCTTGATACTAGAAGAAGAAAAAAGAAATTATGTGTTGTGGAGATGATTGTCGATGTCGTCCTTTAGGTTTTCTATTAGGTCTTCCATTTGCTTTTGTATGTCTCCTTCTATCCATTGTTGGTGTTATCATATGGATTGTTGGGTAAGTTCATCCTCTCTTCTTTCTATTTATTTTTTAATACGGAATCATAAATTCATATAAGGGGATTTTTAAGTTTGAATTTTCTAAAGTTTTCTAAAGTACTTTGCCATTTTATTAGAATTACTATTACAAATATATGAATTTTCAACGTACTTTTCATTGAAAATCGGCCGTCACAAACATCAATGATGAGTTAAATTCTGATGGATTTTCAATCAGACATTCATCAGATAATGGAGATTTCCCTTCTTTTTCTATGCAAAATTTGTTGTTGTGTTAAAAAGAATTCAATAGTTGATATATATAAAATTGGTATAGTCTAAGAAGTTCAATTAGTTTTTTTAGTTTAATTATATTAAGAAAGTAGAGTAACATAAACTTTTTATATACAAATTGTTGAATTCTCTTGAATAAAGGAAACTTCTAATGTATCAGATTCAGAAATTACTTCAGATTATACTAAGTTAAGTTCTCATATCGTTACTTAACTAATAGATATTAAGTACTTCAGAGAGTTGCAATTTTTTATTGAAGGAAAATGGAATCAAGAAAAAAAAGTGATTTTCTTAATTAATTAGTGGATTTAATATAGTGAAACAAAACACAAAATTAACTATTTGTAACATATTTTGAAACAATTCGTCTTGGATTTTGATAGATAATAACAATAAATTTCTGTTACTTATTCTTGTTATCATAATTTTTTTGTTTTTTTTGCAGAATTACATTGAGTTGTTTATGTCCATGCTGTATTTGCGTAACAGTATTGGTAGAGCTGGCGTTGGCATTGATTAAAGCACCCTTTTCGGTTATGATGTGGTTCACTGAACAAATTCCTTGTTAGAAAAAAAAAAAGACTCCACGTATAAAAAATTATGTTTAATTTTTTTATGTATTTTTTTTTCTCATGAGAGAATTTAGGTGTATTTTTAATGTTTGAAATTGATCATTTGTTTTTAGCATTGCTGTAAAACGTATATATCTGCTGTTGCTATTATACTTTTCACTACATTTCTTTTACTTATGCCGAAGATTCATCGAAGCTTTAGTACATATGATCCTTTTTAGATTGCACTTGCAGAGTTACATAATTAAACGAATGGTCCTTCTTTATTACGTATGACCAATTCAATGCTATGCAGCTATTGGAGAGTTTTCTTGAAAAATAAAAAATAAATAAATTTTGTTGTCAACATTGAATTGAATGCTAACAGTTGGCTTATCAGTGATTGGTTTAGTCAACAATTTGGAAAATAAATAAAATCTATTAAAGTTCGTAATGGAATCATAAATACTCCCTCCGTCCCATTTTACTCATTTCAAATTTCCTAATTTGATGTCCCATTTTACTTATTTTATTTTTTACTTATCAAGATAAGACAATTTTTTTTTCATTATACCCTTAGAGTAATTTATTACTCCTTGTTATTAGTCATCCATCAATATTGGAACTAATAACACGACACAATCAAGAGGAGTAAAATGATAATGTTACATTACCAATTATTGTTTTCTTAATAGTTGTGCCATCCCAATTTGGGATGGATAAAATGGAACGGAGGGAGTATTTCTGATATAATTAGAGTCAAAATGATTTTTGTTGTCAACATTAATTGAACACATTGCGGAGATTAAAATGATACTCTCTCTGTTCGATTTTATTTGAGACATTTTGACTTGTCCAGTTAAAAAAAAAATATTTTATCATAGCACTTTCATTAAATGATATTTACATTGTGTTTTGAAAGTAAAATAGAACAAAAAGTTGTCTTTTTTTATATGTTAAAAATGAAAAGTAAAAGTAGAAATTCAATTAAGAGATTAGTGACAAGTAAAAACGGACGAAGGAGTATTAATAAGAAAATTAAATTCTCTTAACAAGAGAAATGTTTTCCATAATTTATCCGGAAATATAGATGTGGCTAGAAAAGAGAAATTAAATGGGACAAATTTGACTTGGCCAATTTTGAAAGTAAATTAGTTATGAAAATGCTTCTTTTTCTTTATATTTTGAACCTTGAAGAAAAATTGTGAAATAATATGAATTTAAATTTGGTCGAATTTTGATATAAATATTACTTTCTCCGTCTCATTTTACTCGAACCAACTTTTCTAATTTGATTTTTCATTTTAATTGTCATTTTTCATTAAGCAAGATAAAATAATTTTTTTTTTTTTATCCTTAGTATTAATTGTTTTTTCTTCAGATTATAATGTAAATTAATAGGAATACTATGATAAAATAGTTATATTATTAACTATTTTTTTTTAATTAATATATAATATTAAATTAAGACGAGTAAAATGAAATAGATGAAGTAATTAAATATTTGACACCACCAAGTGATAAAAAGAAACACGTCAAAGATGCTTTGTCCAAGTTGGATTCAGTGATTTCATTTATTGATCACATGGAACAGATAAGGCTGCTATCCTCTCTAGCGCTTATAACGGAAAAGGATTAAATATACTTTCCAATTATGATGAATAATATCTATATATCCTGTTATATTTTAGATATTAAGGGCATATGTATATCTAATCAAAGTATGATAAAAGATATATATATATATATATATATATATATATATGAATTTATAAATAAAATAGGATTAAAAAAAATAAACACAAACTATCACTTAGTTAATAACACAGATTATTACTTAGTCACAGATTATTATGATTTAGTAAATCTGATAGAAGAATGTGAACACGAATTTGAAGAAGGAAAAAGATTAGACAGTAATCAATGTTATTTTTGTAAATGGTTTTCAAGTAAAAATAAAAGGACAAAATGTAGGAAATGTTATAAGGAAGCATGCATAAAATGTATAGAGAAAGTATCAAAAATCTTTGAAACTCCAAAAATCAAACTGTAATTTAAATAAATTTTACAATAAGAAATCAATAACCAGAACAACAGAGATAGAATATTAGAATTAAAAAAAAGACTAAAAAGACTAGAGGTAAGAATATACAGTAAAAATATAATTAAATAAGAAGACTTAGTAGAGGTAGAATTATTAAATACATCTGTTGAAAATGATAAAGTTAAAAAATCAATGAATGTACCATTTGAAGGAATGGTATGTAATGAAGAAAAGAAAATCAGTACAGTCAAGGTTTTAGCGAAAATAAAACTTCAAGACTATGAGTTCGAGACTTTAGCTATAGTTGATTCAGGATGTACAAGGAGCATTTTAAATAGCAGAATTTTACCAGCAAAACTAATTAAAAATTTTTCAAAACCTCAAGAATCCATGCAAATGGACGAAACATATAATACCTATACAAACTATTTACCAAAAGCAAAAATAAGTTTTATTAATACTTGTAAAAAATTCTACCAACCATCATATACACTTAGTGAAATACTAGTTAGAGATTTAAACATAAAAGCAGATTTTGTGTTAGGATTAGATTTTATGGTACAAAATAATAAAGGAAGTCTAATTACGAAAAATTGGGTAATATTCGCCAGTAATATTACTGACTCACCAGCATAGACACAACCTACTTTAACTAAATATAGTCTTCTTAAGGATAAGCCAGAGAAAAACTTAGATAACCAAATAAAACCTAAAATATCACTAGAATGTGATAAAGGAGAAAATTGTACATGTAATGATAATAAAAAGGCAATAATGTATGAAGAATTACAAGATTTATTAGTAGTTGAAGAAATAGAAAAAGACTATACTTTAATAGAAATGGATACAGAATTATACAATTTTAAGAAAGGTATACAACAGATAGGAGTAATAAAAGATCAAAAAGACTTAGAAAAATAATAAAAATACTAGATAAGCTAGAAATAATCGGAGAAAAACCCTTGCAACATTGGGACTCCAATCAAATTACCTGCAAATTAGAAATAATTAATTCAGAATATACTATAAAAACAACATCTATAGAAGCTACAAATGAAGACCTTAAAGACTTTGAAATACAAATAAAAGAGCTACTAGAATTAGGTATAATTAGAAGATCTACATCAAGACATAGGTTAGTAGGTTTCATAGTAAGAAATCATAGTGAAATAGTGAGAGGAAAAGCTAAAATGGTAATAAATTATAAAAGACTAAATGATAATACTATAATGGATGGATATAAGTTACCAGACAAAACAAAATTGATAAATAGAATACAAGGAAGAAAAGTATTTAATAAATTTGATTGTAAATCTAGATATTGGCAGATTAAAATGCATGAAGATAGTATAGACTGGACAACTTTCACATGTCCAGAAGGACATTTTGAATAGCTGGTCATGCCGTTTGGATTAAAGACGGCTCGACCAATTTTTCAAAAAAAAAAATGGATAGTATTTTTAGAGACTGTAAAAATTTTGTATTAGTCTACGTAGATGATATTTTAGTTTTTAGTAATAATATGAGAGAAAATCTAGGACATTTACAATAAGTTTTTAAATTATTTGTAGATAATGGAATAATAATAAGTAGAAAGAAAATGAAATTATGTAAAAATAGTATTAATTTTTTAGGAGTAGTTATTGGAGATGGTAGGATAAAATTACAACCACACATAGCTAAAACAGTCTTAAAAATGCCAGACAAATTAGACAAGACTAAAAATTTATAATTTTTTTTAGGATTCTTAAATTATGCTAGAGCTTTCATCAAAGATTTAGGAAAAGTAGCAGGACCACTATACTCTAAAACAGGATCTACAGGTCAAAAATCCTTTAATACTGAAAACATAAAATTAATCCAACAATTTAAAAGCATGATACAAGACATTCCATTAGAAACAGATTATTTAATAGTCGAGACAGATGGAAGCCTTCAAGGATGGGGAGCAGTATTAAAAGCCAAACCTATAGTGATAAAAAGGATGAAATAATTTGTGCTTATTCAAGTGAAAAATATAAAGAAAAAGGAAAATTAAATAGCATAGATGCGGAGACACTAGTAGTAATTTATGGTTTGAATAGTTTTAAACTTTATATATTAAATAATTCCAAAATACTAGTAAGAACAGACTGCGAAGCTATAGTAAGGTTTTATCAAAAAATAAAAGATAGGAATAGTAGTAAAAGGAGATGATTAAATTTCCTAGATGCTACTTCAATCTATAATATCGTTTTAGAACATATTAAAGGAAAAGATAATAACTTAGCAGATCAACTAAGTAGATGATCTTTCTGTGTTTGACCATCTATTATCATATATTGTGATTAATACTTTAGTTCCTAAATTTTTTTTAGTTAAACCTTTTATGCCTATTACTATTAATCCCATGTGCATAAGATTCATGTCTAATTTTATGATTTCTTTTAAAGAGTCTAAGCTTATTAGATTTATGCTACAATTATTTTCTCCGATAACACACATCTGTTCTTCTCTATAACGCCTATATAGTTGTGCTCTTGAAAACATTCCTTCATTATATAATATTTTTGCTTTTAACAGTTTTAATTTATTTTGTTGGAATAATTGTGTTTCTTTATCTACGTCTATTACCTCTTCTAACTATTGTCTTGAAGTCATTCTTGGTTTATTTATTATTTTTTATAGCACATTATTTGTTAAACTGTTTTGTGTAAAACTTGATCTTTGTCTACTCGGAGATGCTGAAAAAAGGTCCATGATTTTGGCTTAATTGGTATAGTTATTTTAGCTTCTTTTAATTCTTTTTGAGGGGTTATTTCTATCTAGATGGTCAGACACAGAAAGATCTATAATAGGAATAACTGAAGTATACATGACTAATAATGGAGAACTTTTTTATTGTAGTCCAGGTTATATTATAAATACCTTAAAATTGTGAAAGCATATTAAAATAGGTGTACAAACTAAAGGATATGAAGAAATGAATAATGAAAATAATTTACTTATATGTGTAGGATTTATAGGAAAACTTGTCACTAATATTAGTATAAAGTTTAATCTAAACATAGATGATGTAGTAAGTCTAATGGGAAATAAAGGTATTAAACTACTGAAACCCCTAAAAATACTCTATGTCTTGGTAAATTTCTTATTGTTAATGGTACGTTTTGCATACCGATTGTTCTTTGGAAAGGGCTTGAGGAACTTGCTGCGCTTTCCATAAATTCTTTTATACTTTCTTCTATACTATAATTTGATTCTTCGTCTTCACCTTTTAGTTCCTTTTTCCATGTATAATCATAATTATCTGTTCTTAATTCACATTTTATAAAATGTTCTTTCATTTCTTTAAGTTTTAAATTCCTTAATTTACAACCTGTACATTTAAATACGCTATTGCTATTTATTTCATATAGGGCTTCTGCTTTTATTATAGCTTTATTTATTTCAAAACCTTCTTCTAATATTTCTATATTCATAAAATTAGTATTTTCACATTCTTCAATTTCTTCATCAGTTCTTTTTCATTTGTATATTGATAGTCTGCGAATCTTACTGAAACTTTTTCTTTACTGTTTATATACATTAATTGATCAGTTGACTTTAATATTTCTTTCTTTGTAAATTTTTCTAAGTTCCATTCTAATCTTGCATATTTTTCTGGGTTTATATATATATATATTATTTTATTATTTTACCGTTTGAATGTTATTGTTTCATTTTTATTTTAATTTTTTAATCTCATATAATTAATCCAAATCCACTACCAACTCAATAAATTCATTGAACCCAATTTCAAACAATTCAATTCGACCAATATTTTTTGTTCTAAACTCAATACTTCCTCTGTTTTTCCTTTAAACGTGAACCCCAATCAAATTGTAGTGATTATTTGTTGCTGCTAGTTGGTGTTTACTAGTTGGAGGAAATGAAGATTAGATCGGAGGTGACTGGAGCTTGGGTTGCAGTGATGATTCGCCGATGGGGTGTTTCAGCTCGATGAAGATGGTGGCTATATGGTATTGACCGGTGGTGGGTAGTGTTTTGAGATTTCGCTGGATATGGAAACGTGATGGATTCAATTTATTTGGTGTTGTTTTAGATTAATGATATCTTTTTTTTTTTTTTTGAAATTGTTAGTAGTGTAGCGAAATTTATGGGTGTATTTTTTCAATTCAAATGAAGAAAGTGGTGGAGTTAGTTGTTGTTCATTGTATTTTTGTTATTGCTATTGTGTTGATGTAGGTGATGTTAATAGAGAATTAGAAGAGACTTGTTGTTACTCCTGATGGGTGATACTATATTTTTTGTCTGTATCGTTATAGAGTGGAAAAAATGCATCTGTTAGGTATGTATCTCTTGCATTTTAATTGAGCTGGATTGGGTAATGAATTTATATTGGGTCGGATAGTGGGTTTGCGTTAATTATTTGGGATAAAAAATTTAAAACGAAAAAGGAACAAATATATTCCCTAACTATAATAAATGATACGTATATACCTCCTGTCACACTTTGGGTACACATATGCCCCTACCATTAGTTTGAGGAGCATATACGTACCATCTCATTAACAGTAGAAAAATATATGTATCAAAAGTATGACAGAAGATATATACATATCATTTATCATAGTTCGAAGGTATATTGTCCCTTTTCCGCTCCTATAATATCTTTCCTAATATGTGTTTTATCTTTTATTTTCCGTTTCATATTAGTTGATCCTCTTATTAAATATAACATTCAAACCACTCATTCATTTACTAAATCGAGATAAAATTAATTGAAATTTTTTCATTTGACCCCTAGGAGTAATACTCTTTGAAAGTTTAAAAACAAGTATGTAAAATTTCAAAAAAGTATTCAAGGGATAAATTAGTAAAACTATTTTTCTTATTTATGATTTCTTAAAAAGCGTGTAAAAGAGAAAGTGACCAACTAATATAAAATGAGCAGAGTTAGTTGTCCACTTTACTAAAAATACTTGTCTTATATTAGTTGTCAACTATACTAAATCAAGAGTGTTTCGAAAGTGTAAATACTTGTTTGTGAAGTTTCAAAGAAATTTTTTAAGGGGTGAATTGGTAAATCTAACTTTTTATTTATGATGTCTTAAGATGTGTGTTAAAAAAAAAGTGGGCAAGTCGTATGAAATAGAGGGAGTACTTTCCGTTGGTGGGGGGACACAACTTCAATCCATGTATTTGTTTATTTTTTATTCGATTTATTTTTAAACTTAGTACTTTTAGTTTGGACGCATTGTTAAAGAAAATTATTCGCTCATCAAAAAGTAACATGTTGTTTACTAACTTACTGTTAAAAAATTCTTCGAAAAGGTATATTAATTTTGTTTTATTTTTTTATCTGATTTTAACTTGATAAGGAGTTTAAAAAATTAAAGATTACTTTTAGTTCTTGTGATCTAATTTATAAATCTGTGAAATATATAAAAATGTCCTTTAATTTTGTTCTCTTAATTAATGTAATGATCCATTTTATCGTTATTGATAATCACAATTATAAATACTCGAATACAAATATTATATCAAGGTGAGGTCGAATCGGGATAATTCATTGTGCACGTTGCAAAAAAAATAAATGAGAACAAAACAAAATGGGTCAGGTTTACCGCCTAAGAGCCACTATTGCGATTCCCTGGCCACTACGTACAACGGGATTGCTGTAGCGAGCCCTGGGCCGCTGGGTCTTAAATCACTTTTCTCTGTTTTTTTCTAACATAATTGCCTCATCCTAAAAAAGCCTTGGGGCTAATTATAAGTTAAAAATTACTAAAACGAAGAGACAATGCTCACAAGGAACTCAATTTTCATCTCTCCTCAAAATTTCTCCATCAAATTAGTTCGCCTGGATTAAGGAACATGCGTTTATGCTCTCCGCATATAGCAGCTCGGCGTCGAGGTAGGTTATTATTTATGTAAGGCTGTCAACCGGGTGTCAGGTTCAAACCGGCACTGCCCCACGTAATTTTATCGGATTTTGGGCCGGTCCAGTACCGGGTCACTCTTAACGGTCTGGTCCGGGCCGAAACAATAAAAATTGTTGAAATGAATCGGAACCGGCTCACTTAGCGTGTATTCGGTTTTGATAGGTCAAAATCGGTCAAAATGTAAAAAAAAAAAAATTTAAATTCAAATTTACATGTTTTTTTCAATGTATACACACCTATATATATTTTAAATACGTTAAACAATATACATACAACATATATACACTAAATAGAGAATTGGATCAAAATGGTGTCTTATAAGGGACAATTTCAATAAATGGGTTTGTCAGATTTTTCATGACCAAAATGGTGAAAACGCATGAATTATGGAGCACCTTCAGTGTGCAATTTTCACGTTAAAAAAATAGACGGACCATTAAGTATAGTTACATTGAAGGTGCTCTACTTTCACGATTCTTCAGTGGATCTTTTACATTTTAAAGAAAGGCTCATTATGGGTCATGAGCCTTCTGTGCATTTGACATTTTGAAGAAAGACTAGTTTTTATCAATGCACCTTCAATATAAATTTTATCTTCCCGAAATCTAAAAAGCCTATCATTTTCTGAATTGATGGGACAATGAAAGACCATGTTTCACACACTAAAGGCTCATCCTTACAATGCACCTTCAGTCAAATTACAAAAATACCCTTAAGAGTCTCCAAAATATGATTGTTTATCTTCAATTAATCTCCATTTTACTGAAGTTTACCTGAGGTCGCCCTTCTTCACCATTTCTCCAAGGTTCCACTTTACTAAAATTTACCCGAGGTCCCCCATTCTTCACCATTTCTCCAAGATTCTCGACCCTACAAGCTTTATTCATACTAAAAAACAAAACTTCACAAAGATGGAAACTTAAAACGTTAATCATCATTCAAATTAGAAAAGGTAGCTTTATGCTCTTTTTTTTTTCTTACATCAGTTGTAGTTACTCTGAAAATTTGTCTAATAATCTTTTATCACATTTTTTGTTTCATTATAATATTATAGTGCTAGTATTATTGTTTTTTTTTCTTACACAATAGAGAATATTTTTGTAATATTGATTTATTTAAAGTTCTCTTGGAAATCAGTTCATTTTTTTCTAGTCTGGCCTTTATTGTTTTTAATAAGCAAGTCTTGGTGAATATCACTATTTAGCTTGCCATACTCAATGATTTTTGAATTAAATAAACACATCTTTATATTTTAGGTATTATGACACCGCCTACTGTGCATCCGAGTCCATTTATTTTGAGTGTCCTTATAGAACCGATTAGTCATCGTAGTAAAGATATTTGAAATAATGGCACATGTGACACATTGACATGTCGTCGGTATGATGGCGACTTTTGGAATTACATAAATAGAAATCCATTACATGAACGTGTATGTCGTTACTTGCTCGATGCTGAATTTTATGGTATATATGAAACTGGACACACGCCACTTGATCACGCTATGATCACTGCGTTGGTAGAAAGATGGCGATCAGAGACACACACATTTTATTTAAACTTTGGAGAGGCCACAATTACATTGCAGGACGTAGCTATATTATATGGGCTGTCAGTTGATGGATTACCTGTGATGGGAATTGTTCTTACTTTGGACCCTACAGACTGACAAACACGTTTGGTAGATCTTCTTAGTTGGACACCGATAGATATTTATCGAGAATTTCAGGGTGGTAGATTGCTTATGACTTCTTTGATTAAACATATTACAAATCTTCCTTTGATTACTGATGCGAGTAGTGAGATCTATGTTCAACAACTGGTGCGTTCGTACTTGTTGTGGATCATTGGAGGCATGCTTGCCATTGATACATTGGGTAACAAAGTTAAGTTGATGTATCTACATTTGCTTACGGATTTGTCCAAAGTTGGTCAATATGCTTGGGGTGCAGCAACACTTGCAATACTTTATAGACATCTTTGTCATGCATCGCAAAAAGCAATTAGAGTCATTGGTGATTTTTTACCTTTACTTCAGGTTAACTACTTTAATTTATTTCCTTAAAGCAATCCATTTTTAATATTTATTTATTGTATTTATATGAATATGTGAAGGTATAGATATATGAGAGGATTTTGCCTCTCAGGCCACAGAGAGATCCTGATCTACTAGTTGACGAGTGACTTATTTCTATTCTTCCAGGACCACCACGTGCTCGTGTGTGGTTTAATGGGCTATGCCACGATACAGAACCACCTCACCTATTATATTTATTTTGTGATCAACTGGATTTACTAATAGAACATCAAGTATTTTTCACTTTTGAATAATAGCTTTATCTATCTTATTTTAATTTTTTAAGTCGTAAGAACTAACTAAATTTATATGTATATAGTTTTTGTGGTAGCCATACAGTCCCGATGTTTTTGCTACATTGCCAAATTATTGTATGAATGGTTCTAGTGTTTGGCGTGCTATTGTAATCGTAATAGTCTGGGATGCAGTTGAGTGGCACTATCTAGATAGGGTACTACGTCAGTTTGGGTTGATTTAGAATATCACGAGTAGAATATTGTGGGATCCCAAACATTTTCAGTTGGATCGAAGAGGTAGAGCTAACTTTAATTGGCATCATTTCTTTAATAAAGAGGTTGAAATCTGGAGAGATAGATGAAATCGCAATGCTGAGCTTGATGGTCTCGAAGATGACAATGAATATATTCAGTGGTATAACATGATTACTCGTCATTTGATCAATAATCCAGCTCATTAATTTAAACAAGGTTATCAGAGTTTTGCAGCCAGACACAAAATTTTGGTTCAACACTACCTTATAATTATCTGCATAGTTATGCTTTATTTTTAACTTCCTTACATAAGTTCTGATATGCCATATCTGCATAATTATGCTTTTCATTTTTGTTGTCTTATGTTTAAAGTTGAGAAATGTTTGTTGGATTAACTTGCTGTTAAAGTGTTACATCCATTGGTTGGTTGTATATGGTCGTGGGTATAACAGGAAGTGTCAATGCTTTAATCCAGTAATTCAACGAGAAACTCACTGTGAGTTGTGAGGTTGCTAAAGATTTGGTGTGTCAAAAGTTTATAGCCTTGTTGTAAACTTGTAATTCTTTGGGGGTCGTTTGGTATATATTTGGAGGTGAACTAGATTTTGTGGAATTAATACTCTTCCATTCTAGTTTAGCTGTTGTTTGAGAGTTATGATGCAAGAGGACTCCAATAATGCTGTTAGAAGTTCCTTTTTGTTGCATGATGACTTAAGCATTCCATTCTCTGTGGATGACATATCCTAAAAGATGCAACAAATAGACATAGTTGATGTTGAACCTCCCTCGTTAATCCATGAGAATTCAGGATTTGTTTTCTTACATCAACGTTCTAGTTGATAGTGGTTCTAAATATACATTGCAACATGGATATTGCTGAATGTTTGAGTAGCCACAGAGGGCTGACTCTTGTACATCAAGGAAAGATGCAGAAATTTGTTCATATAGTTGGCAGAGTTGTAAAATCGCTAAAGCTGTCAATTTTAGGTCCTTATTTGCTGTAACAAAAAAAAAACTATACATGTACTGAATCAAATTAGCCCTCCACACAAAGCACAAAACATAAAAACAAATTAATCATACACAAGGAAAAAACCCATAGAAACAGAAAGAAATTAGTGACTTTGAAGCTGCTTGTCCATATACTAGCACAATACCAAAAAAAAAAAAATCTACATAAAAACCAAAGGGAAAAACGGGAATCAAATTAATATAATATAACTTCATAAATATATTTCTTATAGTGTTGTGAACTATATATCTTTTTAGAATAACACTCAATAAGAAGAATTTATGAACTATCTTATAATGTTAGCTTTTGATGTAGTTGCTATTTACTGAGATTATGCATCTTATTTTTGTTATAGATTATCATATTAATGTATATACAATTGTTTATTTTGTAGGCTAGGACTTTGCATCAGATATATAGAACAACTTTAAGCGTACAGGATAGAGACAACAATGAACTTTGTGAATTTGGAGATAGATTATCTAAATTAGAGTTGAATTCCTTTAGAGTGGCTAGTGAATGAGGTAGGGGCCGCATTGAGGCTCAATATCCTCGCGGTGATGAGTATGTTGAACCTCGGCCACAACCTTGGCGTAGAGGTAGACGACGGGAAAAAAGACCCAACGATAATAGAGGCGAGGCTGCAGGGACCCAAATGTCTCCTGTTCATGACCATGTTTCATCTGATAGACTATCAAATTCTTTTGGACAACACTTCAGTGGAATTGCAGAGAACATACATATTTCTAGCTCGCATTATCCGGGTGAGAAAAGCTATAACTTGAATGATAGTCAATTAGTTTTGTATCATCCAGGGTGCGTCACACATCAGTACTCGCCTTGCACGCCATATCAACCCACATAATTCATGAACTTAGATTTTTATGGACACTCTCCAATTATTCCAGACCCCAATCCATAAAGAATGCCTCCTACTGATCCAGTTCCTTTTATGCTAGATCTTGAGTCTCAAGTTGATAATAATGGCGTAGAACTTGAGTCTCAAGTTGATGATAATGGAGAGAATACATTGGGTGTTGGTGGTAGAAAGGTGGTAGACCAAGTGGTAGGCCACCAGGCAGAGGTAGATTCCAAGATGCTCTGGCTATTAGGAGGACTAGGCTAGATGAAATAGACGGCGGCGAACCAGCACATCCCCACATGCTTAGGCCTCGAGCAGATATCCATCCTAGAGGTTGTGGTGCTCATTGATTTTTGTATTATCTGACAGATAATGTTTTGGATAATTTCGAGTAACTTTGTCAAGTAACTTTGTTTTGATTTAGATTGAATTGGAGCAATTCAAATGTAGTTTTAACACGTGAGCAATTAGTTATATGATCAGATTTTTCTGTCATGTACATATTTTTATGCATTGGACCTTATTTTATGGATAGGAGTTACTCGAAAATACGTTGTACGTTGTTTTGTCATCGGGTATTGAAATTTACTTTTAGGACTGCAGTTGTCTATTCCAGTATAAGCAAATCCAATATGATTCTTGGACTTTTAATTTTGGGTGTTTCAAATTGTTGTCCGCCTTAATTTTGTAACATACTTTAGTCCTTGCATTTAGACAGTACTTTTATTAAAAGGAACAACCCTATACACTAAGCTCCCGCTATGTGCAGAGTAATATCTTTTAAATGATTAAACAAGTTGTGATAAGCTGAATAGTGTCATATGGAGAGTAATGCTAGACTAGGGAGAATTGGATCAAAATGGAGAGTATTTCATTGTTCCAGGTTACTACCACCAAACAAGAATAAACCGACAAGATTAAGGCATAAACTTTCACAATAGTTCATTATTTATTAATTAATTAACCAAAAGTTATAGCAGTGCTATTAAAGAAATAGATAATACTCCCTCCGTTTCATATTAGTTGACCCCTATTGCCAAAATTTATGCAATAATGATAGTGTACAATCAAGATATAACTCTCCTAATTAGTATTTTGATGAATGAATTTAAAATTAAAGGTAGTCAGAACTGCTACTATAAATACTATCTCGGTCATTTACTTCTGTTACTAAAACAGACACCTGATAGGATTTACTTTTTTAATTTTAAATGCTTTTATCCGAGCATTTCTAGTTCACGTCTTAATGAAAGACGTTTGTTTGAGTTGTCTGATCCAAATAAATGCAAGAATGTTATTAATACTACTTCATCATAAAAATAATTATCAATTAATCAATTACCATAGATATTAATAGTACTAAAATATTTAGTTCAAATCATTACAGAAAGTACATAATATGACATTACAACTACAAATATACTTAAGTTATTGTCTACAATTATTATTTGCACGTTCTTGGTTCAGGCAGTTACGCCTGTCATGGCCTGTTATTCTGCAGATTCCACAAGCTTTTGAGTATCTTGTACGTCCAACGTCCATCTCATTTGGAACACGTGTAATTTTTCTAGCTCCTTTCTTTCGGATAAATGTCTCATTGCAAATCATTTTAAAGGGCACTTTCGGCCAATTTGCTTCATCTCCAAAAGGTTGAAATGACACACGATATGTCTCAAAATACTTCATCGTACTATAATATTCACTGACCAAATCATGTGCAACCCTATTCATCTGCTTAGTAACCTTCAACACATGTGAACATGGCATGTGATATGCTTGCCACTTTTGACATTCACACGTATTCCTACTAAATTTAATGATATGTTTTCTGCCACCACGACCTTGATGATAATATGTTTCAACTTCGAATACCCCTGTTTCTCAGTTATAAGTTGTTACCTGATGATTTTTAGACTTCAATTCATACTTTAAAATTTTCTTTGCAACCATAGGTGGACATAGTTCCTTTTCATTAATGAGCTCTTGTGCATACTGCTTCTTGGATACAAATCTTTCCACCATTTAACCGCATGTAAGCTTAATCATTACAGTAATTGGGAGACCTCGAGATTTCTTTAAGAATCCATTGAAAGATTCAGAAAGATTGGTTGTTAAAATGCCCCATCTTTTACCTCCATCACGATGAACTGTCCATTTTTCTAATGGAATTTTCATTAAGAAATTGTACGCACTTGGATCAGGATCCTTCAAACATTGCATGACGGCTTTGAATTTACATTCTTGGTGTTGAATAGCAGGCTGCCACATTAATCCCTCAAGTTACTTGTTAGGAAAGTTAGGCAGAAAGTTACTCTTCACATGCCTAAGACAAAAGCGATGATATGCATTCGGCTCATGTAACTCAACCAAATCATTAAAACTTCTAAGTATTCCAGGAGCACGATCAGATATGTATGTAACACCTCTATGACCAACTACCACATGAATTCCAAGGCACGACAAAAATCATGACCATGCTTCTTTGGTTTCCTTGTTAACAATTGCAAAAGCAAGTGGAAATATTTGCCCATTTGCATCAGCAGTCACAACAATCAACATCTTTAAATCATATTTTCCATAAATGTGAGTGCTGTCAATAGGGATGGCCATTCTATATCTTTTAAAACCTTTTATACAAGGTTTGAATGCCAAAAACACATATTTAAAAATATTTACCTCTGATGTCGATTCATCGGCATGCATCCATTCCACTATCGTTCCTAGATTAAAATGTTAAAGTCCATTCATGTACCTCGGAAGTTATGCGAATGAGTGATTAAAGTCACCATATATGAATTTGAAAGCACGTCTTCGGCTAAGCCATGCCTTTTTGTGGGAAGGTGTATGTTTTAGTTCAACCTCAACAGTAGTCTGGACATCTTTCACCTTGAATTGAGGGTTATTCCTGAGGAAAGGCAGCAACAAAGAAGCAATCAATTTAGAATCCAAGTTAAAATGATCATCTTGGATTACACCCATTTGACAAGTATGTCTGCCATAATATTTTCCGATAGTCCATAAATTTGTTGGTGTTTTTTGACCTCTAAGCATCCAATCACATCCAGATTCCCACCTCATGCACTTAACAGTCTAATATTTTTTTTAATTCCCACACAGTAAACTCTCTATTACCCTGCAAACTCCATATTTTTACATCAGTCTTTAATCTTTACTTACTAGGAAACAACTGCCCAGACTTAAGATTCGACTCTTTATTATTTAACTAAATTTTACATCCAACACTCTCTGATTCATGGGTAGAATCAAACACCTCTGGATGATCTTGAAGATTATTCAGAAATGGAATGTTCTCCCTATGAAATGGTATGTTTTGTGGCACCTCAATGGATGGTTGTTGATCATCATCATTATCATCACCAGAGTCACTCATTTCATCTGACTGATATGCATTATTCGATACATCACTATCAGAATTGTCATCCGCATGAGTATCAGCATAGGCATCAACTTCTATCCTAGCTTGTATTTCAGAAACTCTTGGAATCTCTAGAACCTGAGGTAAATTGCTAGTTCCATAACTATCTCTAAAATCATAATAACGATAATTATCGATATCAAAATTTGCACCAAAATTAGTACATCCATGTCCATAATTACCGGATGGAATATCAACTCGTGGTGTTATACTCTGTGATAAGAGGCTTGTAAAACTTTGAAATTCTGAGAAATTACTAGTCATATTTGTAGATGGTTCATAAAAATCAGAAGGGGGTTCATTAAGATTCAAAGAGGGTGTAGCAAAATTTAAAGAAAGGGAATTCAAATTATGTGTAGGTTCAACAACATCTAATGCTTCTGTTTTAATATACATCTCCAACAAATCAAGATTCATCATATAATGCACTGTATCAGGCGCCACTATAAACTCTTGCAAAGTCTCATTATCAAGTATGGAAGTTTTAGAATAACGAGCATTACCCTGCACAGTTGAAAATGGCCATCTACTCGAAATAACAAGCCTTATCTCATTTGGATTAGTTTTCATTCTAATATGCAAGTTTCTAACTAGCCAATCATACTCAACACTTAGTGAAAGTTTATCAACTGCACAAGCACCACAACTATATCTAACTGTATCAGATTCATATATGACATCGCCGCCCCAATAGAATGCAACTCTAACACAACGCTCATTCGACATTTTAAACCTATAAAAATAACTCTAGTTATTAACAAATTATCTACTCAATAGGGAGAGCAATATACTAAGAAAAAATTACCAACCTTTTTTACTCCAATTTAGATTGAAGGATACATCAGAAAGTATAATAATTTTTGTGAATTTAGTAATGTACATGACAGTGAAGAGGATGCACATATATATAGAGAGGAACAAAATAATTTTAAAGACTCTCTGCATAAGAGTGTATTTTTAATTTTCTTGAAAGTGCATTGCTGTCCATGAGTCTTTAGGGTATAAAAAAGTTATCCCCTATTGTCCCATCAATTCAGAAAATGGCAACCTTTTTTAGATTCTTGAATAGTAAAATTCACGAAAGGTTCTTGACTTAAATGAGCCTTTCTTTAAAATAAAACATTCACTGAAGACTCATGAGAGTAGAGCATTTTCAGTGTAAATATATTTTGGAGAAAAACTCTTAAGGGTGTTCCATTAATTCAGTCTTTTCTTAATGACAGGTCTTTCTTAAAATGTCAAATACACAGAAGGCTCATGACGTAAATGAACCTTTCTTTAAAATGTAAAAAATTCACTGAAAACTCGTGAGAGTAGAGCACCTTCAGTGTAAATATATTTAGGAGACTCTTAAGGGTGTTTTTGTAATTTGACTAAAGGTGCATTGTAAGGATGAGCCTTTAGTGTGTGAAAAATAGTCTTTCCTTGTCTCATCAATTCAGAAAATGACAGGCTTTTTAGATTTCGGAAATGTGCATTTGACATTTTGAAGACATATACACATGTATACACAGAAGGCTCATGACCCATAATGAGCCTTTCTTTAAAATGTAAAAGATACACATATATACGTACAATATAATATATATATACTACTTTAAATACTACTTCAGACAATATACATACAACATATATACACTAAATATATACTACTTTAGAA